>NC_071657.1:53996876-54304376 GCF_014839835.1 Dryobates pubescens | reverse complement strand
TTCCCTTCCCCATCCTCTCCCTCCTTGTCCGGCTCCTCCTCCCTGAACCGAAGGCGGCCAGCCGTGGATCGATCTGCCGAAAGGTCTCCGCTCGCGGCGGCCGCGGGCTCTGCAGAGTCCATGTCTCCCTCCCCGCGGACGAATACGGCCTCGCCTGCCCCAGGAGGGGTGCCGGCCCCGAGCCGGGTCTTTAGCATCAGCTAGGAACCTCCGCGCTGTGTCTCGTCCAGCCGGTGAATCGACATCAGGCTCACCTATGTACAGAGACACAATTCAGGCCCCCACCGCTCTCCCTCGCGACGGCCTCAGCCCCGCCCCCAGCTGCGAAGGGCGGGACGCGACTGCCGAGGTGGAATCAGCAGCCGGCCGCCGCGTCGGCCCGCCTCCGGTCTTCCCCAGGTATCCGGCTGCCGCACCCTGGCCTGCGTAAGGCCCCGCCCGCCCGGGCGCGGCGCCCGAACGCAGCGTCCTGTCGCTGAGAGGCAGCATCCCTTGTCCCGTACCCTGCCCCAGGCTAACCTCATCCCCTCGCTCCCTTCCCCGCCTTCGCCCCCTCGCCGTGACAGGATATCCCTCCTCAGCTCGCCCCGCGGAGAGCAGGCGGGCGGCGGGTGCCGTCCTCAGGCTGGCTGCCCCCGGCCAGCCCGTGTCTGTGCGACGAGCTCTTCCCTTCCTCGCCTCACACCTCGCCGGCACGCGGCGGGCGGCAGTATCACTTAACGGTCGGCGCGTGCAGGAGGAGGGGAGGGAGAGAGAAGAGGCAGGGGCCCAATAGCCGGGGAGAGGGGCGAGAGAAAGGGACACGGCGTCTAACCTAGTGCACATGCGCCCGAGTAGCGGCGGTGCGCTGGTGGTGGTGGGAGGCAACTGAGTCTACGTCATCAGAGGGCGCCTAGTACGGAGGAGGACTCTGAAAGGCGACGGTGTCTTTGTCGCCGGGGGCGACCGCCCCTGCTGCGCACGCGTAGAAGAAAGGAGATGCCGCGGGAAGGAGGGCCCCGGGCAGGGGCTGGTGGCAGTGGCAATTCGCGTCCTGTAGCAGGCTCGGCGAGGCTGTACTCTCATCAGCGTGGGGGAATGCCATAGGTCTTTCACGCGGTTATCGATGTTGCTGCGTAGTAACATCCACCAACCTCGCCAAAGCATAAATGAACCTCCGTACTTGTGCTGTAGACACCCAGATGACGACTTTCCCAAATGGCGAAGGTGTTCCGTTAAGGGCATTCAGCAGTTAATATGATTAAGTTTGCAAAAGTTCTGGCTGTTTAAGTACTTACCTGAGGAGTTAATTGAGCTACCCAGTAGTGCACCTGCAGCCCTTCTGGATATGGCGTTAAGCACCCTCCAGTCCTGCTTGCCTGTAGAATGGCATACTGACAAAAATTGCCTGGGCTTTAGGGAACTCCACAGTAGTGGTCTTGAGCACCAGGGAGACAATGACTTGCATGCACAGTTTTGAGTTTATCTCCCAACATCTATGGACGAAAGGGGACTGTGCTAGGAGAAAAACAAGTAAGGGGAGGCAATAGAGTCAAAATCAAGTTCTCTTTGATCAAGTCTTTATGTCCTCTGTTTCTATAGGGACATTCTCATCCATTCTGCAAGACTCCTCCAAAGAACCTGCTCATGGCACCATCTCAATGGGAATAAATTAGACTTTGCAATATAAAACAAATGTAGATCCACTCTTCTGTACTTTCTATGGACATCAAGAAATTTCTGTCCCCTTCATCCTCATTTGGTCACATCCAACTTTGATGAATGCTTCTGTCAAGCTGTTTTTGCAGAAGAGGCCTAAGTGGAAACAATCTGCCCCACTCACAGTACCATGCTTCCCCTGGGTCAACCAGAAGAGAAAAATTGTCCAAGCAGGACTCTCAAGCCTATTCCCACAGGACACTCAAGCAGTGACTAAACATGTAAAAGCCGTGAGTTTTCATAAGTCTTGAGATCAGAGTTGTCCAGAATTAACAAGGATCAGTTCTCCAGCAATCCTCCAAAATACAGCTTTTCTGTATTCTGTACTGTGAATGTCCCTCTCCGGTATTCCGTCTCCATGAAAATGTTTGTTGCTTGCCACCTCATAGCTGAGGGACCTGCCAGCAGCTAGATACTTTGCAAGAAATCTGTTAGCCATGGGAAATGGCAGAGAGAAGAAAGCTTAGCAAGACTATAGACAGTCCAGCTATTTCAGTTGGATCAAAAATAGATCACTGGAAGAGAGAGGGAATGATGAACCCTGTTCTTCTTGCCTGAGTACTGCAGCTCATGTTAGTGCTCTAATCTGCATGACTTGCCATGCCTCTCTGCTCCTGGTTAACCTTCTGCAGCCTGACACTTAACATTGTACCGATCTACACATTTTTGTGATAGCTGAAAATGTGGGAATTGTCCTCCAAAGAGCTTTTTTCTCCCTGAAATAGAACTGCACAAAGCCTAGAAATGGCAACAGTAAGGTTGATGTCATATGTTTCAGCTAACCAGTTACCATCTCTCCAGCTGCTTAAAAGCTTTCAGTTTACAGTTGCTGTGCTGGTTTAATTTCCCCTTCAAAGCAGAAGTGAGGGAAGAGTAACTCACACAAAGCCCCTCAGTGTCAAGATGAAAAGGGTTGAGATAAAAAGTGTGCTGAGTAAATGAGATAATAATACAATACACAATTAGCTTAGCCTGTTTTCAGAGAAAGCACAGCATAAAACAGAAAAGAATCCAACAAACTAGCCAACTCCCACTTGTCTCATCACTGCTCCTGAGGAAAAGCACCAACGCCCAAAACCCAGAACCCAAAAGCAACAACCAGAATAGGAAGCCTCTCATGTTACAATGTGAACTTCAAGCCCCATAATACTTTGCTCCAGCCAGCATGTTCATTTTGAAGTTGGTATGACAATAACATGGTATTGAATATCAACAGATTCAGCTTAACTTGTTACATCACCAACAGAACAAGAGGGCACAGTCTCAAGCTGTGCCAGGGGAGGTTTAGGCTGGATGTTAGGAAGAAATTCTTCACAGAAAGAGTGATTGGCCATTAGAGTGGGCAGCTTGGGGAGGTAGTGGAGTCACCATCACTGGAAGTGTTTAAAAAGAAACTGGCTGAGGCACTTGGTGCCATGGTTTAGTTGATTAGATGGTGTTGGGTGATAGCTTGGACTTGATGATCTTGAAGGTCTTTTCCAACCTGGTTAATTCTGTATTCTGTATTCTCCACTGCTTATTCTATACCGTCTGTGCCATCCCCAGCAGCAATTAGCATCAGACAGCGTACATCTTACATCATTCACTGTCCATTCTCACTCAAAATGAGATTGCTTTGCAGTACACAGAAGACTGCTCACTGCAGATGCCCTGGAGCTCCACCCTGCTCCAGCACAGCCTGGATCAGTCCGTCATCAGTCCAAATGGTGGGGGTGTGTTTCAGTCCCTGTGGCAGTCAATTCTAGTGACTCCTTCCACTCCTCCAAGTGAAGGCAAACTGGGGCACGCATTCTGGTGCTCAGCTTCCAACACATCCAGGTGTGGGGATCCCCTTGTCACATCAGAAAAACATATGGGCTCTACCCCTCATAGTTTTGTGGCATCAGATTACACTGGGTGCCTGTACCTACTAAAGCTTCACACTCTCATGGGTTCAACTTGCCAAGCCACCAATTCATCACAGTCCAAAAAACCCAGCTGCCCCTCGCCTCCATCTGGTTGGAGGCAGGATCACTAATACTGAGCAGAATCACTTTCATCTTGTGAGAGGCTTTGGGAGTCTCTTCAGACAGATCAGAAGCTGTATCAGCTTGTCTGCTGTTTTTGCACAATACTGTGTATTTTCTCAGTCTTGCCACACGAGTGCACCATTGAATAAAAAGGCATACCCAGATGCTGAACATTCCAGATGAGTTATTCTAATCATCTTTTTCATCTTTTCATATAGCCCAATACTTCTGTCTTCCTCCCATTTACAGATACAATACTGCTTTTAATTGCTAAAACTGTCCTTGTTGCTGATTAGATATACAAGCTGACAGAAAACAGATAAAACACCTTTGAACTTTACACTTTAGGGACATTCCCCCATTTTATGAGTTCTCAGAACTGTAACCTGTTTTGCACCCAGTGTTCTCTAGCAATAAGTGCTGAAAAATACCAGTTCTCACTACAATAAATAACTCCCAGCTACTTAAAGTATAAGTAAAATTTTACAATGTGTTGCAATGCATCAAAAATTAATAACCTTCCCATGACCATGACTAAATACTTAATTTATATTAATATGGCATGCTATGATTCAAAATTCTGTTATGATGGTGTTTAGATCTAGAGAAAGAATAAAGCAATTTAACAATTTCAGAATTTTCTTCAGTCCAGATTGCCTTTGAAGTCCACTGCATGAGCTAATTACTTTTGATTAGGCTGTTAAACCAGGCTTCTCCTGAAAAGCAGAGTAATGCAGAATACAGAATTAACCAGGTTGGAAAAGACCTTTGAGATCATCAAGTCCAACCTATCACCCAACACCATCTAATCAACTAAACCATAGCACTAAGTGCCTCATTCAGTCTCTTTTTAAACACCTCCAGTGATAGTGAGTCCACCACCATCCTGGGCAGCACATTCCAATGGCCAGTCACTCTTTCTATGAAGAATTTCTTCCTAACATCAGCTTAAACCTTCCCTGGTGCAGCTTGAGACTCTTGTTCTGGTGCTGGTTGCCTGGGAAAAGAGACCAACCCCCACCTGTCTACAACCTCCCTTGTAGTTGTAGAAGTTGTAGACAGCAACAAGGTCTCCCCTGAGCCTCCTCTTCTCCAGGCTAAGCAACCCCAGCTCCCTCAGCCTTTCCTCACAGGGCTGTGCTCCAAACCCCTCCCCAGCTTTGTTGCCCTTCTCTGGACACGTTCCAGCAACTCAACATCTTTCCTAAACTGAGGGGCCCAGAACTGGACACAGGACTCAAGGTGTGGCCTTAGCAGTGCTGAGTACAGGGGCAGAATGACGTCCCTGCTCATGATGGCCATGCTGTTCCTGATCTAGGCCAGGATGCCATTGGCCTTCTTGGCCACCTGGGCACACTGCTGGCTCATGTTCAGCCTCCTTTCAACCAGTACCCCCAGGTGCCTTTCTGCCTGGCCGCTCTCCAGCCACTCTGACCCCAGCCTGTAGCACTGCATGGGGTTGTTGTGGCCAAAGTGCAGCACCCAGCAGTTAGATGTGTTAAATCTCTTGCCCTTGGACTCTGCCCGTCTGTCCAGCTGTGGCAGGTTGAGAGACCAATTGTCCCACCATGAGCAAAAGAAGAGACTCAGACAAACAGACTGCAAAAATGGTGGAAAGTTTAAATGAAAAAAAAAAAAGAAAGTTTTACAGAGAACCACAAGCACCGTGACAAAAGAGATCCCAAAACATACCCAAGAACATCTCACCCCCACCTGGGGGTATACCCATACCCCTCAGGGCTCTTTCTCCCCCTCCCCCAACCTGGCCTTGGTCCTAGCCAGGCCCAAGTGAGGCAGCTCACCCCATTACCTAGGCAGCGATGAGGGAAGAAAAAGAGTGAAGACCCCCCACCTATGTTTTATAGGGGAGCAGGATCTGCTGGAGGGTAGAGAGGCTCTGCAGAGGGACCTCGACAGGCTGGACAGATGGGCAGAGTCCAACAGCATGAGATTGAACACATCCAAGTGCCGGGTTCTGCACATTGGCCACAGCAACCCCATGCAGTGCTACAGGCTGGGGTCAGAGTGGCTGGAGAGCGGCCAGGCAGAGAGGGACCTGGGGGTACTGGTCAATGGTAGGCTGAACATGAGCCTGCAGTGTGCCCAGGCAGCTAAGAGGGCCAATGGCATCCTGGCCTGCATCAGGAATAGTGTGGCCAGCAGGAGCAGGGAGGTCATTCTGCCCCTGTACACTGCACTGGTTAGGCCGCACCTCGAGTACTGTGTCCAGTTCTGGGCCCCTCAGTTTAGGAAGGATGTTGACTTGCTGGAACGAGTCCAGAGAAGAGCAACAAAGTTGGTGAGGGGTTTGGAACACAAGCCCTATGAGGAGAGGCTGAGGGAGCTGGGGTTGCTTAGCCTGGAGAAGAGGAGACTCAGGGGTGACCTTATTACTCTCTACAACTACCTGAAGGGAGGTTGTAGACAGACGGATGTTGGTCTCTTCTCCCAGGCAGCCAGTACCAGAACAAGAGGACACAGTCTCAGGCTGCGCCAGGGGAGGTTTAGGCTGGATGTTAGGAAAAAGTTCTATACAGAAAGAGTGATTGCACATTGGAATGGGCTGCCTGGGGAGGTGGTGGAGTCGCCATCATTGGAGGTTTTCAGGAGGAGACTTGATGGGGTGCTTGGTGCCGTGGGTTAGTTGTTTAGGTGGTGTTTGATTGGTTGATGGGTTGGACGCGGTGATCTTGAAGGTCTCTTCCAACCTGGTTTATTCTATGTAAATTCTATGAAAATTATGGGATGAAATACCTTGCTTCCTGTGAGCGCCCACTGGGCTGGACCCTTCTGTGACATGTCTGAACCACCACCTGCCTGTCAAGGTCCCTCTGCAGAGCTCTCCTACCCTCTAACAGATCAACTCCTGCCCCCAGCTTGGTGTCATCTGCAGATTTACTGATGATGGACTCAATCCCCTTGTCCAGATTATCAATAAAGATATTGAACAACATGGGGCCCAACACTGATGCCTGGGGGACACCACTAGTGACTGGACAGAAGGTGTTAAGTACCTTTGCCTTTTTCTCATCTTTTGTTACAACATTCCCCTCCATGTCCACCAAGGAGTGGAGGTTGTCCTTGCCTCTCCTCTTGCTATTAATATATTTGTGGAAGGATTTTTTTGTTGTCCTTCACAGCAGAGGCCAGTCTAAGCTCTAAATGGGCTTTTGCCTCTCTAATTTTTTTCCTACATGACTTAGCAACATCCGTAAAAATGTCATGGGTTACCTCTCCTTCCTCCCAAAGATGATACTCCCTCTGTTTTTTCCTTCATTCACTCAGAAGTTCATTGCCCATCCAGGCTGGCCGTCTGCCCTGGCGGCTCATCTTCCGGCACATTGGCACAGCCTGTTCCTGCACCTTCGAGAGTTCTTTCTTGAATTACTTCCAGCCCTCCTGGACCCCTTTGTTTTTAAGAGCTGTTTCCCAAGGAACCTTCTGAGTTAGTTCATTGAGTAACCTGAAGTCCCCCCTCCAGAAGTCCAGAGTGGAGGTTTTGTTGCTGCCCCTCTTAGCTTGACTGCATATTGAAAACTCAATTATTTCATCGTCACTGGACCCCAGACAGGCTCCAACCACCACATCTCCCACCAGCCCTTCTCTGTTTGTAAAAAGAAGGTCAAGCAAAGCTTTACCCCTAGTAGGCTCACACAGCAGCTGGGATAAGAAGCTATCCTCCATGCACTCTTAAGAACTTTCTAGACTGCCTCCTCTCTGCTGTATTGAGTTCCCAGCAGATATCAGGCAGGTTAAAATCTCCCTTGAAACATCCTCTAGCTGCTTATAAAACAATTCATCAACCTCTTTATCCTGGTTGGGTGGTCCGTAACAGACTCCAACCAGAATATCAGCCTTGTTGGCCTTTCCGCTAATTTTCACCCACAGGCACTCAACCTGATCATCCTTAATCTCTAGTTCTATGGCATCTAGAGCCTCCCTGATGTACAGGGCCACCCCTCCACCCCTTCTCCTTTGCCTGTCTCTCCTGAAGAGCCTGTAGCTGTCAATTGCAGTGCTCCAGTCATGTGAGTCATCCCACCATGTTCCTGTGATGGCAATTACATCATAACTTGCCTGCTGTAACAAGGCTTCCAACTCCTCTTGTTTGTTACCCATGCTGCATGCATTAGTGTACATGCACTTCAGCTGGGTTTCACCCCTGACTCCAGCTTACCATCCTCAGACTCCTGTCTGGGGGGACTGGTTTCAACCCCTTCCCTCTTCAGATCTAGTTTAAAGCCCTGTCAATGAGCCCTGCCAACTCCCTTCCTAGAACCCTTTTCCCTCTGTGGGATTGGCTGTTCTCATGTGCAAGGATTTTTCTCCCCCTCTGGGACAGATGTACTCCAACTGTTGATAGAGGACCTGCACCTGGTGCCATAGAAAGTTCCCCAAGATCAAAAACCCCAAAATTCTGTTGGTGGCACCAGCCTCTGATCCACTTGTTAATTACAGCTGCTTTCCTGTTCCTTTCAGTATTGCTTCCTGCAACTAAGGGTATTGATGAAAAAATTACCTGTGCCCCTGACCCCTCAACCAGTTTTCCCAGAGCCTTGAGTTCTTTTTGATTGCCTTTGGATCTCTGGTTTCAGCCTCTTCACTCCCCACCTGCATAACTACCAAGGGATAGTAGTCAGAGGACTGTACCAGATGAGGCAGCCTCCTGGTAACAACTGTGACTCTGGCCCCAGGGAGGCAGCAGACTTCCCTGTGGGAAGGATCCAGCCGACATATGGGGCCCTCTGTTCCCCTCAGGAGGGAATCACCAATAACAATTACCCTCCTCTTTTTTTTTTTAAGGGAAAAAGTCCTGATGCCGGGGTCAGGCTGTTTTGCTTTAGGCAATACCTTGGATGGTGTCTCTTCTGCCTTCTCATTTACCTCACCCTCAACTCCCAGTACCCCATACTTCTTTTGCAAGGGCAGCTGGAAAGGTGAAGGGAGCTGTGAGGGTTTTACTTTGCCTCTATTAATAGCAATCTGTATCCATTCCCTTCTGCATCTTGGGTCACCTCCCTCTGCTAAGGGAGCCTGCAGAGCCTGGTTCCTCAAATCCAACTCCCTTTCACATTCCCTTACAGTCCTAAGTCTAGCAACTTCCTTCTTCAGTTCAGCCACTAGACTAAGCACATAATTGAGCTGCTCACACCTAATGCAGGTGTTATCTCCATTGCCCTCCATTTCAGGTGCCAGGCTCCAGCACCCTCTGCAGCCAGTTGCCTGACACCTGCCTGCTTAAGTTCAACCTCAGTCTGGGTTGACGCAGATCTTTTGAAAACAGCTTTGCGGTGAGTTGCCACCATGCCTATCCCTGGCCACAAGACATGACTGGAGGACACTTCAGGAACGAGCCCATGTGACTCAGCACCTCCCTCCCTCAGGTGAAAGCACCGCGCTGCAGCAGTCTCCACCCTGGTCCTGCCTCGGTGCGCTGCAGTGGAAGATCTGCCCTGGCTTTGTCTGCCTGGGATTTAAATGTGCTGCTGCAGCAGTCTCCGCCCACGGCACACCGGCCCTTTGGGAGAGGAAAGCTGGCTCGGGGGGATGGGGAGGGACAGGGAGGAACGTGCCACTCCACATGGTGTGGTGCCTGGGTCCTGCCTGCTATTCTCAAAGTTTTAAATTGTATGCTTGTTCCCGTTTCTATATTTTATAGCTCACTGTCTACTTTTCTCCATGACCCTGCACTGAAATTGCTATTTGTCCCCTTGTGGTGGTTCAGGCTGGGTGCCCCCCTGCTGTGGCCACATGTGACACACCTCCGGTGCCCCAGGTGTCCAGCCCAGTGGGTGGACACAGGGAACGGCGTATTTCATCCCATAATGTCCTGCTCCCTACAAAACCCCACCTGCAGGGTCTTGCACTTCCTCTTTCTTTCCTTACCACTCTCTGGTACTGGGGGGAGCCATCTCATGGCCTCTTGGGCCTGGCTAGGCCCAAGACCAGCGGGAAGGACAACCTCAGATCTGGCCAGCTGAGATTAGCCTAACAGCGGAGGAGTGGGGGGAAGAAAGAGCCCTGGGGGGGTTGGGTGTACCCTCAGGTGGGGATGGGATGGTTTTTGGGTATGCTTTGGGATCTCTTCTGTCACTGTGCTTGTGGTTCTCTGTAAAACATTCTCTGCTTTTCCGTTTAAACTTTCCACCACTTTTGCAGTCCGTTTGTCTGAGCCTCATTTTTTGCCTGTGGTGGGAGGGAAGAGAGGATCAGCCCTTCATCCCATCACACCCCTAAAGATGTGACAGGCAGAACAGAGATCTAGCTCTAACATTGGCTTATGAAGAGTAAAACTAATCCCAGCTGGTTCCCTGTGAGCTGACATAGCCTCATATGAAGTTACTCTGCTGCAGCATCTTCACATCCTTAAACCTTTCCTCATTCCCTTCCCTACCTTCAATAGCAAGGCAAGAGTGTTGTAGTTCAGCCATGTATATGCTCACTGGTGTCACAGATGGAAAAATAGCATTGATTGTGAAATGGTAGCAGACAATAGCTGCACATTAATGTGATTATGAATGTATTAAACCAATTTTAGAAACTCTGAAGCACAAGCCTTCTATCTGCAATATGCAATCAATATGGGCTGGCTGTAAATGTTGGTAATCAATGAACAAAATAAAAGTTAAATATCCTGAATCCTCCAGTTAATGGAGAAAAGCCACTAGTTAGGAGGTAGATCATGCATTCTGCTTCTGCACATAGACTCTCTGGTTTTAGTTAAACGAGGGCTTACAGCCCTGGAAATAAGAGCTGGCTCCAAAACAGTCTCTTTCCAGGCTTTTTGTAGGCCCACATGCAGGATATGTTTTCTTTAACCTTCCTTTTTTTTTTTCTTTTCCTTTGACATACTTGTAGAAGACCTTCTTATCATAGTATCATAGTATCAGTCAGGGTTGGAAGGGACCACAAGGATCATCTAGTTCCAACCCCACACAGCCACAGCCTCATCCAGCCTGGTCTTAAACACCTCCAGGGACAGCACCCCAACCACCTCCCTGGACAACCCATTCCAGGGCTTCACCACTCTCATGGTGAAGAACTTCCTCCTCACATCCAGCCTGAATCTCCCCACCTCCAGCTGCATTCCATTCATTCTTGTCAGATACCCTGTCATCCTTTAGGTTTCCATCTATATACAGGAGATACATACATAGAATACATACATAGAATAGATACAAATGGCTTTCAACACTGCCAGATATTACAGCATATTACTGGGCAGTGAACCCAGCACTTTGCTGAACCCCTTCTGAGGACCTGTGTGTCCCCTAATGCGCGAAGAGAGCACATCTTTTGTCATCTCATGCTCAAGAAACCATCCCTCTGTTATTTCTGGAGGTACCACAAATTGTGTAACCTGTAATGAGTCAAAAACAACTGCAGTAACATTCCCTGCAATTTGAGAAATGTTAAAAAAACAGTAAAATGGCATTGGAACATCCATGTATGCAGTGCCATTTTTTGCTTTTGTGTGAGTGCTTTTAAGAACAGAGGTTTCTCAAAAAAAAAATAGACTTGGCAGCAGTGGTCAGCATAGGCATCACTAAGTCATTAGTCTTCTGCTGTATACAGAAATACATTGAGGTTTAAATAAGTGCCTGCGGGTTTGAGTACTAGAAAGCGTTGCTGTACAATAGAACAGAATTATTGAATGACAGTTTGGAAGTACTGGGAGACACAGATAGGCTACAGCAGACTCAATTTAGTCCTATGTATGTCTTTTGCATGCCATGTAAACAGAATGTGAGATAAGATAAAGCTGACTGTTAGATGCTCATGTGAAATATTATTAGAATCTTTTTTAAAGTGCTACAGTTTCCCAGAAAAAAAATATCTATATATCCCCATGTCAATTAATTCAATTAATTTCAGTAAGTTGCTAAATATACTCAGTTTGGTGTCTTCATGCCTTTAGCAGAGAAAGACCTCCACGTGAAGAAAAATAGGAACTTCTCATGGCCTGCTACAATGAAAATGTAATCTGTATTCGCAAATAGTTTTAGTCTAGAAACTCTGGGATTTAGACTAGAAACTCTATATTCAAGCCTAGAGCAAGGATTTTTGACCTGACATCTCCAAAATCCTGACTTTCAGATCTGTTTTGATGTTTGCAGACTCTTTCACTGAAAATGTTCTAGACAGGCTTTCTTTAAAACATTACTATTTGTGACCAAACTTTCCCCAGTGTAAATCTGGCAATACAATGGAGTTAGAAGCAGATTTTTTTTCCCTGGTCTTTTTTCTTTTAAAGTGCATTGGCTATGTTTCAGGTTTGTTCCAGCTTGAGATTTATTTTATTTAGTTACTTCTGCAAATTGATTACAAATTAACTGGCTGATAAAATGTGGTTACTGGTATTTGCTGTATGCTCAATATTATTGATGTAATAGCAAGTGGTACCAGGAAATTCTTCCCTTCTTCTCGTTGCTGCAAATATTGACTTTTTGCATATGAATATCCATTTACCTAAAACCACCTAACAAACTAGTTTTAGGCAGTTTTCATTGTAACTTTCCATGCCAATAATTATACTGAAACGAATTTTATTGTAATTTTGTTGATTTTTTTTCAATATAGATTTTTTTCTACAGGCTGCTACCTTTTGAGATAATTTAATACAAGATACTAATCTGAATTAGGAGAAAGTTTTGAAGATCACAGAATCACAGAATGTTGGAGGCTGGGAGGGGCCTCAAAAGATCATCTAGTTCAACCCCCATGCCAGAGCAGGATCACCTAGAGCAGATCACACAGGAACACATTCAGGCAGCTTTTGACTATCTCCAGAGGAGGAGACTCCAGAACTTCTCTGGGCAGCCTGTTCCAGTGTTCTGTCACCCTCAAGTGCACAAATTATTCCTCATCTTTACATTGAACTTTCTATGCCTCAACTTCCACCCATTGCTCTTTGTCCTGTCATTGTCTGAGAAGAGCCTGATTCCTTCTTGGCACTCACCCTTTACCCCCTTGGTGAAATGTTGACTGCTCATTGTCCAGTGATGTACAGGACCTAGCACTGTATCTGTGGGGACACAGTTATTAACAGGTCTGCAGCTGATGAAATACATTAACTCTAATGGTGAAAGTAGGAAAATTGAAAAAAAAGCAAACCAAAGACACACTGAGAGAAGGGAGATGTAGGCACCAATGAGAGAGAGAGAGTGAGAGGAGGGAGGGAGAGAACGGAAGATGCTTCTCAGTGGCCAGTCAGGAAGAGAAGTGTTCATGGACAGCTCCCCACATGAGTGTGCCTCCTCCTGTTCCCTTTCCACTGCTTGCAGGCAGTCCCTCCTTGTAGTACTTCTCCCATGGCAGCTTGATATCTGAACGAATTCCATGTTGTTTGTTCCTGATTTTGATGTTGTTATTACTGATGGTAACATGCTTCTCAGAGAAATGGCTAAACAGCTGGTTTATTGCTGAGTTTTCTGCAAATGCTCTACTAAAACAATAACAAAACCAATAAACTAAAACTTCCATTTATTATTGAACACCACTGGTCTGGATTTAGAAAGACTCTTTAGATTCAGACATGCTCAAGGACCTAGCCAATTCCAGTCTAAACGATAACATTTAAAATTAAATGTAAAAGCTAAGACGGAAGCTTGACTGCAATGTGAATGTATTCTCAGTGTTTACATGGCTTAATCTACCCAGATTGTATCAATTACAATTAGTTTGAGATGGTTTTGTGGCTGCTGATGACATATGTATATGTTGTTACTTAGCTATTCTGTAGTGGTGTTGCTGTAGTGTATTATAATGTTCATACAGTTGGTCATGTAAAATAAAAAAAAATTGTATTGTGCTGTGGCTGTAGTGGGCACAGGGACTTCATTTATACCTGTAATATTGCCTTATCACCTAGGAAGAGATACAGCCTCTAAGGATGATTCATGTGACATGCAGCCTATATCTTGCAACCTGGATCCATCTCTGTCTTACCAAAAAATGGAGCTGCTGTAGCATCATCAGACCTTGACCCAGTGTAGCCTCTGAACAAGTGCATTAAAAAGTATAGTTCTGCTGCATCATATATTTTTAATTTCATTTGTCCTGTAATGTATTTTTTTTTCTTCCCATATTTTTCAGTCTTCTGGCCAGATTTTTTAAAATGCAAATTTTCATATTGCTTTATCATCAAATGTGTCTTTCAATAAAGTCTTTCTACTGTCCTGGTAAACTGTCAGTGTTCAGTGAGGGCTTAATGAATGTCTCGTTCCAGAGGGGGAAAGAGACTCGGTTCTTTTCAATATTCCTGTGTTGTGAAATGAGAGGCACAAAGGAGGCCAAAATATCAACAGCTAGGCTATTTATTACATAAATAAAGTGAATGTATCAGAAGGGGAGAGAGAGAAAATAGAGAGAAAGAGAGAGAAGAGAGAGAGAAGAGAAAAGGAATTATATTATCACACCCCTCACCCACCCCCTCACCCCCCCCAAGACAGTTTGAGTCTGTGGAGGAAAGGTGCTGCAGGAGATGATGGGTTTGTAGAGAAAGGGTGCTGAGGCTTTGGCTGGAGAAGAGATGTGGTCCTCTGGGCAGCCTCTTCAGCTCCATGAGTTGCAGCAGGAGGAACTTAGGACACAAAGAGAGGGTTCAGTCTGTTTCTTCCAGGCTCCATGGCCTCTTTTCTTTGGAGCATCATTGTCCCAGGCTTTTCCTTCTCTCGTGCTTTCTTTCTCGGCATTGTCCTTCTCCTGTGTTTTCCTTCATCTGTGTTTTCGGTTCTCTGTTTTTCTTCTGGTGAGCCAATAGTTGCCCAAGACTTTTATACAGGTTTTTAGTCCTTAGGTATGTGTTCAAGTATTGTCCCTCAGGAATTCAGGGGCCAGGAAATCATCCTTAGGTAAGTATCCAGGTATCATTCCCCAGGAAATCTTTCTGTGTATTCCTGTGTGTTTGGGCAGAGGTCTGGATGGAAGGGGGAGGCCTCCACCTCCTCCTTCTCCATCTACCTGCCCACATACTCATTACACATCAGGAAACAGGTGGTGAATCCATTGTCTCACCATCCTCCCTTTCCAGGGTGGGTGGAGATTATCTTGTCTTATGCATATTCCCAAAGGTGGTCTCGGTCCATTGTTGTGAGGCCAGCTGTGGTCCAGTGAGTGATGTTATCTTTGCACCTTCCAAGAGTCGTTCCAGTGGCTCTGCCCAACACATGTCAGCTATTGTCTGGGCAAGCAGCAAGTGATTTTATCTTTGTTGAGTCACACCAGGAGAGACAAGCTTTTAGTCTCTCACACTAACCGGTCAAAGATAAAAGCAAGAAAGAAAGAAAGGAAAAGAAAGGAAAGGAAAGAAGTCTTAAACAATTTTTGCAATAGACATAAGTTTTGATTGGCTAATGGCACAAATCTGTTGTACACCATCATTAGACACAAACTGCATATTGGACACTACATGTTGAATCACTGCAACAATACTCAGAAAATTGAACAAAACTAAAACAGGTAAATACACAAGGTGAAAGCATCCTTGTTCCTCCTGGAAGCCAGGAGAACAAACCCACCCCGTCAGTCTTTCAGTTTGGAATTGAAGTGAGAGCTTCATTCCAGATCTGAATGCATCTGCGGGGCTATGTAAAGTGCAGTCCTTGAAGAGATGTCTTCTGTGATGCAAAACTTGAGAAGTCTTCTATATTGTAACAAGACAAGTCCTTCTGACACTACATCAGGTAGTCTTCAGCATTAGACCTTAAATAAGAAACACAACCTTAAAACATACAAAACTGGTATTTCCAGGTTCCCATACAGAGGTTCTCTGAGCCACCCTCTTGAATGATGTCCCTGAAAGAGTTGGATTAATTACTTTGAATGGGCCTGTGTGGTGGTTTGAAAGGAAAGGCTCTGCTTTCCCTCCCCCACTGAGAAAGAGACCACGGCTAAACCCAGTTGGAGAAATGAGAGTATATTTTACAAGGAAACAGATTATATGTAACACAACAAATACAGGTATTTTACAATATATACAGGAATATACAGCAAATGAACTCAACCAGAAACCAGACCCCCCACAGAGGGGGCTTCCCCCTGTGCCCCCCTTCACCCCCTACCTCCCTTCTCCCCCAAAGAGGTAGAAGAAGAGACGAGGATGGTTAGCAGGACAGGGGAAGAAGCGGACAGGCCTGTTACAGGGAGGGAGTTAGTTCTTATCTCTTGGCAAGAAGCCCAGAAGCAGATCCAGCCGAAAGGGACAGCGAAGGAAGGAAGACTGAGAGAAAGTTCCCAGCTACCCTGGGTCTAACAATCTCACCTCCCACAATCCTACCAATGAAATTAATTTAGAATACCAAAATATTTTAAAAACATTTAGCCAGTGTGCCCCTTTCTTAAAGGCACAGCATCAAACGGCCACAGTCCACCCCTTCTAAACAATTTCATTGGTCGTTCGTACTGTCCATCCAATCGGAAATGATATTTACAGTTCGTGAGTAAAGTTCATAGTCCGTTCCTGCTATACTCAGATGTAGACGATTCAGAAGTCCAAAAAAGTCAGGAAATAGGAAAATGGAAACCAGCTTGTCTCTCCACAGACGAAGTGAAGAAAAGGCAAACAGGAACACAGGGACTCTCAGTTGACTCAGGGCTCTCAGGGTTCGTGCACTGTAGATTCCTCAGGGATTCTTCCTTTGGGCGCGTTGTAGCTGTACGACAGTCTGAAATTAAACTCTTTCAGCTAAAGTTAAATTTCTTTGTGGAATACACTGAATTTGACCATTTTCCTGCATTACCCAATAAGTGTGACCCGGACCTTCTGCTGAAACCACCCCTCGGACAGGTTTAGCCTCTCCGGAGGGTGAAAATACCCAAACAGTTTTACCTAACAGATTCTTTTCTCTAACAACAGGAACTCTATCCCCTTCTACTCTCCGTAGCAGATCTGTGCTGGTCCAGCTCGGTTCACTGAACCTCTACTATTCACCAGCCAGGTTGCTTGAGCTAAATGTTTCTCCCAGTTTTTCAAAGATCCACCTCCCATGGCTTTGAGAGTGGTCTTCAACAAACCGTTGTAGTGTTCAATCTTCCCTGCAGCTGGTGCATAGTAAGGAATGTGGAAAATCCTCTCAATACCGTGCTCTTTTGCCCAGCTCCTTACAAGGTTGTTCTTGAAATGAGTTCCATTGTCTGACTCAATCCTCTCTGGAGTTCCGTGTCTCCACAGGATCTGTCTCTCCAGACCGAGAATGGTGTTGCGTGCAGTTGCATGTGGAACTGCATAAGTTTCCAGCCATCCGGTGTTTGCCTCTACCATAGTTAGCACGTATTGCTTACCAGAACGAGAACGTGGTAGAGTGATGTAGTCAATCTGCCAAGCTTCACCATACCTGTCCTTGGACCATCTGTCACCATACCACAAGGGCTTAATTCGCTTTGCCTGCTTAATAGCAGCACAAATGTCACAGTCATGGATGACTTGTGTGATGGCATCCATGGAAATGTCTATGGATCTGTCACGAGCCCATTGGTATGTTGCATCTCTGCCTTGATGTCCCGATGAATTGTGAGCCCACCGAGCTAAGAATATCTCACCTCGGTGTTTCCAGTCGAGATCAAGATCAGAGTCCTTGTCTACTTGAGAAACTCTTGCAGCTAGATCTGCCTGATGGTTGTGCTGCTGTTCCTCAGTAGCTTTGCTCTTAGGAATGTGAGCATCAATGTGTCTCACTTTCACTGGAATTCTCTTGACTTGATCAGCAATGTCTTGCCACAGGTCGGCTGCCCAGACGGGTTTTCCTTTCCTCTGCCAGCCATTCTTCCTCCAATTCTTTAGCCAACCCCATAGGGCATTGGCTACCATCCATGAGTCGGTGTAGAGATAAAGCTTTGGCCATCTCTCACGTTCAGCCACGTCGAGAGCTAGCTGGACAGCTTTTACCTCTGCAAACTGACTGGATTCTCCTTCTCCATCCTTCGCCTCTGCAACTCGGCGTGTTGGACTCCACACTGCAGACTTCCACCTTCGCTTGTTCCCGACGAGACAACAGGAACCGTCTGTGAACAAAGCATACTTCTTCTCATCATCTGAAAGGTCATTGTAAGGAGGAGCTTCCTCAGCACGAGTTACTCTCTCCTCTGGAGGTTTAGTACAGTTGGTATCTTCAGGCCAACTTGAGATCACCTCCACCAGACCAGGTCTTTCAAGATTTCCCATTCGAGCTCTCTGTGTTATCAGAGCCATCCACTTAGACCAGGTGGAATCTGTAGCATGATGTGGTGTGGAACCCTTGCCTTTGAACATCCAGTTCAAAACTGGCAATCTGGGAGCTAGGAGCAGTTGTGATTCAGTTCCAATCACTTCAGAAGCTGCTTTCACTCCTTCATAGGCAGCTAGAATCTCTTTCTCTGTTGGAGTGTAATTAGCCTCTGAACCTCTGTAACCTCGACTCCAGAAACCAAGAGGTCGTCCACGTGTCTCACCTGGAGCTTTTTGCCACAAGCACCAGGTTGGACCATTGTCACCTGCAGCCATGTACAAAATGTTCTTAATGTCTGGACCATCTCGGACAGGTCCCAGACCCACTGCTTGAACTATTTCTTGCTTTATCTGGTCAAAGGCTGCTTGGTGTTCAGGTCCCCAGTGGAAACTGTTCCTCTTTCGAGTCACATCATACAGAGGTTTCACAATCTGACTGTATCCAGGGATGTGTAGTCTCCAAAATCCCACTATCCCCAGGAAACGTAGGGTTTCTTGCTTGTTTGTGGGATTTGCCATGGTAGAGACTCTGTTTACCACATCCACTGGAATGTGTCTGCGTCCATCCTGCCACTGCACTCCCAGAAACTGGATCTCTGTGGTAGGACCTTTCACCTTGTCTCTCTTGATGGCAAAACCTGCATTCAGAAGAATGTCCATGATTTTGTTGCCTTTCTCGAAGACTTCCTCAGCAGTTTTAACCCAGACGATGATATCATCGATGAACTGGATATGTTCTGGAGCACCACCTTCCTCCAGAGCATCATGGATTACTGCATGACAGATGCTGGAGCTGTGGATCCAGCCCATTGGCAGTCTGTTGAAAGTGTACTGGATTCCTCTCCAGGTGAAAGCAAACTGAGGCCTGCATTCCTCTGCTATGGGAATAGAGAAGAATGCATTAGCAATATCTATGGTAGCATACCACTTGGCCTCTTTGGATTCCAGCTCATACTGGAGTTCCATCATGTCTGGTACTGCTGCACTCATAGGCGGTGTTACTTCATTCAGGGCTCGGTAGTCCACTGTCAGACGTCAGTCTCCATTTGGCTTTCGCACAGGCCACACTGGGCTGTTGAAAGGTGAATGAGTTTTGCTGATGACTTTCTGACTCTCCAACTGACAAATCAGATTCTGAATGGGCAACAAAGAGTCACGGTTGGTTCTGTATTGTCTGTGATGCACAGTCTGAGAAGCAACCGGCAATTTAATGTCCTGAATCTTGTGTTGTCCCACAACTGCAGATTCATCAGAAAGTTCAGGTCTAGCAGACAGCTTCAGCTTTTGTCCATCAATTTCTACAGAAGCTACTCCAAAAGCCCATTTGTAACCTTTAGGGTCCTTGAAACGCCCTTCTCTCAGAAAATCAATTCCCAAAATGCAAGGTGCATCAGGTCCGGTCACAACTGTATGCTTCCTCCACTGTTTACCAGTTAGACTTATATTAACCTCTACCTTACTTAACTCTTGAGATCCACCAGTGACTCCCAGAATAGTTATGGACTCTGATCCCTGATAATCTGATGGCAATATGGTGCACTGAGCTCCTGTGTCAACCAAGGCCCTGTACTTCTGAAAGTGTGAAGTGCCAGGCCACTGGATGTACACATCCCAATAGATTCTGTTATCTCCATTATCCCTCTCCTCCCCCTGGCGGGAGGCAGGGCACCCCTAATTATGGGGAACATTTCCACAGGTGCAACGAGCACACTGTGCAGTGTTAGAACTGGAGCCACTGTTGGAGCTGTCATCGTTGTCCTGGGGAACTGTGGAAGTAACAGCTACCCTTCTGGTATCGCTACCCTGGGTTCTGCCGCTTTGCAGTTCCCTCAGTCTCCTGAAAAGATTAGAAGTTGGTTGACCATCCCACCTGTTCATGTTCTCACCAAACTGATCACGTAGAGTTATCCAAATGGTCCTACGTGATTGCCTTGGTGGTCTGTTTTGGTTTGGCCTGTTTTGGAATGACCTCCTTGGAGGATGCCTATTCCTCACAGCTGAAACCTGCACCCACCTGGAGGAAGAATTGGAATTATCTCTTTGTGCCAATTGGCATATGGAATCTTTGATTTCATCCTTCAGCTCTCTCATGCAATCCTTTATCTCACTAGACAGAGCTTTAATGGCTGAAACCAAAGAAACACGTGTCATGCTATCATCCAATTGTCTTAGTTGATCAGTGAATTGGCCAACCGTAGGAGGATCTCCACCATAATTTCTTGCCACAATTCTGCTTGCCAGAATGTTTGCATAATTGGAAGGAGCAAGTTTGATGAGCTTTTTAGCAAGACCAGCTGCCACAGGAATGTCATCAGGATTCAGAGTATCATGGTCACCATAGAGTATCTCTCTAATGGCAAACTCTCTCAGACGCTTAATTCCCTCATCTATGGTAGTCCAGGGCTTAGGATTCCATGGAAGGTCATCTCGGGAAGGGTATCTCAGGGAAACTGCCATTAAAAGGCGTATCCACAGATTAACCTTACCGAGGATCTTGGATAGATGTCTATCTATTCCATTATCCTTTGAGAGAGTTCCTAGCTGGGCTGCTGACTTGTCTCCAACTATTAGAGCTGGAGCACCTGTATCATAACACCTAGCAAGCCAAGATAGGATGGGTTCCTTATCTGCTCTGAGGTAATCTTTGCGGACATTGCGAATCTCCTCCCTCGGTGACGAGCAGCTCTGCAGGTCATCCTCTTCTTCATCTATCACATCTTCCTGAATGTTTTGTCCCCATAATCCTGCTGTCACTCTCCTAAGGATCTCTTTAAGCTGAGAAGCACCACTGCCAGCTGCTGTCTTAGCTGCATCTCCATCCTGTGATGATCTCAATAACTCAGCTATATCTCTAAGACGAACCTTCTCTTCATCTCCAGCAGGCCCTTTCCTAGCAGAGGTTCCCTCACCAGGATCAGCCTGTTTAGTAGAGGTTCCCTCATCGGGATCAGTCTCCTGCTCTTCTCCTCCATTAGCTCCACTAGCTCCTGGATCAGCTTTGGCCTTTCCACCTCTGGTCTTTAAGACTGCTACTTGTTTAACTGGAGCTGTGTTTGAATTTACAGCCATCCTGATAGAAGCTGACAGGTCCTGATCTAAATCAGCCGCCGTGGGGGCCCCTTCCGGTCCTGTCATGGCAGACGGAAATGACCTTGCCTCACTACCGGTCGCCATCTTGGGAATGGGAGCCGCCCCTGGCTGCTTGCCAAAGTCATAGAGTGGAGCATTTAATGCAGCTTTGCCAATAGGTTTTGCTATTTTTCTAACTGACACAGCCCCTTCCTCATCACTCAAGGACTCTGGGGCAGATTTAGAGGAACGCCTACGCTTCCTAGATTTTTGCTTAATCACAAAACACGGTCGAGAAACCTTTTTCTTTCTATGTAGAGCCCACAGCAGATAGACATTAATTATCAGCAACAGCAGGATTACACCCGTCAAATAAATCACCTTAAGATCCCAGCCAGCACTTAAAGTTACTCTTTGACCTCCTGAAGCGTTAAACTCCCTTATCTCGATTGGCAAAGTGGAAGACGTTCTATTGCCGTAATTAGTGAGCCGAAAAAAAACCAAACAGAGTTTATACAACAGCTGGATCCTATGCATAAACCACAAATAGATTTTACGCATTAAATATTTACCTATCTGGTCTAACATCAACCCGATGCAGTACCGGTAGACCAATATAGAACACATGGAAAACAGCAACTGCTTAAAAACCCACAACATCTTAATTTCGTTTCTCCGGCTGAGACAAGCAATAAATCAACTTAATTACTTAATTACCCGGCCCCACGTTGGTGAGCCAATAAAAAAAGAGTGTGTGGTGGTTTGAAAGGAAAGGCTCTGCTTTCCCTCCCCCACTGAGAAAGAGACCATGGCTAAACCCAGTCGGAGAAATGAGAGTATATTTTACAAGGGAACAGATTATATGTAACACGACAAATACAGGTATTTTACAGTATATACAGGAATATACAGCAAATGAACTCAACCAGAAACCAGACCCCCCACAGAGGGGGCTTCCCCCTGTGCCCCCCTTCACCCCCTACCTCCCTTCTCCCCCAAAGAGGTAGAAGAAGAGACGAGGATGGTTAGCAGGACAGGGGAAGAAGCGGACAGGCCTGTTACAGGGAGGGAGTTAGTTCTTATCTCTTGGCAAGAAGCCCAGAAGCAGATCCAGCCGAAAGGGACAGCGAAGGAAGGAAGACTGAGAGAAAGTTCCCAGCTACCCTGGGTCTAACAATCTCACCTCCCACAATCCTACCAATGATACTATACTGCCTGGCATAACCTAATAACTCCCTTCCCACTTCTTCCTATGTCCATGGCTTCAAGTCAGGCCGGCTCCTTCCAGGTGTTGAATTTTCCCTTAGGGCAGCTTGCATCCTGGAAGAAAGTGAGGTATCAGCTATTGCTTTTTGGAGCTGGATAGCTCTTATTTCAAGCAAGTCAGGGAGACCCCTGACCAAAGGAGTCATTCTGTTTGCATCCACCAAGAGAGAAAGGGGGAATTAAAAATGATGTTTTAGTTCTCTTTCATAGATCATTTGCAGGCATGCAGCCTTTTGCACATTCTCCATTATCTGATTCATCCCTCCCTGCAGAAATACAGGTTCCCCTCTCTCCTTTGGATCAAACCCCCCTGCCCAATAGGCAGCTCACTGGGTAAGGCTCCAGGGTCCACTTCTGGTTTTTGTAGTTAGAAAAACATTATCACCCCAATAGCCCGTGGCTTCAGCTTCTGTTAACATAATCTGATCATCTCCAGTTTGTGAAACTCGCCACACATATTCCACCTCAGATTCCCCAGCAAAGCGTGCAAATTCTTTACGAATTCTGGCCATCACAGTGTAGGAGAAAGGCACATCTTTAGTTGTGACAGTGGGGGTAGTTTCCCCATCCTCATATAAAATTTCAGTTTTAATGAGAGGTCTGACATGCACAGCTTCCTTAGCTGTTGTCAATTCTGCCTGAGGGTACATAGGAGCAGACTCCAGGTAATTCACACCCTGTTTTGAGTCCAAATATGAATTTTGCCTCCTCTCCTTTTCCAACTGGATTTTAAGATCTGCCACTACATCTTTCAAAGTGGCAACATGGCTTTGTAGTGACGAAACTAAGTCCTGCAAAGAGGAAATAGTTTTATTCTCCTGCTCATACCTCTCTTTCGTTCACTGAAGCAGCTAAACAGGCACCTAAAACTGCACAAATAAAAGCTTTGCCTCTTCCGGCTTTTGCTCTTGCATCTTTCTGCAGGACCACAATACAATCAGCCTCACTCTGGAAATTATGCCAATTTTCACAGGCCCAGTCAAGTACCTGTATAGATGGGCTGGCACTGTGAGCTTCTAAAAGGTTAAAAAGCCTCTCACTGCGGGCCATCTCTTTTGTTTCACAAAGCATTTCTTAATAGGGCACTAAATCAGATCAAAACACTGTTTGTGCCAACAAAACCTTCCCTGGAAAAACGTACACTATTGAAAGGCTTACTCCAAAATAATCTTCTCCAGGAAAAATACACAATAGATTTTTCAGGAGAGGTCACACACAAGAAAAAACAACCAACCTGGGCTTCTCAAGACAAAGTCACACTATTTCCCTGAGAGAACCCACAGCTGCAAAAGCTTCTCAGCTTTTGTTCCTCAAATTTTTTGTCACACCAGGATAAAAAAACCTGTGTTTCTTAGGGAAGTCACTCTGCTTCCCTGAGAGAACACGCACCTGCAAAAGTCTCTCAACTGGGCTTCCTGGGGAAGCCACACTTTCCCTGAGAGAATACACACTTTACAAATATCACCAAAAACTGAGTTTCCCAAAACAGGTACTGAGAATTCTTGTGGAGGTCACACTATAAAACCCCAGTTAATCTTCCCCAGGAAAGCACACACATTTAAAATAGGGTACAGAGGATTCCCGAGGAGATCACACTATAAAATCAACATTTGTACCCCAGTCAATCTTCCCCAAGAAAGCACACACATTTAAAGCTTTTGAGAACTCCCACACAGTCTCTCTGAAAACTTTCGCTTCGTCCTTCTCCAGCCACTTCCCTCTTGGGAGAGTGAAAACACGAATCTGGACTCCGCACTCACTTCGTACTCAGAGTACGTCTCAGACACACATTTTGGGGTTCTCAGAAATGCATTAGTCTTGCTGTGATACTTTCACTGCATGGGAATCCTGCCAACTACACCAATATTAATGTCTCGGTCCGGAGAGGGAAAGAGACTCAGTTAATAGAACAATAGAACAGTAGAACACTAGAACAATAGAATAAACCAGGTTGGAAGAGACCTTCAAGATCATCACATCCAACCCATCAACCAATCCAACCCACCTAATCAATGAAACCATGCCACCAAGCACCCCATCAAGTCTCCTCCTGAACACCTCCAATGACAGTGACTCCACCACCTCCCCAGGCAGCCCATTCCAATGGGCAATCACTCTCTCTGTATAGAACTTCTTCCTAACATCCAACCTAAACCTCCCCTGGTGCAGCCTGAGACTGTGTCCTCTTGTTCTGGTACTGGCTGCCTGGGAGAAGAGACCATCATCTGTCTGTCTACAACCTCCCTTCAGGTAGTTGTAGAGAGTGATAAGGTCACCCCTGAGTCTCCTTTTCTCCAGTTCTTTTGAATATTCCCATATTGTGAAATGAGAGGCACAAAGGAGGCCAAAATATCAACAGCTAGGCTATTTATTACATAAATAAATTGAATGTATCAGAAAGGGAGAGAGAGAAAATAGAGAGAGAGAAAGAGAAGAGAGAGAGAAGAGGAAAGGAATTATATTATCACACCCCTCACACACACACCCCCCCCAAGACAGTTCAAGTCTGTGGAGGAAAGGTGCTGCAGGAGATGTTGGGTCTGTAGAGAAAGGGTGCTGAGACTTTGGCTGGAGAAGAGATGTGGTCCCCTGGGCAGCCTCTTCAGCTCCATGAGTTGCAGCAGGCGGAACTTAGGACTTAGGACCACAATGAACTAAAAAAGACTTTTCCTAAACATGATGTAAGTAAATTACATAACTTTCTTGACACAGTATGCAAATTATAGATAAAAGCTGTGTTGCTTTGTTTTGTTTTAAGAAAGCTCTAGGAAAAAGAAAAGAAAAAAGTTGACACTGTTTTTAGAGGAGGTTCATTATTTCAGTGGGTTATATGGAAATGTGATTCACTCCTCTGAAAATGCAAGGCACGCTTATTAAAGTGAATGTGAATGTGTATCAATAGGCAGGACCAATAGATGAGTGAAGGGTTAGCAATGTGCTTACGTAGATAGATAAAGCCAAGTGAACGTGCCAAAAGTGATAATGCTTTATGGGCAAAGAAATACAGCACATCTGCTTTAAATGAGTTCATTTATGTCACAGGAAGTCCAACTACTGCTGTTGGTGCACCACCTGCAAAGTCCAGTTAATAGCTAGGTAAATGTTTAAGCTGCTAACTTGTTTCAAGGTTCCTTCAAGCAAGGCTACATTCCTAATTTTACCACCTTTGTATTACCATAAACCCAGCATCTGCCCTCGAATCAGACTTGGAAGGAATAACAGATAGATAGAAAAATATCAGTAATATAAAATAGCAGAATAATTTTTATGAGTATATTCAAACATCACACAGCAATACTGGCTATAATTTGCTATGCAGTTCCAGGGAAGACGGCTTCTGTGGCATTGTAGAGAAAAAGATGTTTAGAAGTTTGTTATTATTTCCAGCATTCCTGGAATTCCAGCAGCAAGTAGAACCATGAGAATGTTGATACAAATGAGTGAAAGTAGAGATCTAAAAGATTAGGTCAACGTCAGACTTTTATTCAGAGGTTTGGCTTCCTGCCATATGTTCAGACAATAAATTGGCTGTAACAAAGCTGCTTCTACCATTCTGCTGAGTACCAGTATCCCATCAGAGGCAATAGCTGGCAAAATAAGGTAAGCAAGAGTGGAAGACTACAGCTGGTTTTTAAACAGGCTTCACTTTAAGGTTATTGTATGAGGCTACTTGTGTAGATTTTAATAAATAGTGATTTTTTTTTTCCAGTTCACTTTGAAGTTTTCTTCTGAAATCTCTTCCTTAGTCTAGTTTATGTTTATTTTTATACATTCCTGTACAGATTTCATAAAGTCTATCTGAAAGACATGACAACCTTATTATTTGTTAGCTGTAAGATGCCAAAAAGTTCTTTTTAATCCACTGTTAAATTGAAACAAGCTTGAAGGAGTTACTATATTATTTGGAAGCAGGACTGTCAGCTGCAAGCCAATACACTCAAGCACAGTTCTGATTCTCTTTAGAAATGTAGAGATGCCTTGTTATGAGAGTACTAATATAGCATGAGGTAATATTTGGGTCATACTGTCATGTGAATGAACTGAAAAAAATTAAATTCTGGTTTTGTGTACTGAATTTGATTTAATTTTTTGGTCAGATGTACCTAAAGGTTAAGTGGAAGAAGGAATGATGGCTAAGCACAAATGAGAGTATCAATGGGGCAAGAGAAGCTATGTAATAGATATTCTCTGTTCTGTTTATATAAATTAATTGATATAGTAGGAAAAAATTTGAAACTCCCTATGCTCTTAGGGTGATCTTGTTGCCACTGGTCACAGATGTGCTCAATGATATCAAATTTCAGCACTTTAGAATGCTATCAATTAAGTTTTTGGATTCCCTTATACTTAGCTTAGATGAAAAACAACACAAACCAGACCCAAGTTTCCAAAACAAACAGTGGTTGTCTCGATCTGCAGCCAACAAGAGTATCCACCTCTTATAACTGCCTTCAAGCAGCATGTACCTTGCGGAAGAGAGAAAAGAACTTAACAATGGGCATGAAAGATATTAGAATAAAGAGATACAGGGAGAGACACACAACATTGAAAACTATGAGTAGGAATGAAAGACATGGGAGTTGGTGGCAGCTATTAAAGAATTTGGTGTGAGAGAAAAGGCTTATATGTCAGTCTTCAGGGACATGTGAGGAAATTCAATATATGGAAGCTTTTGTTGTTTCATGTAGGGAGTTTAGTTTGTTCTGGAGAGTTTAAAAGAGGTGAAGTTCTGCCATACACTTTTTAAGTACAGTCCTTCAGATCTTCCAAAAATCCTTCACATCTTTCTCCATAGAAAGTTTCCTAAATATTTATCGTCCTGCAAAATATCCATCTGATTTTTTAATTTATTTTTTTTTAACTGGCCTTCCCTGTTCAGGGATTTTTCAGTGTTTTGGCTTGTAATCATCCTTCCTCTTTTGTACAATAGTGGGTGTAAATAATGCAGATGTGAGACTGAATCTAAGTGGTTTGCTTAGTATCTCATTAATTCTAAAAAATAAATTATCTCATTAAGCATTTAGGACTAACTCAACATAAATTTTCATTAACTGTTGCAGTATAAGAAGGGCAAATCCGGCAGAAGATGATTCCCTGACTGCTTAACTTGGTATAAAAGTCAGGAACTGGGATCTTCAGAGCTTCTGATAAAGTGCCACCAAACTGAAATTGCACTTGTGTTTTCAGTAAGGATGTTCTGTAAGAAACAAAATGTCTGATTTTGAACATCCTGGATCTAAATATGTCTTGACAGTAACTTCTCTGAAAATCCACAAACTGGTGTTTTTGCCCACCTACTTTGCAGAGTCTGATTCAGTCAAATGTTTACAGGGGTCAGGTTCCACTTATTACTTAGTGAAAAAAAAAACACAAAAGGCCTTATCTTTTGTTTAGCATGCTCATAGATAACACAATTTCAGCAAGATGAAGAAGACCCAACCTTAACATCTCTGACTACAACTTACTGGACGTTTGAAAAACTAGAGGTCTTTCCTAGGAAGAACAAGTTCATTCTGTCTAATAAATGTTTCACTTTTCAGTGACCTTACTGAATGGTTAAACTAAAGAGCTAAAGTGAGTGAAAAAAAAAAAAAAAAAGCCTTATTTAGGCTTCATAGTCTTGTAACAAGAATAGCCAGGGATAGAAGTATTCAGTTTCTATGCGTTTGCTTAAATATTTAATAAGAAATTCTGCATTGGTGAACAAAACTAAACCAGAAAACAGAATTCCCTATCACTGGGTTAATCAACAAAATCTCTACACTACTGTGGGAGCCATGATTTCTCTGGCCTGACTGATATTTAGTTATTCATCTAGTCTTCAAAATCTGAAAACATTAATTTTTTGTAAATATAGTCACAAATACAATTTGAAAGATGCAGAGTATATTGAAGTGAAATTATTGACTGGTAAAAGAAACAATCATTTGGAAATGTGAATGGTTGCTAATAGTACAATTATAGTCAAATTTCCAAACTCTGGTCCTACAATTATACTCAAATTTCCAAATTTCCTCATTCCCGTTTCCTGAATCTTGGTTTAGGATGGCAATATGGCCATATTTCTTTATTGAAAGTGAGATTGTGTTGTGTAGTGTTGTGTTGAAGCTAGCATCACTTATGAATACTTGGAAAATAAAGGGGTCCAGGAGGGCTGGACCTGCTTCAAGAAAGAACTGATGAAGGCTCAGGAGCAGGCTGTGCCAATGTGCCGGAAGAGGAGCCGCCGGGGCAGACGGCCAGCCTGGCTGTGTAATGAACTTTTAATAGAACTAAGGGAAAAAAAGAGGGTGTATCACCTTTGGAAGAAAGGTGAGGCAACCCATGGAATGTTTAAAGATGTTGCTAGGGCATGTAGGAAGAAAATTAGGGAGGCAAAAGCACATTTGGAACTTAAACTGGCCTCTGATGTGAAGGACAACAAAAAGTCCTTCTATAAATATATTAATAGCAAGAGGAAGGGCAGGGACAACCTCCACTCCTTGGTTGACATGGAGGGAAGTGTTGTATCACAGGATGAGGAAAAGGCAGAGGTACTTAACACCTTATTTACCTCAATTTTTACTAGCGGGAAAGAACATCTACCAGACAGCTGGCCTGCAGAGCTGGCAGAAGGAGCCAGGGAGCTGCATGGTTTCCCTGTGTTCCATGAGCAAGTGATCGGAGCTCTCCTCAGCAGCTTAGACCCCCACAAGTCCATGGGACCAGATGGGATCCATCCTAGGGTGCTGAGAGAGCTGGCAGATGAGCTGGCCAAGCCACTCTCCATCATTTTTCATCAGTCCTGGCTCACTGGAGAGATCCCAGATGACTGGAAGCTGGCCAACGTGGTACCCATCCACAAGAAGGGCCGGTTGGATGAGCCAGGGAATTACAGGCCTGTCAGCCTGACCTCAGTGCCAGGAAAGATTATGGAACAGGTCATCCTGAGTGCAGTCACACAACACTTAGAGGATGGCCAAGGGATCAGGCCCAGCCAGCATGGGTTTAGGAAGGGCAGGTCCTGCCTGACCAACCTGATCTCCTTCTATGATCAGGTGACTGCCTGGTGGATGTGGGGAGGCCTGTGGATGTAGTCTACCTGGACCTCAGCAAGGCCTTTGACACCGTTCCCCATAGCAAACTCCTGGCCAAGCTGTCAGCCCATGGCTTGGATGGGAGCACACTGCGATGGGTTAGGAACTGGCTGGAGGGCCGAGCCCAGAGAGTGGTGGTGAATGGTGCCACATCCAGCTGGCAGCCAGTCACTAGTGGTGTGTCCCAGGGATCAGTGCTGGGCCCCATGCTCTTTAACATCTTTATTGATGATCTGGACGAGGACATTGAGTCCATCATCAGTAAATTTGCTGATGACACCAAGCTGGGGGCAGGAGTTGATCTGCTGGAGGGTAGAGAGGCTCTGCAGAGGGACCTCGACAGGCTGGGCAGATGGGCAGAATCCAACAGCATGAGATTTAACACATCCAAGTGCCAAGTTCTGCACATTGGCCACAGCAACCCCATGCAGAGCTACAGGCTGGGGTCAGAGTGGCTAGAGAACAGTCAGGCAGAGAGGGACCTGGGGGTGCTGGTTGACGGTAGACTGAACATGAGCCTGCAGGGTGCCCAGGCAGCTAAGAGGGCCAATGGCATCCTGGCCTGCATCAGGAACAGTGTGGCCAGCAGGAGCAGGGAGGTCATTCTGCCCCTGTACACTGCACTGGTTAGGCCGCAACTCGAGTACTGTGTCCAGTTCTGGGCCCCTCAGTTTAGGAAGGATGTTGACTTGCTGGAACGAGTCCAGAGAAGAGCAACAAAGTTGGTGAGGGGTTTGGAGCATAAGCCCTATGAGGCGAGGCTGAGGGAGCTGGGGTTGCTTAGCCTGGAGAAGAGGAGACTCAGGGGTGACCTTATTACTCTCTACAACTGCCTGAAGGGAGGTTGTAGACAGACGGATGTTGGTCTCGTCTCCCAGGCAGCCAGTACCAGGACAAGAGGACACAGTCTCAGGCTGTGCCAGGGGAGGTTCAGGCTAGATGTTAGGAAAAAGTTCTATACAGAAAGAGTGATTGCCCATTGGAATGGGCTGCCTGGGGAGGTGGTGGAGTCGCCATCATTGGAGGTTTTCAGGAGAAGACTTGATGGGGTGCTTGGTGCCATGGGTTAGATGTTTGGGTGGTGTTGGATTGGTTGATGGGTTGGACGTGATGATCTTGAAGGTCTCTTCCAATCTGGTTTATTCTATGTATTCTATGTATTCTAAAATCACTTAGACTGTGTTCAGGACAAGAAAAATATTTTTCAATCCAATTAGCAGAGTATGGCTAGCTTCCTATGATTGAGAAACATAAATAAATTAAACTGAAGTCACATAAGCTGCTTATATTTTATCTAAGTTGGAGTCTTTTAAAATTTATTCCTTTGCCACAACTGTATCTATGATAAACTGTATTTTAGTGGAAGTACCATCACTGGAAACAGGTAATTTTTGTCTTGTAAGACACAGCTTATGCAAGCAGTCAAGCATTTATTGAGTTTATCTTGCTTCCTTTTACTGTAATTTATAAAAATCTTACTCTCTGCAAACTTGTTTCTCAAATGAAATGTGAAGTATTATGACAAATTCTAACTCCAACTTTAGGAATTCAGATAATCAGAACTTCTTGAGTGCTTCCACAATGCTGCTCCGCTCAGGCCGCGAAAAGCCTTCTAAAGTGTCTCTCCGTGAAAGGCGGTCTGTTAAAAAAGGATCCCGGCTAGGACTGGGGAGAACAGCTTCTCAAAAGCCAGGTAACTCTTTTCTCAGAGTTTGTAATCTTCAAAGATTAATCCAGTTCTAGGCAGAATCCAAACAAATTAAGTATGTGGAACCACTTCCAAACAAATTAAATATGTGGAACCACTTCATTAACATAAGGTAATGAAAAAAACGAAACTTCCTTTAAAACAATCTGTGCAGACATATTCCTCATAGTAGTGACATTGGATATTTTACAGCACCAACTTCATATCAGTAATTCCTAAAGTACATCTATACCTCCCTGGAAAAGAGTGAATGGCATAGTAGGCTTGCCCAACATTTTATTTTGGGCACTGTACTGGCTCTTGTAATTCTAGTTAGAAGTAGAATTCTTTAACTGTTATAATAAAAGAGATTTTTTTCAGGTTCGCTGTACTGATTATTGTAGTTGTTGTCCTGTTGCTTTCTAGAACAAAAGTTTGTTGTTTTTTTTGGGTTTTTTGTTTGTTTTTTTTTTTAAGAAACCTAATCATCTTAGTTGTTAGGGCCTTTGAAGATAAGATTTTTGCTCTCACATAGATAAGGCACACACGTGATGAAAAGGTCCAACACAGGACCTGTCAGACCTTCCACTTCTGGAGGGTATGACTCAGGTTGCCAGGGTGTGCATTTTTTTGTTGACTGCATGTACAGAGTTTTTGCCTAGCCTAAACAGCATGGAAGGTAAGCTTCTGGGAAACAGCTCTAATGCCTGTTTAGATCACAATGTTTCAGAGGCAGAAGCACAATATAAAATGAGTAACCAAAGTATTTGGTGGAGTCAAGCATTCCTAGACTGTTATGTCACTGCCGGTGCATTCTGAGTATTGTGTTGTTGTATTTGTCTGTTTTGGCAAAAAAAGGACTGTGTATCTTACTGCATGCTCTGTAAGTCTGTGCGGTCTCAGAGATGTCTTAACTGAGTCTGAAAGCAGCAAACCTGTTCCAGTAAAACAATGTTCAGCCTAACATAATCAAAGTTGTGCCTTACAGTGTTATTCTATGGGTGTCTAACACCCAGGTAGCTGGACCTACATCCTTCTGACATCCAGAATGGTACAGTTTTGCTCATTAGTGATGGAAAACAGTTTCCCTCCTGAATGCTTTGAGCTGCAAAGACCTGGAGGTTTGTTGTTTGTTTAAGATGTTAGATTCCCCAAGCAAATGTTGCTATGTTAGGTAGCCATATACATTGTAATCTAAAACTCCTGTCTGTACATAGATCCAATTTTCAAAGTACAAAATTGGGAAATAAGTAAGTACTTCTTTATGAAATAAAGGAAACAAGTCTAGAAACAGTATGCTGTGGAGATACTGTCCCTACCTCACCATTTCTCTTCTTCAGAATGAAAACTTAAAACTTTTGTCTTTCTCATATCTCATTCTGTTGCGCAGGTTTCTGCACACAGTCGTGCTCTGGCACTGGACTGCTTCGGAGAGCTTCCTCCCTCTGTGAGAATACTCATTTGCCAGGTAACTGCTAAGTTAGGCCTTCTCTCCCACATTCAAATTCCTTCTGTCCCCATTAGTCTCTTTCAACAAAGCTATCTGCAAGTTGTCCACAGTCCTTCTTTCGCTATCCATCAGGTTGGAAGCCTTTTTTCAAGCTCTAGTTTTTGCACATGTTAACTCTCAAAAGGCCCAGCATGCATCTCTTCTTGTTACTGGGATAATCTTTGAAGGAAAGAAATTTTGATTTTCCTTAACACCACCATCAGGCCCCAAAACCAGCTTCTTAAGCCCACTGTATAATTTCTGTTATATGTTGGTTATACTGCTCATAGTTCAAATTTACATAGATTATCAAGCAAAGATTGCTGCAAAAATACACTTGATTCTTTATTGTGGAATTTTACCATTTTTTTTTCTTTAATTAGTAAAATTAATTACAACTTATTTTTGATTAGCATTTAGTCTGCGAGAAACACTGAAATGCTATATACTGACTGAAGATTCAAAAACAGTGCATTTTGACATAGATGAAGATGGTCACCATGAAATATCAACAAGGGATTCACAATCTCATGAAGGTAGTGTGCTTTTTATACAAAACTCTACCAACATCTGTGTGGTATTACAAGGCATTTTAAAATGCATGATTATGTGTACTGTGTTCAGTTTGGGACCTCTCACTACAAGAAATGTGTCGAGGTCCTGGAGTGTGTGCAGAGAAGGGGAACAAACTTGGTAAGGGGTTCAGAGCACAAGACTTATGAAGAGTGACTGAGGGAACTGGGGTTGTTTACTATGGAAATAAGGAGGCTCAAGGGAGACCTTCTCATTTTTTACCACTACCTGAAAGAAGGTTGTAGTGACATCAGTTTTCCCAGATGCATTTGAATATGCATTCAACCTCTTCTTCTGGTTAGGCCACACCTTGAGTACTGTGCCCAGTTCTGGGTCCCTCAGTTTAAGAAGGACATTGAGACATTTGAACGTGTCCAGAGAAGGGCAATGAGGCTGGGGAGAGGCCTTGAGCACAAGCCCTACAAGGAGAGGCTGAGGAAGCTGGAGTCACTCTGCCTGGAGAAGAGGAGGCTCAGAGGAGACCTTCTTGCTGTCTACAACTCCCTGAAGGGTGTTTGTAGCCAGGAGGGGGTTGGTCTCTTCTCCCAGGCAACCAGCACCAGAGCAAGAGGACACAGTCTGAAGTTGCACCAGGGGAAGTTTAGGCTGGAGGTGAGGAGAAAGTTCTTCACAGACAGAGTTGTTATCCTTTGGAATGTGCTGCCCAGGGAGGTGGTGGAGTCACCATCCCTGGAGATGTTCAAGAGGGGACTGGACGTGGCACTTGGTTTAGTCATGAGGTCTGTGGTGACAGGTTGGACTTGATGATCTTTGAGGTCTCTTCCAACCTTGGTGATTCTGTGATTCTCCCTGTGATTCTGTGATTCTCTCCCAATTAGAAGCAACGGGACTAGAGGAAATAGCTTCTAGTTGTACCAGGGAGGTTTAGATTGGACATTAGGAAAAATTTCTTCACAGAAAGGCTTGTCAAGCATTGTAGCAGGTGTGTAGATGCAGTGCTTAAAGACATGGTTTTGTGCTAGACTTGGCAGTGTTAGGTTTATGATTAAGACCTGATCTTAGAAGTTCTTTTCTGACCTAAATGATTCCATGATTCTATGTTTTCCATAGACATAACATTATATTGCATCCTTATGGGTATGAAAAATGTTTTATTCTAGCTGACAGTAGGTACATAATGTACTTACATGATAAAATTATTTTGTTCACTCCCATTTAATTTAATGGGAAGTCTAGGTGCTTAGCTATTATGAGAGTTAAAGCAAAGGTAATCTCAGAAATAAAGGCAAAAGAGAGAAAAATAGAGAAGATTTTGGAATTTGCAAGATTATTTTATTTTCAGGGAACTCTTCTTTTATCCCAAATATGGGGTTTCTGACACCAGAAACACTGTTACAACTAACATAATGGAAGTGGTTGTTAGAATGCATTCTTTTGATAGAGAAGAGACGAATAACAATGAGTGCAATTACTCTAGAATTATACATTTTCCAGAAATGTAAAAGAGGAGGCCAATTGTTGAACTTTCATATTGTAAGTATGAGAAATTATTGGGTAATTTAAAGATATGTCCGATTCAAGTATTCTAGCAGAAGAGAAATATATTCAGATTTCATGAATAGAGGGCTGATGTAACAGAGGAGAGCAAAGATCCATCTGGTCCAGAACTGCACCTTGAACCATGGCAAAGTTAGAGTTTCTAGGTAACCATAAGCAATGTTTCTAACTGAAATACATGGGGAAAAGTGAAAATCTGTAGGATATCTATCAATTTAATGAAACTTCATTTCTTACAAAAGCCCAGGCTTTACAGGAATGAGAAGTTGATTATGGATGCTTCAGATAAAGACAAGGAAAATCTTGTTTTAGATAGAGAGATAGAGAGATAGAGAGAGAGAGATGATATACCTTATATAAACTGAATAATGTTCTTTTTATTCTGTTGAATTGTGAATAATGACAGCTGCACTGGTAAGGTATTTAAGTGTGCTTTATGTTCTTTGAATTATCTTTTGCTTGATAACTTCATGGAGTAATTCATACAATTAGCATTGCTAATTTACATACAGAACCAATACCTGCACAGGTACACAGTAGAAATACTTTGCACATAGAGTCGTAGTGGGAGAGTCCTGATGTTCCTGTAAGAAAAATAAGAAAGGAAAAAAAGAAAAAAAAAGGAAATGCTGTGTGATATTCTTGTATATATAAACAGAACCACCAGAAACATATATTCATGATGATACAGTTAAGACAAGATCATATTAGGAGCCTCCTGTAACTTAATGTTTGTGACTCTGACCTGAAATGAATGATGCCTTCCCTAGATAACTGGCTACATGATTCAGACTGATGTTAGAAAAACCAGAACTCCCCTTCTGTTGATACCCGTTATTAGGGTTCTCGCATCTGCTGCTGAAGTCTTGTTGGCTTCTCTTTCATGGCATTTTTGGCCTTATATCTCATTACTGACTTCTATTTTCGCAGATTTCTCAGATTCTCTTTAGATTAATATATGTAATCAGTCAATACATCTGTTAGAGTTCAGACTTCAGTGGATCTGTTCACAAGTCTAACTGTAGTCTTAACTCCACCAGGAGTAGGGAGGTGATTTTCCCCTTGTACTCAGCTCTGGTGAGGCCACACCTCCAGTATTGTGTCCAATTTTAGGCACCTCAATACAGGAGAGATGTGAAGGTGCTGGAGTGAGTGCAGAGGAGGGCAGCGAAGCTGGTGAAAGGCCTAGAGAATAAATCTTATGAAGAGCAACTGAAGGAGCTGAGGCTGTTTCATTTGAAAAAGAGGAGGCTGAGGGGAAACCTCATTGCTCCCTACAACTACTGAAAGTACATTGTAGAGTGCCTGATGCTGCTCTCTTCTCCTGGGCAATTAGTGATAGAACAAGAGGGAATGGTCTCAAGCTTCAACTGGGGTAGTTTAGACTGGACATTAGGAAGAAGTTTTTAACAGAAAGAGTGGTCAGGCATTGGAATGTGCTGCTCAGGGAGGTGGCTGAGTCACCAACCCTGGATGTGTTTACAGGTCGTTTGGATATGGTGCCTGAGGATATGGTTTAGAGGTGAACTTTGTAGAGTAGGGTTGTTGGTTGGACTTGGTGATCCTGAGAGATCCTGAGAGTATTTTCCAACCTGAATGTTTCTGTGATTCTGTAGACTCTTCCGGGGTTATATTAATTCAGAGATCTGCAGGAAATGAAGTCTGATGCCTGTTGCTATTACACACTGTTTTCCAAATAATTTTCAATACAGTTCTTTACATTGTTTGTGCTGGGTTTGAATTTGAAGAATGTAATATCTAACTCCACATATTCTGTTTCAGATATTGCATGGTTAAGTGTGTTCACAAAGAATGAACAGGCAGCTACTGGTAAGATTGCTGTGGGAATAAAAAGTACCATTCTCTTTTTCAGGGTCTTGTTTTGAAGAGATGTTTCAGAGTAGGAAAAGAACTTAGCAGTGGTTTATACACTTGATATTAGAAGTAACATATTAATACTAGATTTTCTTAGGTCAGGTTACTGGACTAGTCAAAAAATTTAAAAGCCTTTCTGTGTTCCCTAAGAAAAAAAATCTTTAAAGTCATAAAATTTGCCTTAACAAGTTATGAAGTCATGAGTAATGTCTTGGACTGAAGACAAATGTATATGAAGAACAGAACATGAATATGCTCTATTACTGGCATATGGGTCTTAGCTTGCAAAGACTTGTTGTAACAAGAGAGGCAAAACAAAAGAAAATGGATATGAAGAAAGAGGAGACACTTTTTTGAGCTTTGGCATTGTAAGTATGAGAAATTACTGCGTAGTTTAAAGATGTATCCGATTCGAGTATTCTAGTAGAGGAGAAGTATATTCCAATTTCAGCAATAAAGGGCTGCTGTAATAGATGAGAACAAATATCCATCCAGTCCAGGACTGCACTTTGAACAATGGCCAAATTAGACTTTCTAGGTAACAGCTTAAAATACTGTGCATGAATATGTAGACTTGCCCCCTAGACTGTGGTAAGGTTTTAGTAACCAGAGAGGCTAAGTAATTCATCCAAAGGCCATCAGAGAGTGAACGTATCATGGATGAAATCACGGTAAGGTTCTTTACTTTCCTTGCCATTCACTGTCTGCTTTATAGACTACTTGTCACATTTTTGAGAGGTGATAGGGAAAGCTAGATGCCTTTGGATTTGCTCACACTAAACAATGTAGAATGAAGTTGCAATATACAGACAGAAAAAGCCAACGGTAGTTAGAATCTAACTCGCATTGACATATGTCCCTTGTCAACTAGTTGGGTTGGTTTTGTTTGTTGGTGTGGTGGTTTGAAAGGAAAGGCTCTGCTTTCCCTCCCCCACTGAGAAAGAGACCACGGCTAAACCCAGTCGGAGAAATGAGATTATATTTTACAAGGAAACAGATTATATGTAACACAACAAATACAGGTATTTTACAATATATACAGTAATATACAGCAAATGAACTCAACCAGAAACCAGACCCCCCACAGAGGGGGCTTCCCCCTGTGCCCCCTTCACCCCCCTACCTCCCTTCTCCCCCAAAAGAGGTAGAAGAAGAGATGAAAATGGAGTTAGCACAGCAGACAGAGGCCTATGCACAGGGAGTTAGTTCTTATCTTAGTTGGCCAGAATCCCAGAAGCAGATCCAGCCGAAAGGGACAGCGAAGGAAGGAAGACTGAGAGAAAGTTCCAGCTGCACTGGGACTATCCTCACCTCCCACAATTACTTGGCCAATGAAATTCGTTTAGAATACCAAAATATTTTATAAACATTTAGCCAGTGTGCCCCTTTCTTAAAGGCACAGTGTCAAACGGCCACAGTTGGGTTGTTTTTTTTCCACTCTTGCCTCTAAGTCAGAATCTTTGTGGCCTGGATATGAAATCTCTCTTGGCTGCTGATGTGCCTCTTACATGCTATAGCTGGACAACTGTGGCTGAGGCAACCTAAACTCATGTCACAAAAAGTAATAAATGGCAGAATTTTAGACCTTCTGCAATCTGCTGCATTTATCTGAATATATATATAAAATGAGGAAAATGAGCACGGGTGTGGCTCCATTTTAAACAAAGATTTGTGTGCTGTTTCCATGCTGTAGCTGGCTCACACAAAAGTACTTTAGAAGATTTCTACAAAAGCATTACAGTTAGGATTAGTTAGGGAACATAAAATCAGGCCCAGGTTTAGAGCAGCTAAAATCAGTCAGGTGAGATGAGTATGTTGTGCTAATTCCAAACATCCTTCAAAGGCCAAACAATACCTTTGGTGGTATGAAAAATAAATTTCCTTAGTTGCAATTGTTAATGCATAATTCCCTGGCCTCTGCAAAATTTGTATTCAGTTGCTACAGTGATGAACATACAGATCAACTTCTGCTCTCTTTTATATTTTTAAAGACACAGGGGGTATTACTTGACACAAACCTGAAAGGTAGTCAGGTAGTTATCATATCACTAGGTAGTTATTAATGTCATGGACATTGCTAGGTAATGCTCTTGTATGCCACAGCAGTTGCAATGGAGTACCTTAAGCAGTTTATTTTTTTTTGCTGAGGCCTTGAATTACCAAAAGGTAATAAATATTATTAGTTTGTTAGGCTGAGGAGTAGCCTGTATTATTGATATACATTGCTATTTCCTGCAGCTGAAGAAGCAGTATTATCTCAAAAGGAAGTATAATCCAATGCACCCACAATTATGATAATGGAAAGATTTTGAGCTAGAAAGCATGCAAAAAGTGAAAGGGAAAAAATCCTACATTTCCATAGTGATACATAGTCAGGTATATTACATAATCTTGAATATTGTTTATATGTCTTAACTACTAATATATATGCCTTTGAAGCATATACATTATGTATAACTGATAATTCTGTATATTAACTGCAAATACAGAGGAAAAATATACAACAAATTTATACTGTCATAAAGCCATAGACTTTTAATAGTTTACAGAAAAGAGTGGTATCAAGAGGGATAGCATTTGTTTGTATTTGTTTCTATTTATATGCCTATCAGTATAAAGTGAACCTGAATGTTATCTCTACACAAGATTTTCAGCTATGCTTTATTCTAAAAAGTGATACACATTTTTTTACAATATTCTCCTGTGTGTTAAACAGAGTCTAATAATTTGGTGATCCTCACACAGAGATCAAAGCTTAACAAATTTGTCCTATTGTGCAAGGGTAAGAAGCATCTTTCTCTGAAGGTAAGAAGTTTATTTCTTTTGTGACTTGTGGGTGCTCTTTCTTACTACAGGACAATTTTCCCCAAAGACCATTTCAAGTTAATTTTTCTCTATTTACCACCTTCCACATTTCAGATTCTGGATACCTCCCTCTGTTCTGCTTGGGGAAATATTTAAAGTAGGTTATGATAAAAATCATTGGGCTAGGTAGTTAACTGCTGTCATTAATCTCTGTGGAGAGAGAGGAGGCTTCTTAACCAGAAAACATGTGGGAAATAAAAGGAGAGGAAGAAGCAGGAATTCTGCTTTGGAAAGAGATGTGTTAAAGAATGGAATTGGTTTTCCCTGATCAACCCAAATTTCAACATAAGGAATGTGATGAAAAGAAAATACAGCTGAATACAGTATCCCATTTTAAACACTGACCATCTGTTGTCAGAGCATTCTTATTTTCTCCAGTCTTGTGAAGACTTTTTTTAATTGTAGAAAGGACAGTTTTCCTTTTCAGAAGGTTACAAATTTTATTAAAATCCGAGGAAGAATGTTATGTTGGAATTTACCCTCTAAAACATGGCAAAGGTCTAGGATGCTCTGTTTACGCAGATTATGCCAGGATAAGCAATGACCCTTTATATAATGCTGGTCATGAATGATGGCATAAATCACCAAATGAATGCTTCCTCAAATTAAGTCTTTGCTATTTCTAATTTGTTTTTAATTCACAGATTAATTTCCATGAAATCTATTTTCTGAAATTAGCTGGAGAAATGCATAATGTAAGATACACTGATTACATCTATTCTTTATTTTCCCTCTGGGATTTTTCAGTGTCCTTGAAAGAGCAACTGCTTTAAAATAACTTTCCTTGTTCAAAAATTACCTTTTCATAAATCAGTTGTTTGAAAGTTGTCCCACCAAACAATGACAAGAACTGAGTGTTAAACCCTCATAGAGCCCAATCATCTATTTTAAAATAGGAAGTTTTGCCAGATTTCTTGGCATGATTAAAAGCAGCGCTTATCTGAAAATGAAATAAGACATAATCACTGACTCTCAAATATGTAAAAAAATTGGGAAAATCATGGATCATTTATTTTTCCAGCAGACTACAAATAATTTTCTTATTCTCAACAAGAATTCTGATACAGAACATGGAAAAGCTTCTTATATGTGATAAAGTTTTGGTATCCTATTATAACATCATTAGGTCCTGGCTGCATTACAAAATAGAAATTGGGCGTTAAACAATCTGAAGGACAGTCTTTAGCATTTGCTTTAGAATTAATGCTACATTTGGTGGAATAAAAGAACAAAATATGAACACAAAATTACTAATCTTAATGCTTGTAAACACAGGTTTTAAAAGCATCCTGTTCAAAGCCATATTGTCCCTCAGTGGAAAGATGCAACAGGAAAACATGCAACCATGAAGATCCTGACTTCAAACAGGTATATAATCATGATAAAACAAATAAAAAGGTGTGTGTGAGAGAGAGTGCATGCAAACATCTTAAACTCTATAATTTTGTGGTTGCTGCAGCCAAGGCTGCTCTTAAGTTTCACACTGCTCACCCACCCTTCCTTGTTGGTGAAGACAAAGTCCAGCACAGCACATTTTCTTATGGATTCCTTTACCACCTGGAGGAGGAAATTGTCATCAGTGCATTCCAGGAACCTCTTACATTGCTGGTGCCTCACTGTGTTGTCCTTCAACAGATAACTGTGAGATTGAAATCTCCCATGAGGACTAGGACTATTGCTGCTTTTATCTTTTTATAGGGGGCCTCACCTGCTCAGTCTTCTTGGTCAGGTGGCCTGTAGCAGACTCCCACTACCGTGTCACTTTTCCTTGCCTTCACTTTAGTCCTCACCCATAAACTTTCTGTCACCTCTTCTATCCCCATGTGGACCTCCATGGACTCATTGATGTAGGGGGCCACACACCTTTCTCCCCTGCCTCTCTTTCTAAAAAGATTATACCTATCTAATCCCACACTCCAGTCGTGGGAGCCATGCCACCATATCTCATTAATGCCAATGACATCATAGCCCTGCAGGCATTCGCGCATTTGTAGCTCCTCTTGCTTGTTCCTCGTGCTCTGTGCATTAGTGTAAAGGCATTTAACCTGGAGCTTCACTGAAGCTTATTTACTAACTGGGGTACCCTTATCCTATTCTTCGGGTGCTTTCTTCCCAGACTGTGGTTGAACTCTGGGTCCCAGGTGCCTGTTAGTGTCATTGGCTTTGATGTGGGAGGGATTGAGCACTCCTTTCCCCAGCAGCTTTTTCTGTGGAGCTGTTCACAGGGCAAGAATAAGGGTCTTCACAACTGCAAGTTTTGGGAAGCAGCTGGAAAGAAAAGCTGTAATAGTTGCCTGTAGAGACCTGTTCTTCACCCCATGTTTCTAAACACATAATCAAAATGAAAAATTCATTCCGAGAACTGATTCATTACCTAACAAGACAAACGGTGATCTGTTTATCATGGCTTCTTGCTGATACCTTCAAGAAGAAATAAAAACATGTGAGTCATTTATGTGAAGATAAATCTGCAGCCTGAAGTTGGATCACATCCAGTGAGGCCAAGAGGCAAAAATCTTAGTCAAGCCTGAATTGTAAGATTCTTCATAAACTGTCTAGAATGAGTTTTCTGATAAGGAGATAATTTCTGGCGTGATGAATACAGCCACCAATGTCCTTAGGATAAAAAATGTAGGAGTAGTTGACTGAGATGGAAAAATACTTCTCATGGCCAATGACAAAGCCATGTGGTGCTGCAATGTGATATTTCTGACAGATCTTAATAGTTAAGTCTTCAAAACAGGCTTTTGATTTTCTTATTGGTAGACTGCCAGTAGAATTACCAGAAACATGAGAATCTGTGGGGCCTGCTGTTACAACAGCAGGAAGAGCTGCTTATAATGTTGTAAATTTCCATTTCTGTAACCAAGGGTTATGGAGACATACTTCACAATCAATATTAATACTCTTTTATAAATTAAGCTGTTATTATCACAGTGAAATAATATCAGCTTCCAACAGCAAATAATAGTTTATAATAACATCTTATTCTGACAGGGAATTGAGACAGGAAGGTAACACGGAACACAGGCAATATTTATTGCAATGCTGTGCTGGTAAGAGTGGAAAGGTGTTTGAACTGGACATGCAGTGACTGCCTCACACAGTGCACACACTTGCGGTCACACAGCTGGAGCAGCAGTCGAGAGGCCAGCCCCAGCAGTTTGTTGAGGAGAGGCTTACATTCACTTATGGCTGTAATTATTTTAACTCTGTAATGGAGCATGCTTATCATAATTAATAATACCATACAAGCAAATGCAGTTAGCCACACAAGAGTATGAATTAAGAGATACAGAACAGTATTTCCCTTCATCTCCACCACAGATAAAGTTTTCCCATCTATCTCCCCACAACATATTGATAGTGATGGGATGTTTCCCACCCCTTATGTATAGCTCTGCTGATAGCCAATATGGTCTCTTTTTCACACAAGTAAGATTACTTTTACAAACTTTGTCACTTGTAGCCCACTGTCTTGGCTTAACCCCAGCCAGTAATTAAGCACTGCACAGCTGCTTGCTCAGTCCCCCACCAGTGGCATATGTGAGAGAACAGAAAAAAGGAGAGAAAAAAAAAGAAAGAAAAGGTAAATTTACAGGTTGGTATAAAGACAGTTTAATAGGACAGAAAAGGAAGGGAAACTGTATCTACTACTACTGCTACTACTACTAGAACATACAAACAAGTGATGCACAATCCAGTTGCTTACCAATGCTGACTGATTGCCAAACAATCTCTGAGCTGTGGTCTCCCCAGGGCAACTCCCCCTATTTATATACTGGGCATGATGTCACATGGTATGAAATACCCCTTTGGCTTGTCCTTACTGTGTTCCCTCCCAGCTTGGGCAGTCCCAGCCTCCAGCAGCAGGGCAGCATGAGAAGCTGAAAATTCCTTAACTTGGTATAAGCACTGCTCAGCAACAACTAAAGCACCAGTGTCTTATGAACATTATTCTCATCCTAAATCCAAACCACAGCACTGTATGAGTGAATAGGAAGAAAATCAACTTCATTCCAGCAAAACTGGGACACTGATGCACTGTTAATCCCAGTAATTTCTTTAAAAAGCCAGCATATAGCGATGATGTTGAAATGAGTGTTCTTTAGCATTCACTATTGACATTAACAGCTTGATACGACACCAAGTTCTCAATTTCTTGCAACCATCTCATAAATAATTAGCCATTTCCTTAAAAGTCTGGATTTAAATTATGCAGCCACTCAACCAGTCCTGCCCTCTGACAGTGGGACAGGGAAGAGAACAGCAAGAGCAAAACTGAGAAAACTTAGACGTCAAGACAAAGACAATATAATATTCAAAGGTTAGAAAAAGCCTCAAGTGATACAGAAATACCTCCTCCCATAAGCAGATCAATGCTGAGCCAGTCTCTGAGTGACAGCTACCTTGGAAGGAAAAAACCAAACCAAACCAAACCAAAACCCCAAACCCTACCATCTTCATCCTCTATGCCAGTCTTTAGGGCTGACTGTGACATTACATAGCATGGAGTATTGCTTTGACCAGCCTGGGACAGCTGCCCTTGCTGTGTACCCTAGCCTCGCGCCCACCTTCAGACTACTTTCTGGGGTAGAGTGGAATAAAATGGTCTTGATGCTGTGCATGCTCTGCTCAGCAGTAGCCAAAACACTGTTGTGACACCAACCCTGTTTTAGTTGCAAACCCAAAGTGCAATATAATTAATTTGTAATACTTTCCAAGGTCCATAGCTTCCTTGGTGCAGTTGAGGTGATGTCTCAGTTTTGCTAGTTATCATCATTGTACAACTCATCCAGCTTTTGACCATGTGCTTACTCCTTTGTCTCCTCTGAGAAAATGCAGATTGCAGTGTGCCCTAGGTATCTTTGCATATAACTCATCATGACAATGTAACATAATTTGCCTTGTTTCAGTGGGCCTTCTTTAGAAGCTGAATTTAGCTTGGGGATATGCTCATTGTGCATTATACGAAAAGACTTCACATAATTCTGAATCTTATTTATTTCAAAACTTGGATACTACTCTCTCACATCTTTCTCTGTAACTGCCATCAGTGACATTCCACAAGACAATATTTTCTTTAACCTGTGAAGACATTCTAACATGAGCACATGCTATCACAAGTTCATTGTGAAAGCCCTGTGCAACATGAGTAAAGGTATGCATTTTGCCACTCTGTGAAACCTGGCCTGCAAATTCGTTCTTTATTTAAATACAATGGGAAAGAAAGTAAGATCTATAACTGAACACCAGCTGTGTTTGTTTTCTTGGAATTGCCACATGATGTCTCAGGCATGCTTGCTGCCTTAGGAGTTGTCCTCAAGGCGAACTTTATCTGGCAGTACTCCACTATATTCTGTTCAGATTTTCTCAATAGCCTTTGTAACAAGCCGTAATAAAAACTTCTTGAAAACACCCTTTTCTCCAATGACCTGCTGCAACTCTCAGTACTAGTAGTGTTAGGATATGCTTCTAATCCCAGCTCCTCTTTCTTCTAGTTGCACAATATCATTCCCCCAGTCATCTTCCTGTAATGGCTCACCATCTAATTTTCCCTCCTTTCATGCAGATACAGCAGGATTTTTTCATTTTTGCATCTTGATCTGGTTTTGCAGCAGATAATTATTTTGGCTTCACATTTACCCTTGCTCCAGGGTGAATTTCTGCATTATACACATTAATCCCTTTTCTTGCTTCTGCAGTTTTTGTCCTTATTATCACTTTGAGTCCCTACAATGTATTTCTTTCCTAAAGACAAATTGTCTTCAACTTCTTTACTAGCATTTTTCAAGCAGGATTTTTGGATTGATGTTACACTGGCTTAGTCGGGACAGAATATTTCAAACACTTCTCATAGCTTTGCTAATATAGCAGGTGTACCTTCCAATTTTTTTGATGTACTCCACAATAACTGCAGGACACTTTCCTTCTCTCCCCTGTTGTTATATGGAAAGGACTTGTTCCTCCTTCCACAGAGAGGTGGTTATTGGCAATGTGGAAATCTCCAGCACAGCTGGACTCTGTAATAGCCTCCTGATGTTTTCCAAGCCTTTGTTTTCATTTTAGAAGTCCCCTTACGCATTGTGCACAATTCTTAGTCTGATTTATAGAACTGTCCTGTGGGTAGAATGAGGGTGTTCAAACAGACCTCTCAAAAGGGCAGATGAAATAATTTGATTACAATACATTCATTTACCATATTCCCAGAAAGACACTATAAATTCCCTGCTTCCTGGCAAGAGGTTGAGTTGGGAGAAACTTTCATTAAATAAGCTCTTACTATTAGCAGCAGCAAGCTATTTACACAGTCTTTTCAGTTACTCCCTCATTCAGTGCACACACACAGAAGCAGGGGCTTGTACCCACACTTCAGGGGTTTCAGCCAGCTTTGTACAGTCACACACTGGATCCGCTGTTTCAGAAGGTGTGTTTGTATGTACTGCCCTGTAGCCTTTGTTGGACATGGTGTGGGTTACATGATCCACCATGTGTCCCATCGTGTTCTGGAGGCCTTGGGGAGGTTAAGCCGCCCGTGGTTCCATGAGTTTATCAGGTTTTCCAGATTTACCAGGGCTAGTAAATCTTGAGAACTTATGGCTTCAGAGGCTACATCTCAGCACACATTCTTCCTCTCTATGGCATCATTGTGTTTTCTGGTAACTATTTCTCCATTGTCACTCTGAGGTGTGTAGAGAGCCCAACCACATCAACACACAGAGAAGGGCTGTAACAGTTGTTTAAAAGTAATTGGTACTGTATCTTTCTAATTTTACTCTGAAACAGGCAAGAAAAATTGTGGATTGACATTTGGTTGCCAGGTGTAGTGGACAAGGTAGGTTTGTAGTATGAAAATAACTAGAAGAAAATCTGAACTTACCCCAGTAATAGGTATACTCCAGAGAAAAACTATGCTTGTCCTTTCTTGAAGCAAGGGAATGTGGCTATGAGTGTGAAAATACTCAGTCATTTGAGGGATATAAGTATTCATCGTTATCACAGAATCTGTCCCACAATGATTAGGTGTTGCCAAAGATTCATCTAGAAGTTGGTAAATGTGTGTCACTAGAGAAATAATTCAAAATGTAGCAAGCCAGCAACAAAAATTAAATTTTGTCACATGAAACCCTGTAGAAAGTCTTGAAAAATTAACACATGTTCTTTACATTGTGTTTTTTTCATAGCTGAGTGAAGAAAGCCACTTCTTCATCATGCATTACCTAGGAGATTCTGTGCAGTTCCAGTGCTATGAAGATACAAGTTATTACCTGTGTGTGAACGATGACTCACTTGATATTTGCAAGGTGGAAAACGAAGAACCCAATCAGGACAAAAATTTTTACTTCAAGGTGTCATATTTATAGGAAACATAACTTCCCTGCCTTTCAGTGGCCTAAGTTTCTATACAACTCTTACTATAAGCTAACAGAAGACAAGGAAGGTTGAGATCAACTTATTTCCATTTTGGCTTAATTTTACCTTTTTTTGCTTGGTTGGTTTCTTCTGGGTTTGTTTGTCTGTTTGTAATTTCTTTAGTCACCATTTTGCATAAGTAACTTCCTTTAGTGTCTGTGCTTTCAATATGAAAAGAGAAAGGCTAAGTTTGAAAAATATACAAACTGATCAGTCTTATTGTGCCTTTCCTGCACAATTATGTTTTTTAAGGAGCTGAATTCTTCTGGACAGGATCAAAAACACAGGGGATATTTCAAACATAGGGGGAGAAAAAGAATCTTACATGGGTATGAAACAGCATTAGTTCTTCATGGGGTAAACATTTACTTTTCAAAAAAATATCTCTCACAAGCTCACCTAAACTTCAGAAGAAAACATTTAGATGTTATTAAATGCATGTGTGCATGTCCTGATTGACTGACTGACTGACTCCTGATTGACTGCAGTGGAAAAAGTGTCTCAGGTCTTCTAGCATGGCCACTCTCTAAGAATATGTACACAGACCATTAGACACACAATGTGGAGGCAAAGGGAAGTAGGCACAGTGGATTGATGGGACATAACAGATGCCTGTGAATACTAGCAGAAAATTGTTCTGACTTTGGCTTCCTTCTCTGAATCACAGAGGGAAACATAATTATGCTCAGCTGCAAAGCAGAGTGCATAACAGCACCTGAAAAAAACCCCTAAATGTTCACAATGACTGTATAAAATAAATGTTAGGCACTTGTGTGGATACACTGCAGGAGCAATCAGAGTATCTGCCTTTTAGCAACAGGGTCTGTCAGTGCGAAATGGAAGATGCTGCTATTTAAACACACGTAGACTGTACCATGCAAGGCACAAAACATTTGAAATACAACTGGAGACAAACCGAAAGCGAACACGCAATCACTGGCTGTTAAAGATATGGTTCTCCGCTGCTAGGCATAAGATTCCATGATGACTTAGTGCCAGTTTTCTTTCTTGCAAGTATTTTGGCAATGTATGTGTATAAGTGATAGACATCAGGCGCCAGTGCCAAAAGGTTGTTACTTAGTTGCATCAGAACAACCTACAAGTTACACTACACTTGCAGGAATTGTTCTGTATAAATTCCAAAATTATGTGAAACCTTAGAAGATTTTGTTGGGCTTTGGTGGTGGTGGGTTTCTGTGGGTTTGGTGGGGTTTTGTTTTGTGTTTTTTTTTTCCCCCACCCTACTGGTAGTTTCACTGCTGAGCTTGCTGTATTCTTTAAATAATTAAAATCATTCTATTGCTTCCAGTGCTGCTCTGCAAATAATACTTACAACTTCTAAACTCCTAAGAGTTCAGTGAAGTCAACGGGAAGAAAAAAACCCAAATGCTAAATATTGACTTCAGCTCAGATTACTCTAGAATTTTATTAGATTTTTTAGTAGTATTGTGTTGCATAAGGAATATATTCAATTGTGCATCAGGTGCAATAATTTTACTACCTGATACATGAACACTTCAAATTCATGCATTTATTATTTATAATGTGATCATGATACTAAAATACAGATGGTAAGCTGATGAAATAATGATGAGCCATCAAAAAGTTTCCACAAAGCACATGAATGAAATCAGCATTGCTGACATCAGCAAAAAAGAAACAGCTTCAGTGAATTTGTATTGAATTATGGTTACATGCAGAAATTTGTCTTTTTACAATCTGGTTAAAAAATAAGATTCTTTAACAAAACAATGTAAGGGACAAAGGCCCATAAGGAAAGCAATGGTGATAATTTTGTAAAATTTCAGATTTGAGATATAAGGTGGTGACAATTCTTCCTCAGAAATCTGAGAAAATTCAGCCAGCTTTGTAACTATGAATGTATATAGGAAAACACGTTAAAAATTTCTGGATATAGATCCTTCCTAAATTCCTGTTTTGCTCATAAAAACTCTTCAGAGTGACATTTTCAAATTACAACTAATCTAAGTATCTCAGGAGCGGCAGATAACTTTTTATAAGGTGGGAAGCACGTAGAACTTTCATTTAAAAATAGAGAATGAAAGCCAGAAAGTTTAAAAAAACAGCCTCAAACACCTGTGGCGGTTTAACCTACCCACATTACCAAAAACTTGGCTGCAGTCAGTGAAGCAAATGGAAAACCTCTAGTTACAATGAAATAGAATAGAGTAGAATAGAATAGAATAGAATAGAATAGAATAGAATAGAATAGAATAGAATAGAATTAACCAGGTTGGAAGAGACCTTTGAGACCATTGTGTCCAACCTATATCATCCAACACTATCTAATCAACTAAACCATGGCACCAAGCACCCTATCAAGTCTCTTTCTAAACACCTTCAGTGATAGTGAGTCCACCACCTTCCTGGGCAGCACATTCCAATGGGCAATCACTCTTTCTGTGAAGAATTTCTTCCTAACATACAGCCTAAACCTACCCTGGGGTAGCATGAGACTGTGTCCTCTTGTTCTGGTGCTGGTTGCCTGGGAGAAGAGATCAGCCCCCGCCTTGTCTACAATCTCCCTTAAGGTAGTAGAGAGCAACTAGGTCTCCCCTGAGCCTCCTCTTCCCCAGGCTAAGCAACCCCATCTCCCTCAGCCTCTCCTCACAGGCCTTGTGCTCCAAACCCCTCACCAACTTTGTTGCCCTTCTCTGGGCACGTTTCAGCAACTCAGTATCTTTCCTAAACTGAGGGGCCCAGAACTGGACACAGGACTCAAGGTGTGGCATTAGCAGTGCTGAGTACAGGGGCACAATGACTTCCCTGCTCCTGCTGGCCATGCTATTCCTGATCTAGGCCAGGATGCCATTGGCCTTCTTGGCCACCTGGGCACACTGCTGGCTCATGTTCAGCCTCCTTTCAACCAGTACCCCCAGGTGCCTTTCTGCCTGGCCGCTCTCCAGCCACTCTGACCCCAGCTTGTAGCACTGCATGGGGCTGTTGTGGCCAATGTGCAGAACTTGGCACTTAGACGTCTTAAATCTCTTGCCCTTGGACTCTGCCCATCTCTCCAGCCTGTCAAGGTCCCTCTGCAGAGCTCTTCTACCCTCTAACAGATCATCTCCTACCCCCAGCTTGCTGTCATCTGCAAACTTACTGAGGATGGACTCAATCCCTTCACCCAGATCATCAATAAAGATATTAAAGAGCATGGGGCCCAGCACTGATTGCTGGGGGACACAACCAGTGACTGGCTGCCAGCTGGATGTGGCACCATTCACCACCACTCTCTGGGCTCAGCCCTCCAGCCAGTTCCTAACCCAGCGCAGAGTGCTGCTGTCCAACCCACGAGCTGACAGCTTGGCCAGGAGTTTGCTGTGGGGGAGGGTATCAAAGGCCTTGCTGAAGTCCAGGTAGACTATATCTATAGCCTGCCCCACATCCATGAGGTGGGTCATCTGATCACAGAAGGAGATCAGGTTGGTCAGGCAAGACCTTCCCTTCCTGAAACCATGCTGGCTGGGCCTGATCCCTTGGCCATCCTGTAAGTGCTGTGTGATTGCACTCAAGATGACCTGTTCCACAATCTTGCCTGGCACTGAGGTCAGGCTGACAGTTCTGTAATTCCCTGGCTCATCCAACCGGCCCTTCTTGTGGATAGGCATCAATAAAATGCAATGAATATGTACAAATATACAGTATTTACAATATTATACAGGTATTTACAAAGAGAAAACAGTACAGAAATCCTCCTTGGGCAGGAGGACTCTGCCTTGCTTCCCCCCTAACCTCTCCCTTTTTCCTCTGGTTAATAGGAAGAAAAAGAGAAAAGGAGAAATATTAGAGAGATTTTCAGTTAGCTCAAAGCGTCATTAAGAAGTTAGCAATGCCAATCTCAAGTTTAGCTGATAAGAGATCTCTTTCCAGGAGCAGACATGCATGCCAGCAGAGAGAGAGATGGAATGAGAAAAGAATGTGAGGTATTGCTAAGCTACATCTCACATCTGACCAATGAATTTTGTTTAGAACAATCTCTTGTTTTCGTTTTTACACCCAAGTGTGGATTTGTTGTGCTTTATCACTCTCCTGCTAGAAAAATTGTACCTAGCTTTTCTTAAAGGCACAGCCTAAAACTGTCTCAACACTTCACAATACGAAATACATTTATCCATTGTATCTAACTGTTGAGTATGAAATGCATAACTACTACTTTGCAGTTTATTTTTTAAATGATACTGATATCCTTTAAATTTTTGTTTAGCAGATGTGATAATTGTTAAAATACCAACACAAATATTTAGCTCATATTTTTCTCCGCTTCAGAAGCTGTTCATGACAAAAAATACTGTGTTGTTTGCTGCAGAACAATGTAATGCAAGTATTCCTCATATGTAACTTCCAGTACTTTGGCAATATTTATTAGAATAAAGCTTGTGAGAAGAACATCAATTGTGTGATCCTTCCACCAGTTAACCTGACAAAAGCTAATCAGAAGAGTGTATGTAAAAGAGGGGACCACATCTTCTTAGGATCTGTGTGGGGACCACATCTTCTTAGGATCTATGTGCTAATTTTTCAATAAACCACAGTTCTTTCAATCATGGAGAAGGCAATGGTCATTTTTATTATTTTTTTTTAAAGCAATTATAATTTACAATTAAAATTAGTGCATCAAAGTGTAACTTTAGGCAAAACTATTGTATGTTAAAGAAAGAGGCTGGCGGTCAGCCCTGCTAGCCTTGAAATACATGCTTAGTATACACTGTGTTACACACCAGCTTCATTAGGGATAGCCAAAAGAGCTAAAAATTAGAATTAGAGTCTAATGAATACTTTTACAGCCTAAATGAAACATAACCATTTAGCATTAGTGCACCTGCAACTACACTAAAACTTGTAAAGTAATCCAGATCACAGTTTCTCTTAAGGGTCTTTAGTAACACACCACATCATAGACAAAGACTTGTTTATGCCTTTTCCTTGGTCTGAAGTTCTCATTGTTGCAGTCACTCATCATGTGAAGTCAAGGTTCCTTTTTTCTTTGATGATGTGATGATGTTGCTAATACAATAGATGTAATATATATATGTACCTTGTAGTTCCACATTGTGTATTCTGTCTTGAGTGTTGCTGCATTTAGATATACAAGGCATGAATTTTGAAGAGGAAGGTGTATAAGCAGAGATTTATTTTTTTTTAATGTCACCTTGTTTCAATTTCTATTTGTCCATGATTTGTCTAAACAAAGAAATCACAGGTAGGCTAAATTCCTCCAACACTTGTGCTTTAAGTGTGACTCCTCATATTCCTTGTACATATAAATAGTTGTAAAGGACCAGATTCTCTACCAGATCCTGTCTTCATTGATTCTGTCAAAAACACATGGGCTAACGAGGTATTGAGGGTAACAGACATTAACGTACAGCTCCAAAATTAACACACAATTATTAAACCCATCCTTACACAGCACCATCTTGTGGATTTCAGGTGCACAGTAGTGTGGTAGTTTTAGGCTATGCCTTTGAAAATTTTTCACAGATCTTGAACAGAAAGTGGTAAAATGTAAATAAATCACCATTGGGTGTAAAAGGGAAAATAATGATAGTTCTAAAGAATCCCATTGGAGAGATATTTGCCATAAGAAGTCATTTGCAAAACAATATTTCTCTCTTTTTGCTTATTCCACTCTGGCTGATGCTTCTCCTGGCTTTACTGACCTTGGCTGAATTGCTTTGTTGTGACTGGTATTAACAACTCTGCTATTTTTCTTGTCCCTTTTGTGCACAGGGGGGTAGGGAAGGAGGCAGTGTGTCCAGGTGGCCAAGAGGGCCAATGGCATTGGCCTGCATTAGGAATAGTGTGGCCAGCAGGAGCAGGGAGGTCATTGTGCCCCTGTACTCTGCATTGGTTAGGCTGCACGTTGAGTCCTGTGTCCAGTTCTGGGCCCCTCAGTTTAAGAAGGACATCGAGACACTTGAACGTGTCCAGAGAAGGGCAACGAGGCTGGGGAGAGGCCTTGAGCACAAGCCCTATGAGGAGAGGCTGAGGGAGCTGGGATTGTTTAGCCTGGAGAAGAGGAGGCTCAGGGGTGACCTCATTTCCCTCTACAACTACCTGAAAGGTGGTTGTAGCCAGGAAGGGGTTGGTCTCTTCTCCCAGGCAACCAGCACCAGAACAAGGGGACACAGTCTCAAGCTGTGCCAGGGAAAGTTTAGACTCGAGGTAAGGAGAAAGTTCTTCACCGAGCGAGTCATTCGTCATTGGATTAAAAGTAACTGGTGTCTTTACAAAGGAAGAATTGTTGAGGGGGTCTGGAGGAGGAAGTGGGGAACCAGACAGTTCCCCTTATCTATGTGCATAAACAACTAAGGGGCATCTGCAAGACGCCCTTGTCTTACACATCACGGTAAATCAGCACAAGTCTGTCAGAGGACGACAAGACACTGAACACAGCCTAAACTCTTGAATTTTCAGGCCAGAGCTCAGGCTTCATAGAATAGAATAGAATAGAATAGAATAGAATAGAATAGAATAGAATAGACCAAGATCATCATGTCCAATCCATCATTCAACACCATCTAATCAACTAAATCATGGCACCAAGCACCCTATCAAGTCTCCTCCCAAACACCTCCAATGATGGTGACTCCACCACCTCCCCGGGCAGCCCATTCCAATGGGCAATCACTCTCTCTGTGAAGAATTTCTTCCTAACATCCAGCCTAAACCTCCCTTGGCGCAGCTTGAGACTGTGTCCTCTTGTTCTGGTGCTGGTTGCCTGGGAGAAGAGATCAGCCCCCGCCTTGTCTACAACCCCCCTTAAGGTAGTTGTAGAGAGCAATAAGGTCTCCCCTGAGCCTCCTCTTCTCCAGGCTAAGCAACCCCAGCTCCCTCAGCCTCTCCTTACAGGCCTTGTGCTCCAAACCCCTCACCAACTTTGTTGCTCTTCTCTGGACGCGTTCCAGCATGTCAACATCTTTCCTAAACTGAGGGGCCCAGAACTGGACACAGGACTCGAGGTGTGGCCTAACCAGTGCAGTGTACAGGGGCAGAATGACCTCCCTGCTCCTGCTGGCCACACTGTTCCTGATGCAGGCCAGGATGCCATTGGCCCTCTTGGCTGCTTGTTTATCTTTCCTCCCCAACATACAAAACAACCCAGCAAGAAACTATTCTTCCAGCCAGTCCTACCCCAAAGAACGAAGGTAATAAAATGTGTATTTTTATTAATTTTGCTACTTAACATCTTGGGCAGTGGTATCTTCAAACACCGCTGTTAACTTACTTACACAGTGCATTTACAGATTCTATCCAGTTCTGGGTATTACGTTCCACATATGAAGACAGTTACATGATGCAAGCACAAATATAACATTTCCAATACAGCAATTCAAATTGGAAACACAGGTGCCGTGATCTGTGGTTTTCCCACAAATGGGACTCTGTGGCAGATTAGCCAGGTGCTCATGACTTGCTCCTCTCTCTGGTGTCTTCCCAGATGCTGTGGCTATCATTCGAGTTGCCCTTGGCTCAGAGAGGGCTAGGGCCTCTTGTGTGCTCCCTTGCCAGGCTGTAGCCTCTTCTGGGATTCCGTTCTCTTGGAGCTTTTGCCTTTTCTGCCTTGGTCCAGGTGCAAGGCCTAGGTGTAGTTGTTGCCTCTTACGGCAGGTTCTTCAGCTGCAACTCAGGCACCATTTGGCTCTTGTCTCTGTGGTAAGAACAAGGCCCAGGTGTAGCTGATATGCTAGAGCAGGCCCTTCAGCTGCTACTCTGGCAGCATTTGGCTCTTGTTGCTGTCTGGGTGAGAACAGGGTAAGTTTCCTGACTTCTTGGCTGGTTTAAACACTGTCCCAAGACAATGCCCTTTGGTAACACAGAATCCTGATAACAGGACCTATTGGATGCGGCATATCCAAACATGGCCAGGGACACACACAGTTCACAGCTGTCTTACAAAGTTAATTACATCTTTATCTGGACCCCAGGAAGTGTCCAGGCTTCCACATTCATAGGTGCTTACAAATCTAATTACATGTGGTGTACATTTGCCTGGACCATCTGGACCCCAGGAACGGTCCAGGTTAGCACATTTGCAGGTGCTTAGCCCATTGTCTACATTAGGGCATGTTTTGGGGTTTGACCCTTCAAGACAACAAGAAGCAAGGCCAAGGAATACAATTACCACCATTGGAGTCCAATGGAATGACATTTCACAAGTCCAAGTGCCGGGTGCTGCACTTTGGCCACAACAACCCCATGCAGAGCTACAGGCTGGGGTCAGAGTGGCTGGAGAGCTGCCAAACAGAGAGGGACCTGGGGGTGCTGGTCGACAGCCCCCTAAATATGAGCCAGCAGTGTGCCCAGGTGGCCAAGAAGGCCAATGGCATCCTGGCCTGCATCAAGAATAGTGTGGCCAGCAGGAGCAGGGAGGTCATTGTGCCCCTGTACTCAGCACTGGTTAGGTAACACCTTGAGTACTGTGTCCAGTTCTGGGCCCCTCAGTTTAAGAAGGACATCGAGACACTTGAACGTGTCCAGAGAAGGGCAACAAGGCTGGCGAGAGGCCTTGAGCACAAGCCCTATGAGGAGAGGCTGAGGGAGCTGGGATTGTTTAGCCTGGAGAAGAGGAGGCTCAGGGGTGACCTCATTGCCCTCTACAACTACCTGAAAGGTGGTTGTAGCCAGGAGGGGGTTGGTCTCTTCTCCCAGGCAACCAGCACCAGAACAAGGGGACACAGTCTCAAGCTGCACCAGGGAAAGTTTAGGCTCAAGGTGAGGAGAAAGTTCTTCATGGAGAGAGTCATTAGTCATTGGAATGGGCTGCCCAGGGAGGTGGTGGAGTCACCATCCCTCGAGGTTCTTCAAGAGGAGATTGGATGTGGCACTTGGTGCCATGGTCTAGTCATGAGGTCTGTGGTGACAGGTTGGACTCGATGATCCTTGAGGTCTCTTCCAACCTTGGCGATACTGTGACACTGTAAAAGCACCAGTTCTATCTGGTTTGAGTTAGCAGGAAATGTAGTAGGCAGTGTATATATACTACATAAAGTCTAAGCCTTGTATCTCACAGCAGCATGAATTGTTTTTCCAGCATTAATATTCCAATTGTTCTGATATGTGGAAAAACTCCACAACTCAGAAGTTGTAAAGTAGGTATGTATTTATTCAGCACTGAGGTGCGTGGGGATAATTCCTTCAAAGCATGCGCAACTTCAGCAACACTAATTACCCTATTTATTCCCTGAACTGTTACATATGCATTGAGTTTCACAATACACCTATACATATTCATTTCCTAGCCCTGCCTAGTCTTCAAATTATAATGAGCTTGAAGTCCTTTTGTGCTCGCACAGCGTTCTCTGGTGGTTGTGTGGTGGTTGTACAGGATGAAGTAAGTAGCCTTCCTCAGAGATGAACTTCTCACCTTTTGTCCTTGCACATGCTCCCTGGCCTCCTTCACTGGTTTTGCAAGCAGTTTCTCCCTTATCACAATAGCCTTGCATCTTCTCATCCTGTATCACAATAGCCTTGCATCTTTTCATCCTGTTTTTGTAAGGCCTCACATCCTCTCATCCTGTTTTCGCAAGTAATAAATGTTAAGTGATATATAGATTGTCCATTCAGCTGCCCCTAATCAATCAATCCTTTATTAACTCCTAATTCTCTTGCATCAGTTCCCTTTAACTAAGTATATGTTATTTATCCTTAATGTTTGCTTTTAGAAGGAGTTATTTCTGAGAAAATGTGTTTTTAAACAGCCTAAATGTGATTTTATTGCACTGAGAGAAAGAAAGGGTAAAATAAAGTGATATTGTTGTATTCAAAATACATAACTGGACTGCCTGTGAAATAAGTATCTGAAATATAGTCACTTGGCATGACACTTCAAGAAATTCTGGACTTAAAATATAGTTAGATAACTATGAGAGTCTGTCCCTGGTGCAGAAGATCCTGATAGTAAAATTTCTACCTCAATTTGTTTAAATGACAGAATTCAGACCAGGATTGCATTGTGCACCTTTGAATCAACACATTCACAACTCTCTCCCAATATAATCCATACCTACTGCAGCAATTGCTGTGAAGGTGTTGCTCTTCCTGAGCAATAAGATCAGCCTACATATTGTGGTTTTCTTACAGAAAGGCAGCAAACCACCTTAAAAGTAATAGGGTCTTATAAAGAATAGGGATTGTGGCAGATTTAGGCTATGCCTTTAAAAGTTAGCTGCAGATTTTGAGCAGAAAAGTGGAGAAATATAAACAATTCACATTTGGGTGTAATAAGGAAAACAAAAGATTATTCTAAATTAATTTCATTGGCCAGATGTGCGAGATGTACCCTAGCAATCTCTCACATTCCACTTCGTTTCTTCCTTTCTTTCTTCTCTGGCTGATGTGGCTGTTACTGCTGGGAAGGATTTAGTTGCTGCGACCGACCTTGCAGATAAGGATGCTAACATTGCTGTGAATTAACAGTTCTCCTAACGTCTTCTCTTTTTCTTCTGAGTATAGGGGGAAAGGGAGGTTAGGGGAGAGCGGAGCAGTTTCCCCGTTCCTTCTGGGATACAGAAGGGTTACAGGTTGTTTTTTTCCTTGCTCTTTTCTGATTGTAAATACCTGTATGATATTGTAAATACTGCATATTTTGTACATATTCATTGCATTCCAGTGTAGAGTGTAGTTTTGCTTTGTAAATACAGCTTCCATTTGCTTTCCAGCTGAGATGGTTGTGCTCATTTAATGTACTGGGAAATTCCAACCCACCACAGGGATCAAGCTGCATTTATGAAGAGCATCTGCTCAGTTGCCTGCTACCAGCCAACTACCTCCAAACCATGCAGCAGCTAAAAGCTGAAAGAGGAGGAATTTTTAAATGCAATTTTTCAACAAACCCAAATTGTTAATATTAGTACAAATATAAAAATAACTATGCATTCCAATCTTTATTAGTCTCTGAAATATAAAATAGCTGCATTTGAATGCAAGAGCAGCAAACACATTTCCATAATCTAGAGGAGTGCTCCCAAAATAAGCCAAGAATCAACTGGAGCAGTGGAAAAATGTAACAGTATAACAAAAGTCTGGGCACAGCTTTCAGCTATGCCTTTGTTTAAAGAGCAGGCAGATATAATTTTACTCCAAAAGTTTGAGTTTACTTCCAAAAGGAAGTTTACTTCCAAAAGGAAGTAAAATAAAGATGCTCTTGTTGAATTGGAGAGAAATACAGACTTATATTTAAAAATATAGAGGAAAATACAGAACACATGAATCCTTAATACCCAATACATATACAGGATGCATGAGAAAACCCCAGAACATTCCCCCAACCAGATTAAACTGCAAGTCCCAGGGCTGCTTTTCTCCCCTCCATTGTCTCTTTTCCATTAGGCCTAAACAGGCCAAAATTGCACAGGAAAAATTAGTCAGGCCTCTGAAGGCCATTAACAGGGTTCCTCCCCCATGCTACCAGAGCCAAAAGGAGGGAGAAAAGAGACCAAGTTGGCCTTGCTGCCGGCGTATAAAGAGACAGAAAATCTATGGCATTGAATAATAAAATTACTATTTCCTGGGCCCACCTCCTGGACTGTCTAGCCCCTGGAGGACTTTCCATATCTATCATTAAGACTTCCAGTGCTTAACCCCATGACAAGCCAACAGAAAAAGAGAAATTGGAGCCAGGCTTTTATTTGTCTTAACAGGCAAATTTGCATAGACATGTATGACAAAATTCACAGAAGGAAATTGCTGTTCAAACTGACATAAACCTTTGCAATGCTTTATAAGCCAGAGCAAAGCTCTGTACACATCATATAACACAGCATTAAGAAATGGTAGCCTGAAGTGCTGTGTACATAGTTCTCAACTTTGTGTGTGCACTTATCTTAGACCCATAAGAGACTTATGAACTTCCACATTGTGTAGTAAAATAAATAAATACATTAAAAAGAGTGATTAAAACATCCTTGATATTCACTTTTTTAGGTCAAAAAGATGAAGTAACAAGTAATATTACCTACATTTTATGAAGATGATAGTGATACATTTTTTATTATTGTGGAACAACACTAATTTGACAGTGTATCCTTGCTAAATTCAGAGTTCTTTCATGTACTTTCCTAGACTACACACGAGGATTATCCAAAATTTGCTTTTAGTAAAAAGTGAATAATAAAAAAGATGAAGTATTTGATATTACCTAAGATAAAATAGTTAAGGACAGGCATACTTCAAAAACTACACTTAATATCACATTAGGTGAGCTTCAGTGAGAGATTCTTTTTTACAATGACAGTTTTTAATGGTGATCAAAAGAGAAACATACCCCAGAGGAGCACACAGTACAAGGAATAAAAATTTGAAAGCCATCTCTAATATTGTGCTGAATTCTTCTTACATTTTCAATTAACAGTTGTTCAGTTGAATGTTTTGATGACTTTGTGATTATATCTAACATTATAACTATTTCAGCCATTCTTTGTTAAGAAGGAAAGTTAAATGTTTTCACTGCAGATCAATCCCATATCAAGTTTTGAACCGTAAGAATTATGGAAAAGTCTACTAGGTGCTAGGTTACTGGGAATAAAGATAAATCTTAATTTTCTCTTGAGTTAACATTTTCTCCAATCTTAGGAAATACTGGCAATTTCTCCTCACTCCTTGAGATATAGTAAAAAAATATGGATTACAGATCTTGTGCTACTATGAGCATTAAAAGTCCTATTTTCCACTGCTTTTCAGTAAGTGAAGCAATCATATATAAATCATCCATAAGTCATCTGTAAGAATCTTTGCAAAGAATCTAAATAAACTGCCAATGGGAATTTGAAAACCCATGGAGTGTAGTTAAAATATCACCCACTTGGAACTAAAACCATTGGTATTAAATTGTATTTCAGAATAGAAATCAAAGGGATGAATGACTACCTTCCAACCTCATTCATTTTTATATTTGAACTTCCCTTTCCATTTGATTTTGTTTGGGTGGTGGGGGTTTTTTTGTTGTTTTGTTGGGGGGGGGGTTGGTTGGTTGGTTGGTTGGTTTTGGGTTTTTTTGGTGTGTGTGTGGTTTTGTTTTGTTTTGTTTTGCTGTACAATGAACACAAAAAAATAAAGTAATTTTGCATGGACTAGTACAAGGGTTTTGAACAAAACCACATTTTGCAACCTAAAAGACAGACAAGTATCTTATTTGTTTTGGCTGTATGTTTCACAACAGGCCACAGGATGGCTCCCTTAACACTCCCTAGTTTTTTCCTTTCTTTGAACACCGTATTATCCTGTTATAAACGCATGCACTCAGTTCCACGGTCTCAAGAAATCGCTTAGGACAAATGGAAAAGCATCTCCATTTGTGGTCCACGAGTTTGCAAGTGCAAATGTTTTCCCAAAACAATGAACTTCAGTTTCCTGTACAAAAGAGTGGCTGATAATCTGAGTGTGAAAGTCGTTGGCACAGCCATCTATAAACAACACAACAAAACACCCCCAAACCCACAGAGTATGGGCATGAGGGGAAGAGGTGGTAAGGGGGTGGGAAATTATGTTAGGTAACTGGCACATCCACCCTCTTATAATGCACTACAGCAAGTGCCAAATAGCATCATCCTAACACTACGTAGTCATACTCCTTAAAATCCTTGTAAAGGTAACATGGCAAAGAAAAATCAAAGAAAGAGCTATGCTGCTTGGCTTGTGGGAGTCAAGAATGACAAAAGGGAGAGGTGTAAATCAGTTTATGTTTGGTCCTTGTGGCAGTTGGAGCTTGCAGTTGTGGATTCACATGTCTTAAGAGCAAGTTGGCCCTTACTGTAAACCAGGCAGCCCTGTCACTGCTTTCTTTAGTTGGATCTGCCAACAGTGTTACTGCAGGATATGTCAGAACAGAGATTCCATGTAATTTTTCTGATTTATTAGTTCTAGATCAGATGACAAATCTGTGATTATACAATCTCCACAATTTAATGCAAGAGAGTGTCTTCCATTGTTTTGGGAAAGTCTAACACAAATCCATACCCTGTGTCGAAAAGTTAAAGCCTTTATTATTTTTTAATTTGGTTTATTTTTTTTTTATCAGAGATTTTTATTGTAAAGTCTATTACCTGATAAAGTAATCTATATGAGTTACAAAATTCCTGAATATCTCTGATAAAAATCCTAAAATGTATTACATTTCTAGTCTGTGTCTCATAGAGCTGTATGATTCTTCCTTTTTGTCTCAGCTAATTCCCTCAAATACCAGACAACTGAACATTTTAAAATGAAGTCATGTCAAAAATAACAGAGACTGATTCTGTCAGTCACAGATTCATTCTCCTGGGAAACCATCTTATATCCCTTACTCATAAAAACTCTACTGATGTCCAAGACTGTTGTACTGAATACTGTAATGTCACTATAGCACTCAACCTTTATTTTTTTTTCTCACTCTTGTTTTAATACCTTATAGTTGCTGGTATGTTGAATGCTTCCCTCTCTGTGCACTGAATGTAACTAACATGTAATTGTGTGTACCATAGGGATATTAAAAATGTGCTTTTTTTTTTTTTTTTTTTTTTGAAACAAAGGATAGCAACCATGGCATAGAGAAGGTTGGTAGTTTTATACCATACTGGACATATAAATGTTCAGAATGCCATCAGTACAAACCAAAAATACAATCACTCATACCAGGCAAATTAATCCGCCAGAAGAACTGTCTTAACATTGCCTCAAGGTACTCTGGGGGGTTGTAAAAGAAAATGTCAACCTTTATATGGCAAGTTGTCACATTCCACAAAAAATGAGAGCTCCTTGAAGACCCAGCTCAACTACAGAGTTAAGGTGAGCCTAGTTTATAACTCTTCAACAAAGTAGATTACCTATAGACTGAAATAATTGAAAAGGGAGAGATTCAGTGTTAGTATAAATAAAAAGAGGCAAAATCTTGTCTACTTGTTTACAGTTGTGTCAGTGCATATTGAAAACAAAATTGCAGGGTAGAATAGACAGCCTTTAGAATAAATCTGGACTCAGTTCTGGAGGTTCCCAGGCAGGAAAAAAAAGCAGAGGTGGACCAAGAACAGGATGCAAGATAGGGGACCAAGAAAGTAGTTTACATATTGCCCTTTCTGCCTGGAAAATTGTGATTGTTCTACTAAAAGGTTTCAATATCTATCTTACTGCAAGAGGTTGATAAGATACTTGTAGCCGAGACATTTTTAAGTAGTGGAGGTCACTTAAACTACAATTCTTCCATGTTTTGTAGGACTTGGTCTGTTGTGGGTCTAGCTATGAGTACCAGCTATGTACAAGAACATTACAAACAGCTATGAAAATTTCATGTGTTTAACCTTACAATCAGATAGTGGAACAACGTGAAAGCAGTCAGCAGGATAGCCATTAGTTAACAAAACAGGATGCTTAATTTTCTCTCTCTTTGGTCTGTCATGGTGGGCATAGTAATATGAAGGGAAGGCCTTCTTGGCCACAGGAGTATATTACTGGCTCATGGTGAGCTTGTTATCCACCAGCACTCCCAGGTCCTTCTTGAGAGAGCTGCTCTCTACCAGGTCAACCCCTAGCCTGTACTGGTGCATGGGCTTACTATTCCCCAGATGTAAGACTCTACACTTGTTGAACTTTATGAGGTTTCATTCTGTCCAGAGTGGTGTCCTAAAGGGACAAACCCTCAAATATGCCATGAAGCAGACAATGGAGCAGGAGCCAGAAGGTCTATTTTTCCAGGAGATAGCCCACATTGCCCAGGCTTGTCTGAACATGCCCTGGGGTCCACGTGGGCCATGTGTGTGTGCATTTGGCCATGTTTAGAGATAAATTATTCTATCGCTTAATTTTTGCTGCTTCTGGCCATCATTGTTGCGGGAAATCTGTAAATACTAGCCCGAAGGGTGAGCCTTTTGCCTTGTCTAGTATCTGGGAGAGAAGCCATGAGCCTTACTTTGGATGCCTGAGAAGCCAAGCTCTGCTTTACCTTGCAACTCAGAATCCAAGCCGTGCCTCAGTTTACCCTGAAAGATGCAAGTGCCCTTCACAGTAACACATCATAAAAGCTCAGGAGCAGACAGACATGTCTTGCTGGGCTGAAGGACAAACCCTGGGGGAGCAAAGATGCTGGGAATTCTCCCCTTTGCAGCACAGTCACTTTCAGCATAAGCGCCTGCTTTGCAAAACCCAGACCTTGTCGTGAAGACATCAAGAGACACAGGCTACTTGTCTAGGAGCCTGAAACCCCAGGACAGCCTTCTTTTACTGGAAGAAGCAACAAGATCCACTGTGGAGGGTACAGCTAAAGAACCTCTCCATAGCAGGCAAAGCTATCAAAGGTGCTGAGCCCAGAGCTGCAGGGACAAGAGCTGCTCAATGCCTGGGCACCGAAGATACCCCAAGTCACAGCCTGCCCAGACAGCCACATCATCTGTCTTCTTACACCATGCCAGGGATGCATCCTTCACAGAGAAGTCTCCCCCCGCAGCACAGCAGTGTCCATGTGCAGATGTGACTGCTGGTCATCGTGAATTCAAATGCGCCACACATTCTTGGGATGATAAACGCAATAACCAAATATACTGGACTGGAGTGATTTTCAGTGACTAACTCAGCAAAACTGATTTTTATAAGCATCTGCTAAAAGGTTCTGTTGCCCTAGCTGCTCTATTGGGTGAGTACTAGAGTTGCCCTTTGTGGGCAAAGCTGGTATATTGCCAAAGTTTTTTCAAAGTTTAAATTGCTGATTGTTGTTTCTGGTTTTTGCCAATATTGCTTTAATTGTTACATATTCCTGCTTGTGAGATACCTTTCTACAACCAAATATTTTGAATCAGTAAATAGGTTATAGTAATATTTCCATGTTTTTTTTAAATTAAGTTATGAATATGTTTATTAACCAGCCTGCCTATTATTAAATATTAATAACCATAACAGCTGGTTTATGTCCCCCATGACAACCAGGGTCTGTGACTGTGAAGCTACTTTCAGCTGTCTGTAAAAGGCCTCATAGACTTCCTCTTCCTGATCAGGTGGCCTGTAATAAACACCCTGTCAATGATTAGGGCTTTGCCAGCCACTAGATGAATAATAGGTGCTATTAGCCCCTCTTCCCTCCCCAAGGGGAAGAAAAGAAAGAGACTTATGGATTGAAAATGAAAACTATTTTAATGAAATAATATCAATAAAATTAAATATATACAAATATATACAAACCAAATATTGATCCAACCCCCTTGATGTTAATTGTGTTGTCATTACCACTGATGCTATGCGGCAGACACTGGGGAATTCCCAGAATGGACTCAACAGCAGTTGGGAACCAGATTCAGGAGCCAGATTCTGGAACTGGAGTCATGAACACATGGATATGGATCAAATGTAGAATGGACAGACTCTTCCTTGGACACTGAACTAGAGAGCTTGACCTTCATGATCCCTCAGCTTTATACTATATATGACATATATGGAATGGAGTACCTTGCTGGTCAGTTTAGCTTACCTGTACTGTCTGCTCCACCCCACACCTGGGACCTCTTACTTATTGCAGCCTGAATGTGGTACACAAGATTTAGCAGTGACCTTGGTCTCTATAGAAGCAAGTACAAGCAAGAGCCTTTCTGCATACCAATCCTTAGTGGCAACTATAAAAATCAAGTGTTACAACTTTCAGAAGGGTACACTACCTGCAAAAACAGGCTGCTAACTTCCAAAATTACAGTTACTTAGAAGAGACTGAACTGAAAGATAAATTAGTGAACAGAATTAGTTCAAACCACAACAAACCCACAACAGGGTCACCCATACTAGCCTGCCCCTTAATCCTTACTCATAAACTCTAAACTTGTTGTTCATTACCACTTTCATTCTTGTTAGACTAATTCATTATGAGCTTACTCAGCTTAAAAGTTTTTTACTTGATTTAATTGGGGTTGAATTAATGAGGGAGGAATTACAAAAATGTAGTTATCTTTATTTTTCCCAAAAACCCTGCCCCAAAATTAGGTATAAAAACTTACTAGATTAGTATCTATTTGGTCATGAATTCTACCAGGATGCTTATGGGCAGTTAGAGAATTCAGAAAACAGAAAAGATTAAGCCACAAAATAGCTTCACCCACTCACACAATCACAGGCAAGCCAAGACCTTGGGAAAGACGATGAGAACGCCAGGTTGTGCTCATGAGGGCAGAGCACGAATTTGGCAACGGTCCCTAGGTCTCTCTTTGGTGGCAGGCTCCAAAACTGCAGGTTTTATAATCTGATTTGTGGGTAACGTGACAAGGTCCCCCCGAGGAAAGGAGACCCGCAAGAATCGAAGTGTCCATAGACATGGCTTCCACGAGGGGAAACTTGTGCTGTGGCACTGTCTGAACAGTGCAAGAAAGCCACAGTTCCACAGCAGACAGGGAGTAGGATCCCAGGGCAGGCAGGTCCGGTGAGAAGCCAGGTCTGAGTGCTGGTTTCCCCACCTGTACGCAAGGCGAGTCCAAAATGAGAGTGGACAATGGAAGCGAGCAAGATGAAGGCGAGAGCGGAATATGAGAGCGAGAGCCCTGAACGCTTTCTGGTTACCCTATTTAAGCCATTTTGTAGAAAACGTGTGTGTCCAAGGCCAATGTATACTGGGCATGAAGCAACCTGCTTAATCATAGTTTCCAGACCCAGCGGACTTCCCCCACCAGTACATACCAGTGGCAGACCTCCGCCCTGGTGGAAGAATGGGTGCCTTTTACCTGTCCCCAGAAGAAGGGGAAGGCAATTTTGCATCTTGGCAGGCAATTTTGTGCTTTTGTCTTTCCCCATTCAAACCTCCACTGATGGAGATGGGGTAAGGGGGGTTTGGAGCACACCATAACATGACTCTATTCTTCTGACATCAAATCCAAGAAGGCTAGAGTCAAAAGACTGTGGAGGGTTATTTGTTATTTGATTGTGGAGAGTTATTCTTGCGTTAGCACCAACAAGCTGAAACCCAAACTCCAAATTTGTGTAAATGATAGTTTGGTGACATGTTGTGACAGCATCAGTAAAGGGAGTTGTGTGCTCTTGAAGAGGAAAGGAACAGATCTGCTGCAAAATCAAGCCTGAAGTAACTCAATCAAAAGTACAGTGAGAATTCCCACACTTGAAGGTAAAATACAGGAATCTTTACTGCCGTCTTTGTCATAAAAGCTGTGTTTGTGCAAGTGGGCTCTGTAGGTGCCTCTGTGTGTGGATAGAGAAATAGCAGGATCAAGACAAGAAAAATACATGATTGGAGACAGCATATGAAAGCCTCCCAAGACCTCATTAGTAGTCTTGGATAAAAATTGCCAATTGAACCTGCCCAAGGCCTTCAGCACACACCAGCAACCCTGACAGGTAAAGTAACCCACACAACATCTAAGAAGGCAGCAGCTGCTATGGTGGACAAAGACTACAGAGCAGTATATATAAGCACACCTGCTGAAATGAGGGACCCCACGTGTAACTGTACACAGCTGGCTGGAAACCCCCAGTGTGAGTATGAGCCCCTACTCCTGAGTGAACTGCTGGGGTTAGTCTCTCCACTGTTGCTCCAGATCCATGACCACAAATGTGTGCATTGTTTGAAGAAGTCACTGCATATAATACAATGCAAGTTACTTGCAATTAATAATAAGTTCCGTTAATAAACAGCATTATAATAACATTCAAAATGCTACTAATAATATTTGTAACACCTGGTACAAAAAAAACCACAAAATCACAAATGTACACCAGTGTCATCTGGATGGTGTAAATCTGCATTTTAATCCAGCTACTGAAGTCTTATACCACAAAGTTGCTCAAAATTCACAGAATCACACAGAATGGTAGGGATTGGAAGGGACCTCTGAAGATCATCTACTCCAACATCCCTGATAGAGCAGGATAGCCTAGCATAGATCACACAAGAACACATCTAGGCAGGTTTTGAATGCTTCCAGAGACAGAGACTCCACAACCTCTCTGGGCAGCCTGTGCCAGTGCTCTGCCACCCTGAAGGTGAAGAATTTTTTCCTTATGTTTATGTGGAACCGCTTGTGTTCCAGATTGTGTCCATTGTCCCTTGTCTGGTCATGGTCCACCACTGAGATAAGTCTCTCCTGACATACTTTAGATATTTATATGCATTAATGAGATCTCCTTTCAGACCACTCTTCTCCAGGCTAAATGGGCCAAGCTGTTTCAGCCATTCCTCATTAAGTAGATGGATGTTTCAGTCCCCTAATCATCTTAGTGGCTGTTCACTGGACTTTTGCTGTCCTTGAACTGGCAGAGCCCAGAATCATATGCAGTATTCCAGATAAGACCCCACCAGAGCATAACAGAGGGGGAGAATGTCCTTGGACATGCTGTAAACAGTCTTCTTAATGCATCCCCGGATGCCATTCGCCTTCTTGGCCTTGAGAGGACATTGTTGGCTCCTCTCATAGGCATTCATAGTGGCATCTCCTGTTTTCTAGTGAGCCCTGTATTGCCTACATTTTTCTAGTACTTTACCAGTACTCATGTTTACTGATTTTGGCAGGGAGGCAGCAACTTTTCATCACAGTAGCTGCTATGGTGCTTTGTTTTCAATTTGTGACCAAAATGGTATTTGATAACAAAAGAGTGTTTTACCTGTTGCTGAGCAGCGCTTACATAGGATCAAAGATGCTTCATATTTTCACTCTGCTGCACAGCATGTAGGCCAAAGGTGTGCAAGAAGCTGGGAAGGGACCCAGCTGTGACAGCTGACCTCAATGATATCCCAGATCATATTCATATGATATCATGCTCAGATATAAAAGTGGAGTGTGGGAAAGAAGGAGGAAGGGTGGGACATTAGAAATGATGGTGCAAATGAATGCAAATTTTTATCGAGATGGCATCACTGTCTTGGGTGGAGGAAATGAGCTGTCCTTGCCTCTGCTAAATCCAGAGTCTGGAGAGGTGCTAAACCTGCCTGTCTCTGCCTTATAGATGACTGTGGCAGTTTTAGGCTGTGCCTTTAAATTTCCACAGATCTTGAACAGAAAGCAGTAGAGTGTAAATAAACCACTATTGGGTATTAAAAGGAAACTAATTATAAGTTCTAAACAATCCCATTGGACAGATATCGTCCACAAAAATTAGGTACACTATCTTTTCTCTTTCAGCTTCCTCATTCTAGGAGACCCTAACTTGCTTCTGGCTGGCTTTGCCGACCTTGGCTGTGTTCTTTGTTTTGTTTAGGTACTAAAACCCAATTCTCTGCGCTCTGTCTTATTCCTTTGTGTCCAGGGGGGTAGGGAGGGGACCAGGGAAGGGGAAGCTATTAGCTCCCCTTGTTTTTGGCCAGGAGGGTTCTTGTGCTGTTTATAAATTGTAAATGCCTGTAAATATTGTAAATACTGTATATTTTGTACATATGCAATGCATTTCATTGTAGATTGTAGTTTTGCTTGTAAATACAGCTTCATTTGCTTCCAGCTGGGCTGGGCTGGCCTGACAATTTAATGTTGGGGGGAATTTTCAACCCACCACAATGACATTTAGCATTATTTCAGTGAAGAGCTGAGTAAGAGTCTAGCATGTACTCTGGCTCATTATGCTGAGTGACGTCAATGTCAGTATTAAAATTGTAGTTAATTGGACAAAGGTCTTTACTTGGGCACTCAAATCATGCACTAAATTAATCTGTATTCCTGCCCCATGGTAAACTAGGCAGTTATCCCACACTTGGGAATGTGTAAACATTTGCCTGCTGGTGCAAAGTACTGAATTAGGTCCTTATTTTCTTTTGCCAGTATGCAGGTTTTCCTTTACCTACCAAACCATCTTTATCTTGACACATTATCTCACTTCTGCTCTTCTCTTCCCCATTTTATTGCGAGAGTGACCAAGGGGCAGATGTCTGCAACGGCTGGCCCGTAACAGCAGGGTAAATTCATGCCTTTTCGCGTCTTGCCCCGTGTTTTCACATTTTTAAGATAACAGGTGCACCCAGCCAATCTTCATCTTTCAGGTAGGGTAAGCATGGGTGACTGGAGAGTTTATGACTTCGGAAACTCGGGGGCCTGGGTTTCACTAGCGGACGCATTTCTCCTAAGCGTCTGTGAACACTTAGCTATTCTAACGCCTGCCATTCCCCGGGAGGGGTAGGCCGCAGGCCCTGAGGGCCTCAGAGCCCCGCGTGGCCTGCGGGGCGGGGACCGCGTACGCAGTCATCCTCGGCCGCCATGGAGACGCCAACGGTCGCTACCCCAGCGCGCGCAATTCGCCGCCAGCGAGGACCTCGCGCCGGGGACCAAGCGGAAGGCGGGGACAGCTTAGGGGGCGGGCCACGCGGGCGGAGGGGGCGGATCCGCGTGCCGCGCCGAGTGCGGAGCGAGAGCTACCGGCCCCAGCGTAGTGGGAGGGGGCGTGGTGCGGGCCTCTCGCCCCCCGCCCCCGTGTTGTTGTCTCTTTACGGCCGAGGCGGTGGGCTCTCGCGAGATCAGCGTTGGCGCCGTGACCTCCATGTGAGAGTCGCTGCGCCTGGTAAACACTCCCCAGTTTGGGAGATGGCTCCCGGAGGCGCCCGTTAGACCTGGCTGCAGCTCTTCCAGCCAGACTCCGCCTCACCTTGTGCCACCTCGCGGGGCTCGCGGCGCGGGCGATCCGGAAGCTGCAGGGGATCGGATCGGGTCTCCTTCCCTCTCTGCGCCCCTCTGAGCGAGGTCGGCGGGCCGGCGGGCGGGGAGGCTCGCATCTGTTCCGCGGGATTTGAAACTCCAGCCCCACCGAGCAGAACAAAGAGCTGGTGAAGCGCTTGGCCCCCTCCCTTTACCCCTCGCACACAGCAGATTCGCACCCGGGGAGCAGACTCCATTTCCACCTCCTGCCCCAGACCTCCCTGCCTTCCCTGCGGCTGGCTGAGCGAGTGGGAGGGCACGCACCATGTGGATCCAAGTCCGCACCATAGACGGCACTGAGACCCAGACCATCGACGACCTGAGCCGCCTTACCAAGATCGAGTGCCTACGGGAGAAGATCCAGGAGACGTTCCGCGTGAGCCCCGGCCGCCAGCGCCTTTTTTACCGGGGCAAACAGGTGAGGCGGAAACGTCCCTATCTGGATGGCAGGGATGGAGACAGATGGGAGTTTCCCCCTTCTCCCGCGTCCCATGTTGGCTTCGGCTCTTTGTGTGGCCCGGCGCGGGGTCCCCATCCCCGCCCATGTGCATCGTCCTCTGGCTCCGGCTTTTGTTTACTCGCGTCCCGTTGGGCCTAGAGGGAGATGAGGGGCAGGAGGGAGGCAAAGCGTCTGGCCTGACAAGAGGATCTGAGACTCAGGGTGAGTTTCTTTCGTGCCCTCCTGCCCTCGTTTTCTTCCTAGGGCGAGCGGATGCTGGAGAAGCCTCTTTGTATGTTTGTTTTGCCACCTGAACCGCAGGAGGCTCCTCCCCCAGCCCCTGGCTGTAAGAGTGACAGGGCGGCCGGAGGAGTGCGAGGGGGAGCAAGCCCCTCCGCTGGCCTCTCTTCGCATGCCTCGGGAGTGGAGCGATGAGATCACCCTTAGGCAGCGCTGCTGCTAAGTAGGCCGGGCAGGGTGGAAGCGTGTGGCGCGGGTGTACGGCAGGCGGTTGCCACGGCGCAATGTCGCCCCCGGGGCTCGCACGTGGTGGGGGGGCAGGGAGCGGAGAGGCGGTGCGTAGTGCAGTGTCCCGTCAGTACCCGCTGCAGGGCCAGTGTGGTTCGCCCCTCCCCCGCCAAAGTGACGGGTGTTCGGGGCCCGCCGGCCGCCAACTCCTCCCACCGCCCCGCGGGAGGGTCCCGGGTCGGCACGTGATGGCTGGAGCCGGGGGTCGGTGGGGGCGCGGGGCCCGCGCGTAGTGAGGCAGCAGCGTGGGGTTCATTTGCACGGGTGCACCCTGGGCCTCACCAGTGCAGGGACCGGTGTGTAGCGGGAGGAGTCAGGCGACTGCTGGCAGTCCGAAGAGGCGCTACGGCCAGACCGGGGTCCGGTATTGCCGGAATGACTTGGCTGCAAGCCGCCTATGAGCTGACACTTCCCTTCCCGTTCCAGATAGGTTTTAATGCGAACAGATTGTCTCATGCTGTATCTTCGTTGACAAAGGGTGTAACCTTTCAAGTTGCATTACATAAACTGAATGCTATTACCTGGCAAAAAAGGTATTGGCTGTGTGATATAGTTTCAGGAGCTTGGTTCATAAGATGCACCTTGTTGCAGTGCCCATCTAAACTGAGTCATGGAAGGCAGTGAGATTTCTTCCTCAAAAAAGAGAGAAGGCGTGTCTTTACAAATAACACGGAAAAAGTAAGAAACAAGAATTCCAAGAAAATTAAGAAGCAATTTAATGGCTAAATGCTAAGCTTAGATTGTGAAAGCAATAACATGTTGGGGTTTGTGTTCCACAGACTGGTGAGTGAGCATTTGTGAGGACGTGCATATTGAGATCATTACAGACAATCTCATTCTGTGTGTCCCTGAAGTGACCAAATTGAGGAATGTCACTCTTGAAGTTGTGTAACTTGCTTAGCTTTGTGTGCCAGCACACCTCTACCTTTAGTGCTGAGCTTGATTTGGGACATAAGGTTTACCCAAGAAGCAGGGAAGGTGAGCTTGTGAGGGGTTGTGCATTTCCAAGTAGTCTGTCAGTAGCCAGGCCAATTAGCTTTGAGTATTTTAGTTAACAGATGTCTAAGAAAGTGGAATAGAGAAATAATGTAACTGAAGCTGCCTACATGAGCAGCACTTTTTAGTTTATTATGTAGTGTTTCCAGTTTTGGACACAGTAGGGGTCATGTTTAGTGAAGCCTTTTTGTATAGCTTCGCTCCCCATGTATGTCCATTTTCTTGAGAATGCATAGTTAATTCTAAATTTTCTTGATAGTTATGGATTGCTTTTCTGATTCCCATGATGCTAGTAAGTAGAAAAAGTCAGAAGAACTGGATGTAAAGAGATAAGAGCAAAGGAAACTGAACTTCAGCTCTTCCAGGGCTGTAATAAGAAACACAAAAAAGGGTTTTTCAGATTGATTTGAGATTAATTGGAAACAATGCATTGAGATGAAAACATGGAAAAGCTATTATGTAGTCCAAATTTTACCTGTTTTGTCTGGTTAGCACTCAGCGTGGTTAAACTTGTAGAGTCTGCTGGTAGAACTGTGATTTTGCTACTGAATACTGCTTACTATAGTGTCTCTGGCTACGTCAATAAATACTTTGACCTTGAAAGTGGTGGGTATATACAGACTGGGTACTTAACCAACTTCTAGAATGGAGAGGTATGAGCTTATAAGGATACAGCAGCCTGAGTCACCATTTGTGAGCTGAATTTTAGCAACTTCTTGTTCTTAGTTTGCCTTAGAGAATGGGTTCAAGTAACATTTTGAGCTAGAGCAGTTCTTTAGCAGTGTTGTCCAGGTCATGTAGCTGTATTGTCTGATTGTCTGATCTTCAGACACAAATGCAGGACCTTTGAAGTGGGTGGTATTTCACACTCCTCTTCTTAAGGGTTAAAATATCCTAGAAGTGCTGCTGAAAACCTGACGTTGAGGTTATGGTAGTGCTTTGGATTTTTTTTTTCCTCATAAAACCAGGGAAAAGCATTAGGTTGAACAAATAGGTTTTTGGTTTTTAGCTCTGACTGCCAGAAGGACCTACCATTTGCATGTGGCACTGAAGAGTGAGTGAGATGGTATTGGTCCTATGGCTTTATCTGGTCTCTGAGGACATCCTGGAATCTCTGCAGGTCCACATTTCTTCAGGGCTGAGTAAATTAGCCTGTCAGCCAGAGAGGTCAAGTCATTCTGTATACTGAGGTAGAAATTCCTGAGGAGAGGGAATAGTTCTCAATGGTGCAGTAACCTAGTTCGCAGTTAGCCAGGGAAGTCTACGGGATATAGAAACCTGCAGTGAGGTCTCTTAATTCCTTTCTTGAATAACTTGTGTCCTTGGCTGAAAGAGTTTCTTGAAGGGATACAAACTTCCTTATACTGGTATAAATCATATCTTAACTGGGCTTCACCATACATTATTCCCACATAAGTCTTTGTGTGTTGTTACATGTTAACTTACCAGTTTATTCAGTGTTAAATGCGCACGTGGAGTTCCTCTAATGTTCAGAAAAGACAGTCTGCCTTCTGGCAGCATATTCTGTCCTTACTGGAAAACCTATATAACATTTATCGATGAGAAATTATCCGTTTTACTCATTCAAGTGAGTAAGAGTCTGCAGTAGACACTTTTTTTCATGTTGGCCTACCATCAGGTCATCTTGACCTGAATATAGAGTTTTCTATGGAACGAAGATACAGTAATTTTGAAATTCTAGGATTCAGTTGCAGTGCTGGAAAAAATGTGCAGTAAAAATGTGTTGAAGTTTATTTAAACTTGCCAGAGAACTTAAGGTTGTCTGGAAGATTATAAGGGGATTAGTACCAATTTACAGTTCACATAGAACTGAATGTGCACACTGTTGTATTTCAACAATATTTATTGGTTATGGAACATACAAAAATAATGCATTGGGATCTTCCATCATCCTCTCCTATTCTGTTGGAATTTGAGCTTAGTGAAAACTTGTCAATGGCTGTTGTTGCTAAAGAAACCATCATTTCTAGTGGCTTTTCCATAGTGCTTACCAGAGTAATGAAAGAAGGACATTGAAGGCCAAACATTGCTTCCCGGAATATGTAAAAGGAAATTGCCTTTGAAGTTGATAATCTTGTTGGTGAGGAAGACACTCCAAATCTGTTTCGTGGGAAACTTCAGATTGAAGTGAGAATATTGAAGCCATTTATTTGATGTGAAAGTTTGAGAGTGTTGTGCACAGGAAGTGTGGTAGTATGTATCATGTTATTTAGCTGTACAAATTGATTCTTAAGTGTAATTCAGCCGGCCCATGCTGTAATGCCCAATGAGTCTAGGTGTTTGTTTTGGTAAATAGAGGGTTAGGGGGAAGTACTGAAGCTTGTAGTTTTGTATGAGAGCATCCTTTCAATACAGCAGCCTCAGTGAAACATACAGTTTAAAAGGTCACAATAGGACATGCTTTCTTTTTCACCTACAGCCTTTCTTATTCATGACCTCTTTAACTTCTGCTGACCAGGGCTTATGTGAGCAGTGGGCAGACTTTCATGTGAGTTTAAGCTTCTGAGCTTCAGTTTTGTGAACTGTTTATTTAAATGCTTCATAAATATTTCCAGCTTGGGTGATTTTTCCAGAAGGATAGAAAAGCATTATTTGTGGAGTCTTTCCCTGAAGAATGACATTGCTAAACCTATTTGTAAAACAATTCAGTTTCTTAACACAATCTCTTCCCAGCTTTATTTTGTTTGGAAAATAGTAAACATTTTCCCCATAAGCTGTCCAAACCCCATCTGCTTCAGGCAGAATCTGGATGTGAGAACTCTTCAACTGGAACAGTTACATTTTGGAGTAGTTGGGCAATCACTTCCTTTCTAGAACTTCTACATTCTTCGAAGCTGGTAGTGAGTAGCTTGGTGAGAGAGATGGTTCTCTGGACGCAGAGAATGAGATTCATATAATCAGACTACGTGCCAAAATTCCAGAAACACTTACAGAATATACTTTGAATTTGTCTGACAGTAGGTTTGATAGCCCTATTAGCAAGTTTTTCATATGATAGCAGAAGATGTTAAAGCTTCTTGTTAAATTTTTACTGTAAAGGTAGTAGTGCAACTTACCATTCCTTGTTACTATTATTCAAAGTACCTAAACAAACAGAAGGGAAAGTTGAAGCATATTTGAAAACTGCAGCCAGCTTTAAGGCTGTAGTTTGTGGCATACATATGCAATTCATGTAATCTAGGTGGTAGGGTTTAGTACTTGTGCTTTTAAAATGTGTCTGGAAGCTCTTAGAAACAGAGTATTTGTTTTTATGGGAAAAAGACCTTGCAAATTCTTAGATGTGGAACAGATGTAATATATTGCCTGCATTGACAGTTAGGCGATGAGGATTTCTGGTGATGGAATGTGATCAAATGTCTATATAATTTATGGTGATGGATGTTATGAGATGATTCTCTTCTTTGAAAGCTATTAACTGGATCTTTTCCATAACTGTTTAACTGTTAAATTATGCTAAGGTAATTACATTGATACTTGGCTGTTGTATTTATTTGTTTATTTTTTTAGTCTTTGTTATTGGTTATGGAAGGTTGAGATAATAACTAGTTCTTTCATTACAGGTGTCCTTACAATCTGCAGATAAGTCATTTGCTCTCCCTGGTATTACTGTTGCTGAACTTCAGTTGCCTGTGCTATAGAAGTCCATACCATCATACAGGAGGTACTTGACCACTCTCGTCTAATCAGCACAGAGGTGGATTAGTCTTTCCATGCTTCTAGGATTTCAGTGCAGCTTTATATTTTGACTCCTTTTTAAATAATTCAATAAACTGTCAGATCATCCTAAATGTCAGCCAGAAGATGCCAGAAACATTTATTTATTTAGTCATAAAACTACTGAGAAAAAAAGAAGAGGAACCTTGCTACTTTAATTTAATTTTCGAGATAGAAAGTAATGAGCCAATGTTCCTTTAATAGGGTTTAGCCCATATCTGAGAAGAAAATGTCATATCTAAACAGTAATTTTCTGCATCTCATGCAGTGATAAAACCTGAGCTTCTTAGTAACAAATTTAACTTGGAGAAGGTGCAAACTTGAATCCTGGAGGAGTCATTGGTTGAGATTGAGAATGATTGTCTTCAGCTTGGTATTCTGGTTAAGTCTAGAAGTCTTTCTAACAGCTATTGACTTTCATCTGTTTTCATATCGGCATTAATCTCATACACTGGACTGTACTGGATTATAGTCAGTCCAGATCAAAAAAGTAAAGTGTGTTAGTGATGCCTATACAGTGCAGATAATTTTGTAGTAATTGTGTTAAACCCACTGTTTTGTTTGAGAATGTGGCCTTAAAATGAGGGCGCCTGTGCTACTTAATTTTTGTTACAGAACTTCGGGAAAAGCTTGTCAGAGAAAGCTAAGAAAACTAGCATTGTTGACCGAGTATAAAGATGACTAAGGTACATTTATCATGATGTTTGTACTGAGATTGATGTGTAATTCTAGGCAGCATGCTAGGTTGTTGACTTGATGTAGTGTGCCACACTTCTCTTCATGGGGAGAGTTGAGGCAGCACCCCATGTTCACACTATGCTTTGATAAGCTTCTTGTTTATCACTCTCATTATTGAAGTGTCTTTATCAGATACTGGAAGCTTCTATATTCTTACTTCTCTAGGAACAGCTCTTGCTGTATGCTTTCTGCAGCATACTGTGGGAGTCTCTGTGAGGCTGATACCTATTTGAATTACGATTTGTTGAAAGTAAGACATGTGATACGATGCAATGTTATGAGTACGTTTTTTCTTCAAGTCCAGGCCAGATCATTAGCTGTTGTGTAACATGTCTAAACATTTAAGAGGGACCACGGTCTCTGATAGAAAGCCTAATTCATGTTACCTTGTTTGTGGGATTTTTGGTGGCATAATGTGTTTTCAGACTTTCTTCTGGGCTGCTTTGAAACGTGAATCTTGCGGCAGAAAAAAAATTGACTTGTTTGTTTGCTGTTCTTTAAAATGTTGTGATCTGCCTGTTCTAGAAGGATGTGGATCTAGAGTCTGAGAACTTCCTTTTCTAGATGTTTCACCTACTTCTGTGTTCCATTATGACTTTGTCACTTAAAAGAGAGTACTGGGAGACAGTAAGATGGTGCAGTGATTTTGTCTAACACTGTTGAACAGTAAGTTCCCTCTGAAATGAGGGAATCATCTACCCTTTGGATCTGTTTATTTTTAACAGAAAGCTACAAGGTCCAAAACACTAAAAAATAAGTTAATGTGAATATTGGAGAATATTGTCAATGCTAGGACTTTCAGTGGAGCTGTGTAAATTAAAGTGCTTTTAGTGGCAAGCAAGAAACATGTTTGTAAAATCTCAATCTGTTTATTTGGGCTTTCCTTTCATTGAGGAACTTTTTACAGAGGGAGGGATGAAAAGAACTGAAAAGGGTGACCTAGGATTTCTTTTGGTATTTCTCTCCAAGCAAGGTTAAAGTTATTTATTATAGCTATTTTTTTGTGAGACTGACAGGTGGTGCTTTATGGTTTCTGTTAGGATCTTTGCTAATAATGCCAACAGCAGTAAGGAAGGGAGAGTTAGGAGAAAACATTCAGGAGTTTCAAGGTGAAAACAGTGTGGACAGGGTGTCTTCATGACTGCACAGTGTACGTGCAGAAACTTCATTAAAAATACGGAGATGCAAGTCAGGCATGCACTTCAGAAAAAGTCTTCTGTAGACATGTGAGAAGCTGCTACTAAACCTCATGATGTGCAGTCTTTGCTTAAAGATGTTTGGGTGTAATTACTTGTCTTTTTATTCTCTAATATGATGAATTGTCTCAGAGGAGTTTTATCATGAAGAAGGGCATGGAATATGTTTTTGAACCCTCAACAATTACTGGTGCATCACTCAAAAAATGTTGCTGACAGCCACAGAACTGCCCCATGTGCAAGAAGATGGGATGTTTTTACTGGAATTATCTCCAGACAAGCTGCAGAAAGTACTGTTGAAACTGGATTTGCTCTAGGAGGAAGTGGATCTCCTGGAGTTGAAGATACTTTAAGACAGAACATATTAGGGACACCAATTCATTTAAAGATAGTGCCTTTATGTGGCTGGCTGTGAGAGTCCCTCTTATTTAGCTTGTGTCTCTGTTAAAATTGAGGCAACTGTACTTCCTTGGGAAACAGTTACAGTACACAGTTACTATAAAAACCTGACTACTACTGTAAATGTGGTGAATGAATTTAAAGACCCCAGAACCCTGAAGCATTCTGTTCAGATACCTGATAGTCCAGGTGTAGACTACTGTTTTCCATGTGGAATAAAAATGCTGTTCATGTTGAGCTGTGTTACGCTTAAGATCCTGATGTCTGCCTGTCATAGAGCCCCAGGACTCTTAAGAGACCTGTTTGACAAAATTAACGTTTGCCTATTTTCCAGTGCCCCACAAGGACTTGCAGTGACAGAGGTTCAGAAAAGTTCAGATAATGGATATATTTATTTATTTTTTTAAAGTGACAGATTCAACAGGTTCGGAATTGCTGGTGATAAATGCACTAACTGCACAAGTGATTGAGCTGAAGTTACTAAATCCCAGGTAACAACTAACACTGTTGGAGACTCAGATCTTTGCAATAGTATGATATGATTGGTAAAAGGCTATTTAATATTCAATAAACAGAGCAATTAATAAAAATATTATTAATTTTATTAATCATAAAAACCCCGTGAAAAATATCAATAAAACCTATTTGCAGGTTCGAGATGTTCAGTTGAGGAACAGATACCTCACCAGCAGGAACAAGGAACAATTTAAACAATATGTACAAAAATCCAGAAACGACAAACAGCACTTTAAACTGTAAAGAGAAAGGAACATCGGCAATGAAGCTGGCAGTTGCCCACAAGGAGGGGGGGGGAACTCCAGAATTCCCTAGGGCAACAGACCTTCAATAGATGCTTATAAAAATCAGATATTGTAGTTCCTCACTGATCCTGATACCTCCTGGCACAGTTGAGGATTTGAACAAAACCAAAATGGTGTCCACCACGTGGAAGCTGCAGGAGCAGAGTTTCACTTTCTGTTGGTGTCTGCAGCTTGTTGCTGAGACAGGATTTGCTCCCAAAGGCTTTGTAGCTGAAAGCTTTGTAGAAAGGAGGTTCTGCTGCTGCAATCCTTCTCAGGGGCACTCGTCGCTTCTCCCAGTCAAACAAAACTGTCCCGGGGACTTGGCTCCTCCGAGGGTTCGCCTCTTGGCCCAGCAAGACACATCTGTCTGCTCCTGGGCTTTACAACGCTAAAACAGCGAGGGGTCTTTGCGGTCCTGTCTGGGTAAACTGACTCTGCTTCCAAGTGAGGCTTGTGATTCCTTCCAGAGCATGGACAATTTCGAGGCAAAGCTCTGTCGCTTTGGGTTGGTACTTACAGAAGACAATAATGGCCAGTGACAACACAGATTGGGGGATAACACCCTGACATTGTAACCTATAGAAAGGCTTTTGTCCAAACGTGGCCAAAAGCACACCCACCTGCCCCACTCGGGCTCCAGGACATGTTCAGACAAGCCTGGGCAATGAAAACCCAGACCTGAAAAACCTGAAAAACAAGACCCACTGGCTCCTGCCTCAAAAATTCTTTTTGTCCCTTCTGGACAAGTGCTGATATATAATAAAAATGGCAGCAAAACTTAAGCCACATATTGAATGCCAGTTCTTGTCAAGAAGGGCATCCCTGTCTTGGGTGGAGGAAAAGGAACACAGACTGTTGACTGTCCTTATCTCTGCTAAATCCACAGTCTGGCGAGGTGATCTCCTTGTTGCTTTGTTGTTTATACCCTAGCCCTGTCTGTTTCTGCCTTCTGGGTGACATGTAGCATGCTTTGAGTGGAGAGTTGAGTAACACTGTCATACGTGTGTAGCATGTACACTGGATCCTTATGCTGAGTGATGTCAACTTTAGTATTAAATTTGCAGTTAATTAGGCAAAGTTTTTTACTTGGGCACTGTAGCCTTCAAAATCTGTTTTGAAGCTGTGTGTTTTGTTGCTTTAGCCTTGCTTCATTAGTTTTAGCTGAAACAGGACTGTCTAGCTTCACAAGACTTCCTTCAGCCATTTAACAGGCCAGCTGCATTGATCTTCATTCGCAGAGATAACATAAATATCTCTTGGTTTTCAGCATCTCAACCTTTATCCTTTGGTGCCCTAAATCAATCTGTATTCCTACCTCATGGTAAGCTAAGCTAAGTTATCCCTCAGGTTCTCTTTCTGCTTTGGATGTGAGCAAACTGTGTAATGAATTGCAGAAGCCCAGGAGCTAAGTGTCAAATATTACGTAGTAAAGGTGATTGAAATTTTCTTGGCCTGAGTTGGTCCCATTGGCCCAAAATTTGCTAACGTACACTTAAATCTTATTTTTAATTTTCAGTGAGGTTTATCACTAGTAGATACCAGTTAGAGATTTATTTGAATTCTTCTATAAAAATACTAAGTGACATTGACAGTTCCAGCAGTCTTGCAGGCAGAAAAGGTTTGTATATCAGTCTTGAGATGATTACTTCATCTCTGCAAACTAATGTACCTTCTCAGTAACTCCTGTGAACAACTCCTAACCAAGCTTTATTAGTGAATTTAGGATTGAAGCTTTCTCCCTTTACACATTTCCTGTTGAAGAACTTAGTAGAATGCATGTAATGCCTCTGCAGAATGACTGATGTCACTTTTCATCCTACTGTGTTACCTAAACAGTTCTTGTACATTCATTGTAGTTTCTGTCATCTTTGTTGTAGATGTAGGCTCTCCTTTAGTTCCTGGAAAAGAAAACCTCAGAAGATGGTCAAAGGCACCCTTCTGTAAGCTATTAAAGATGGTGATTGTGAGGTGGAATGGCTGCATTAAGGAGACCCAGGAACATACCCTCTTGGATCACACTTTAAGAGTACAAAATAATTAGTGCTTTTGGGGAAGGTTTCTGTATACACCATATAATCCATAATGATCTGTCCTTCTGCTGGGTCTTGTAGAGAAGTTGATGTGACAGTAATTGGTAAATTTCTTGTCAGGCATATTTTTTTCCAAGTAATGGGGTATTGTACTGCACTCTGCCATGATTATTCGTGTTTGTGTAAGTGCAGTATCTATGTTCTTTTAAAGTAATTCATGGCTTGCTCTTACAAGGCAGTTCTAACAGTAACAAGTAGGTTTCAGTTCTAGTATTGCATGTCAATAGCTACTGTTGCACAGTAGTTTTAAGTACAGTGTTGTCTTACCTCTAAGTATTTGTAACAACTTTCACAGAATTAATGATGCTGGAAAAGACATCTGAAATCATCAAGTCCAGCCTAACACCACAACATCAGCTAAACCATGCCACCATTTCACAAGAAGTATTTTGAAATCGATAGTGCCTATAACTATGATCTGTGAAAATACCTTTAAAAGATGCCATCTGTTTCTCTACTTCTGGATCTATAGTATAGTGAAAGAGTATAAGATATGGTAAATCTAGCTGTTCTTTAGTGTCACTTAATTCAGAATATGCTAATGAATCTTTAAAGGCTTTTGAAGCATGCCAGACATTGAGGGAAAAAAAAATAAAGGAAACAAAAAAGATGCATTTTAATGACAGTAGGATCAGTAGACCTGGAAAATGTCATAAATGAAATTGTCTGTTCGGTTATTTTTGCCATAGTATATGCTCTAGTCACCATTAAGAAATAGTAACTGATTTGAAGGAGATAGAGCTTGCTTATTTGGTACTTGCCTGATTACTTTTGTTTCTGGTTTGCTGTGAATGACTAGTGTCATTAAATGCTTATAATTAACATGTAGTATTTCTTTTAAATAGACTGTGCAGGCCAACATATATTTGGAGAATCTTCTTAGTATATTTATGCATCAGAGTGAGATGAAATAATTTATATATTTATGTACCTATTTTTTAGAAGCAGGCATACCATAAAGCTGACTGAGGAAGTGGTCAACACTTATGTCACAAATTGTCGGTCTGATTTTGATGAATATTTTTTTTAACTTTTCTGAGCTGAGTATTCAACCTGTCCGTGAGGTTATTTGGAACTCAATTCAATAATGCTACTATGAATTTTGATGACATAGGCAATATTTGCTGGGAAATAATGGGGGGAGGGGGAGTGTATGTGTTTGTGTGGAGTTGCTTTTACATGGTTTTGGGATTTTCATGGGGTTGCTCTTTTGTGTAAGAAACACTATTTCAGGAAGAATTTAAATGCAGTTGTCAGTAGAAAGGAGGGTATCATGCTTTCTAGCCTCCTGTCTATTAGTATTGAGATGTAGTGATAGGTCCTGAATTTCTTGCATCTTATACTCCATTAATAATTAGAATTTGAAAAGTAATCTTGCAGTCCTGGAGCAATTTGAAACAGAAGGGGAAAAACTTATCTCGAGGAACCGGTATAATGTAAAGTGATGTGCTGTGCTACTGTGTTCTTATTTTAATAGCTTGAGTGTAGCCTCAGTGACCGTGATCTCGTTGTATTAACATCACCATAGTGTCAGTAATTCAAGAAATAACTTTTTATCATTCTTCTCCTGTTGTGGGATGAAGTTCTTTAAACACTGTTTTCCAAATTTTTACTTAAAGCATTTCAATTGTCGGTGATGCAGTAATGCTGGGTATAGATGTATTTGTAGCTCTACACATTATTTCTTGCAAATAGCATGTGAACTTGTTTTTAGTAGTTGATATTTGTTTCTTTACTTTGCGACACTGCCTTGGTCTAAATCTATACAGTTGCTAATAATCTGGCAACATTTTTTGCTTGTACTGTAAACAGGTGTTCTTTCCCTATCACAGAGCTAAACTCTACATTCTACCTCATTTGAAGTGTGCTTTCCTTGCTTCTGTTACTGTGCTTTCAGGTTTGATGATGATGTCATTAATCATCGAGTAGTTTAGTCATAAAATAATCATAAATTTTTTGCAGGAATATAAAAACTCCACAAAACTCCACAACCACTTGAGCACAGAATAGAATGCTAATTCATTATAAATTAATGTTGTAAAATAGACAACTTCGTGGGCACGAGTTATTCTGGTGACCATTTAGTTCACATTTATCAAAGCTGACCTCTTTGATTCCTATGCAGGAGTAGGCAGTCTGTGCATCATGGTGGGAGTATGCGTCAGTAGAGAAGGCTGCTTCTTTCTCAAGGCCTAGTCTAGGTATGTTATACTTTCTAAATATGTGCAATATAACTATTCCTGGACAGATTATTTTTTAAAGGGGGGAGGTGTGGGTTTTGGGGTTGGTTTGTGGGGTGTTGTGGGTTTTTTTGGTGGTTTGGTTTATTTTGATTGGTTGTTTGGTTTTCTTTTTCCCTTATGCTAATAGGAAGAATTCAGTTCTTTTTTTCAGATCCTACTGGTTACCTCATTATTGTAGATCATTCAGGCTGTTTGTATTTAGATCTTCAATGACTGGCTTTAAACTGCAGAACCTCAAAACATTTTTCTGTCAGCCTGCACACGGCATGTCCTGAGAAAAAGGGTACAATGACTATTTCTGTGCTCTGATGCTTGTGTATTTTGATTGGGATTAAATTAATGAGGCGGGAATTATAAAAAACCAGTAATTTTTATTTTCCAAAAAATCCTGCCCCAAAATTGTGTACAAACTGATTAAATTTATATACAGGTTCTATTCGGTCATGAATTCTACAAGCATGCTTGTGGGCAACTTTAGTACAAGTTAGAGAATTCAGAAAATGGAAAAGGCTAAGCCACGAAAAGCTTTACCCCACTTATAAATAGGAAGCAAACCAGGACCTTGGGGAAAGCCAATGAGAAGGTCCATTGTACTCGTGAGAACAGAGCAGGAGTTTGGAGATGGTCCCTAGGTCTCTCTTCAGTGGCTGGCTCCATAACTGCAAGTTTATAATCCAATTTGTGGATAATGAAGCATGAATCCAAAGTAGAAGAGATCTGCCAAAATCCAAGTGTTCTTAGACACAGCTGCCATGAGACAAAACGCGTGGGGTGACACTGTCAGAACAGTGCAAGAGAAGCTGCACTGCTGACTTGTCCCAGCAAACAGCCACAGGTTTACAGCATGCAGGGTTACTCTGGCATGAAGCAGGGAGCAGGACCCCAGGGTGGGCAGGTCCAGGGAGAAGCCAGGTCCTACTGCTCCTCTCTCCAATTTGACCACGAGTCCAGAGCGAGAACAGAGTGAATCCAAAATGAGAGCACAGACTGCTTTCTGGTCACTCTGTTTAAGAGTTTCCTAGACATTGTGTCCAGTGCCAATATATACTGGGTGCAAAGAACCCAGACAGTCACAATTCCAAATCCCAGTATGGGCTTCCCCCCACAAGTGAATAAATGTGAGGGGCGTCAGCTTCCCAGCAGGAAGAATGGGCACTTTTTTACCTGTCCCCTAGGGAGAGGAGAAGGCAATTTGGCACCTTCATCTTCCCCCATCAAACCTTTGCTGATGGAGGTGGTGGAAAGGGGGTTTGGAGCGCCCAGTAAGTGTGTTGCAGATGTCCTACTGATTTATTAATTTTTTTAAAAAACAAAACAAAACAAAAAAACCCCCACAAAACCAAAAAAACCCCCACCATTCTGCAACAGAAGAAATCACATGGTGGGGGATTGAATCTTCAAAGTAGGCCTGGAGTAGTGCTCAGAAACAGGACCAGCTCAAAAAATGTGAATCTTCTTACCCTTCTCCCTTTCAAATGTATTATTGCAGGGTTATTGTTTGTTTTTGGTGTATTTAGATTTTGTACTTCTTTAATAGGCTTAACAAACTTCTTGTGGTGTGAGGGAACTGCGGTTGTTAATCCTAGAGAAGAGAAGGGGAACCTTGGGGGACACTAGAGGTGACTTCCAATACCTGAAGAGATCCTACAGGAAGGCTGGAGAGGGACTTCCCATAAGAGTGTCTAGCAGCAGGACAAGAGGGAATGGTTTTAAGCTGAGGGAGAGCAGATTTAGACTAGATTTTAAGAAGAAGCTCTTCTGCGTGAGAGTGGTGAGACTGGAATAGGTTGCTCAGGGAGGCTGTGGATGCCTCCTGCCAAGGAGTGTTCGCAGCCAGGTTGGATGAGGCTTTGAGTGGCTAAGTCTAGTGGAGAGGAGTCCCTGCCCATGACAGGGAGGTTGGAGTAGATGATCTCTAAGGTCCTTTCCAACTTAAGCCTTTCTGTGATTCTTTGAAAAGCACTTAAGTCTGGATTGTGTTAAGGCTGCAAGAATACTTCTGTCCCCTTTGTTTGAAGAAGAAAGGTTTGGAACATTTTGATGCAATGAGATGGGAAAGGTTATCTCTACAACTACCTGAAGGGAGGTTGTAGACAGACGGATGTTGGTCTCTTCTCCCAGGCAGCCAGTACCAGAACAAGAGGACACAGTCGCAGGCTGCACCAGAGGAGGTTTAGGCTCGATGTTAGGAAGAAGTTCTATACAGAGAGAGTGATTGCCCATTGGAATGGGCTGCCTGGGGAGGTGGTGTAGTCACCATCATTGGAGGTGTTCAGGAGGAGACTTGATGGGGTGCTTGGTGCCATGGTTTAGTTGTTTAGGTGGTTTAGATTGGTTGATGGGTTGGACGTGATGATCTTGAAGGTCTCTTCCAACCTGGTCTGGTCTATTCTATTCTAATCGTGATAAGAAGTAGCTTGCTACTCAGTGTGAAGCCCTATCCTAAAGTGCCAATCAGTAAGTCAGTGTTGGTAGTCAGTCACCTGCAGAATAACACTTGCTGACGACTTCCATTTTGAAATGTGTATTAGTTTAGCAGCTACAGAGTTTAACAGAGTTTTATCTGCAGTTGTTTGAACTGTTTGAAAAGTCAGTTGAACAAGGGTTTGTTCCCATGGCTCTTGGGAACAGGCAACTAGATCACTTACAGTTACACTGAAACAAACTATTGAGTACTTTGGTTTACACATCCCTGCTGTAGGTACAGTAGTCGGCAGCAATAGGGTGAGTAAATTTTAACAAAGATACTAAGTTTGTGGAAGAACTGATGAGTTTCTTGAGTGTCAGCTTATGTCCATGCACTTCAGATTTGTTTTAAAAAAGCAGAGGGGATGAAAGAAGAAGCATGCATTCCACTTCTGTCTATGTTGACATGCTCGAATGTTACACAAAACTCTGATAGTGAGATGGAGAATTCCTTCCCACTTTTTTTTTTCCTGCTTCTTCCTGCCTTTTTTTTAAAAAAATAATTCATACCAATGCATCAGCTCATGAAAACACAAATGCTGGAAAAATTCCTCTGACAGTGATGTTTATTCTGCAAAAAAGGTCAGATAAAATTTTGTTGCAAAAGTAGTGTGGAAACAGAAGGGATATATTTTAGTTCTGCATGGTGTTGGTTTTGTTTTGTTTTTGTTTTGTTGTTGGGTTTTTTGTGTGTGTGTGTTTTTAACTCCACTGCAAGGGTGAAGTAAGATAAAACTAGGCAAATTCTAGTTTTGATGTTCCAAAGCAATGTGTTATACTTTGAGGTAAATAAAATCTCTGCTTCAAAGATGTATTAACAGTGTTCAACTGAGCAAGGCAGCGTTGGCCAATACCCACTGTTTTTCTACTCTTCTGTTATACTTGGTGTTTTTTGGTGTGAGTTTTTTATCCTAATTGTAAGTAGGTGAGATAATCAGGTAAAATAAAGATGTGTGGAATGGGGCGCAGAAGAATGTTGTAGTAATGGTGTGCTATATATGATTTAAAAGCATCTATTCTGGTGTTCTGCAGGATCTCTTTGGATCTGGAACATAGTGAGGCCTGATGTGCAAAGTTGTATGGGTGAAACAATGCATGTTTCTTCATTATTTTATAACTGTTTTTAAGCTGACCAGTTGAAAGACTGAGTTTCAATGAATAATCTTGTTTTGATTTTAGGCTAGGGAATGGGGAGCCTTGGCTAAACAGGAAATACAACTATTTTTGAATGCTCTCAATTTGGGAGATTTCTTTTCATAAACTTGAGGGCATAGTATTACTTTTGGAGTTGCTTCCCTCTAAGTGTAGTTGATGTTGCACGGTAATTTCAGATCTTACAGTTCTTAAACCATTTCTATGTAATTCTGTTTATTTAGGAAATATTTTCCGAAGTATTAAGCATACATCAGGCCCTGCCTTGCTTTCTGGAAAAGAATGAGTGTGTCAGTTGTGAAGTTATGTAGCTGAAATCTATACAACACAATGATTGCTAATATAAAAATTCTCATTTGTATTTATTGTGTACTACATGTAAGTGACAATATATATACTACTAGTTTTTTAAATAACAAATTGCTGTGTTGTCTTGGGTGTTAATGCATAATTAATGTCCAGACTCTGTAAAAATGTCTGTTTCTATTATGAAGAGTTTCAGTGATTTTCATTGGATGAAATCATGGCAGGTAACTTGATGAGAGTTTGTTTTTCATATACTCAATATACGGGCTTTTAGTTATTTGAAATACATGTCTTGCCTTTTCTGCTCCATACAAATACTATCTGTGAAAGGAAGGTACAGAAACTCCATGGGTGTCTCAAGGTAGAGTTTACAAGTATACCTTTCTTTTGGCAGCTAGAAGATGGACACACTTTATTTGACTACAATGTTGGACTGAATGACATAGTTCAGCTTTTGATACGTTCTGAATCTGAAGCTCCCACCACTGCTGCTGTTACAGATCAAGATGGAGAAGATAATCACTGTGCTGTTTCCAACTGCAAGAACAAAGTCAAAAAAACAAATAATGGATCACCCAGTCAGCCATCTACATCCTCTCGCTCATTTCTCATTGACCCTGGCATTGGATTGTACAAGGTATGTACAATCTTTAAAAGCTGGAAATTTGCCTCACGCTTGTGGATTTAACTTTATTGGTAAAATCTGCTCTTTTATGCTATAAAAGTGTATATCCTCATTGCATTCCTTCATGATCTGAAATAATTCCTCAATTTGACATGTCAAATTGACTTGATTTAAACTGACTCTTGCAGAGTCATGAAATTATTTTTGTATCAGGCTCACTGCTACTGTAGATTTCAGGAGCGTTCATAAACACTGATGTGTTGTTTTCTCCCAAATACATTCTCCAAAATATTTAAGGGAATTGTGAAACAGAAATCCCTTTTGTGAGCAGAAGAACCTTATAAAAAAAAACAGAAATACATTTGTGGAAAAGTATAGTTTTCCCCCACTTAGTTTTCTCAAGCTTGCTGAACACTTGTTTTAATACTCATGTTTCAGTGCATAGATAAATTATGAAGTAGAAAATGTCTTTAAATTGTGATATAATGATTACTCATTTATTACAGGATTTTTAGGAATCATGTATAGCATAGTCATTGTTAGTTTTGTACCTTATTGAATTTTTTCAATACTGTTGTGTAGGATTATGTCAGTGTACCAGAAGTTTAAATAGAAAAGGGGTAGTTTCCAGATAGCTAGCCCATTTGATAACTTAAGTAGGATGTGTATGTGCAGGGAATGGTAGCTTTTTACCTCCTATTTGAGTATTTCTCTTAAATAAGAAATCTCAGTAACAGTAATTCTTCTGATGTAAAATGCCACAAATGAGAAGGAAAAGGAAATTGAGGCTACTGTATGTATACAAGTTAATCTCAGTTAGAGGAACAATGTTACTGAGACCTGTTGCCCCGATGGGAAGCTGGCTTAATTAAGTAAATTGTCCTTAATACCTAAAACATCAAGTAAAAGTAATCTACATTACCGTAGCATTCTCTGCAGTGAGTTTTATTGATTCTTTGAGAAATGAGGGAGTCAAAAAAAAACAGTAGCTTGAACATGGACACACAACCTTGTATGCTTTCTTTTCTTTTCTTTTATCTCCATTGTGCTGGGGGGGAAAAAATCAGTTCTTCAGTTATGATGCTTTACAGTTAATTGAGTGTAAAAGGAAATACCAGAAAAGATAGTGAGAGGGAATACTGTTGAGAGAATCAGTTGAATAAAGGAGTTTTGAGAAAGATAAAAATTGTGAGGTAACTTCTTAGCTGGTTTATTGAAGATCAAAACAGGAAGTAGAATGGAGAATGTTAATACTGGCAAACATACTGAAGAAAACCTATTCCATTGAGTCAGCTGGAATTTTTGTGATCTCTACTACTGGAGACCTAACTCTTTACTCTTCACTACTGTAAATTGAGTATTTTTTCAGCCAACCATATAGAGAAAAATAAAGCTACAGTCATTACATTCTTTGCTAGTTGTAGATAGAATACATAGAATACATAGAATAAACCAGGTTGGAAGAGACCTTCAAGATCATCGCGTCCAACCCATCAACCAATCCAACTCCGCCCAAGCAACTAACCCACAGCACCAAGTACCCCATCAAGTCTCCTCCTGAAAACCTCCAGTGATGGTGACTCCACCACCTCCCCAGGCAGCCCATTCCAATGTGCAATCACTCTTTCTGCATAGAACTTTTTTCTAACATCCAGCCTGTATCTCCCCTGGCGCAGCCTGAGACTGTGTCCTCTTGTTCTGGTACTGCTTGCCTGGGAGAAGAGACCAACATCCGTCTGTCTACAACCTCCCTTCAGGTAGTTGTAGAGAGTAATAAGGTCACCCCTCAGTCTCCTCTTCTCCAGGCTAAGCAACCCCAGCTCCCTCAGCCTCTCCTCATAGGGCTTATGTTCCAAACCCCTCACCAACTTTGTTGCTCTTCTCTGGACTCGTTCCAGCAAGTCAACATCCTTCCTAAACTGAGGGGCCCAGAACTGGACACAGTACTCGAGGTGCGGCCTAACCAGTGCAGTGTACAGGGGCAGAATGACCTCCCTGCTCCTGCTGGCCACACTGTTCCTGATGCAGGCCAGGATGCCATTGGCCCTCTTAGCTGCCTGGGCACACTGCAGGCTCATGTTCAGTCTACTGTCGACCAGCACCCCCAGGTCCCTCTCAGCCTGACTGCTCTCCAGCCACTCTGACCCTAGCCTGTAGCTCTGCATGGGGTTGTTGTGGCCAATGTGCAGAACCCGGCACTTGGATGTGTTAAATCTCATGCCGTTGGACTCTGCCCATCTGCCCAGCCTGTCGAGGTCCCTCTGCAGAGCCTCTCTACCCTCCAGCAGATCAACTCCTGCCCCCAGCTTGGTGTCGTCAGCAAATTTACTGATGATGGACTCGATGCCCTCGTCCAGATCATCAATAAAGATGTTAAAGAGCAAGGGGCCCAGTACTGATCCCTGGGGCACACCACTGGTGACTGGCTGCCAGCTGGATGTGGCACCATTCACTACCACTCTCTGGGCTCGGCCCTCCAGCCAGTTCCTAACCCATCTCAGTGTGCTCCCATCCAAGCCATGGGCTGACAGCTTGGCCAGGAGTTTGCTATGGGGAACGGTGTCAAAGGCCTTGCTGAGGTCCAGGTAGACTACATCCACAGGCCTCCCCACATCCACCAGGCGGGTCACCTGATCATAGAAGGAGATCAGGTTGGTCAGGCAGGACCTGCCCTTTCTAAACCCATGCTGGCTGGGCCTGATCCCTTGGCCATCCTCTAAGTGTTGTGTGATTGCACTCAGGATGACCTGCTCCATAATCTTTCCTGGCACTGAGGTCAGGCTGACAGGCCTGTAATTCCCTGGCTCATCCAACCGGCCCTTCTTGTGGATGGGTACCACGTTGGCCAGCTTCCAGTCAGCTGGGATCTCTCCAGTGAGCCAGGACTGATGAAAAATAATGATGACAGTAGGAACACAGAATTTCTACTTAGAGAATTAAGAGACTTAATGTATTTTTAGCCAATGATAAAATTTAAAGGTAGTCAATTGTTTAAAAACCAGTCAGTTAGAAAGGCCACAAACAAAGCTATGTCAGATGGCTAAAGAGATGGATATATTTAATTACCTTGCATTTGCCTGTTTGTCAAAGAAAAAGGAGTTGTTGTATGAAGGATAGCTTGTTATATCTTTCATGTCTGAAAAAGTCCTGTGCCTCAGTGATTCTGCATCCAGAGGGAGACTCAGGGAAATAATCTGTTAGTTGCTTACTCCATGTTCTGAATACTCTCTACCTCTGTGACTGCTTTCTCTTTGTGATTTCAGCTGCCAAAAGGAAAGGTAGCCAGTTTAGAACCTGTAATTAAGTAGACATGATTTTGGAAATAATGGTTAATTAAATTATTGCTAGATGGTTAAAATAGCGGTTTAAACAGAGTTCCTCTAGGTAGTTACTGTACGTTATGTGAGTCATAGTCATTTTCAGTGTTTTTTACTGCAGTTGTACCTGACATATAATGTTTGCATGGGCACTGAAGGACTAATAGTGGGTGGAGTTAAATGCAGCTCCTCTTTCTTGTTAATGAGACAAAACTGTCAGTGGGGTTTGGTTTAAGAACTGGGATCCCATCCCCAGATGGACTCAGCATCCCTGAAGGACACTACTTTGGGTAGGTAGGGTACCCAGGGCTGATCTCTGATGCCAAAAATGAGGAATACAAGGTAAGCTACAAGAGAGGAATGTGTTTGGGAATGAAGTATTAATGTTAGAAAAACAAAGGTCTTTCAGAAGAATATGTGTGTTTCCCCATCTGATTCTCAGACAGTTTTCGTAACTTTCATCCAAAACTCTCTAACTGTAGCAAAAACCTCTGCCTGTAACAAATACATTTTAGCTGAGAACTGTTAACTAGCTTGGAATAAAAGCCGCACAAATGGAATCTGTAATTAAAATCAGTATTTGTTGTATACTGTTCACAAAGAGCTACCAATAACCTAGTTCTTGAACTAGACAGCACTAACATAAGAGAGTTGTCTGATACTCTTCAGTGGTCTGTGGTAATTATTTACCTCTTTGCAAGGAAGACCTTTTGTGTGAGTACACACATCAAATTATGGAGAGAATGCACTGGAGAGAAGTAATTAAGGGAGTTTACACTGATTTTTCATTTAAAAAATGATTCCCATGTCCTACAATTTACTACTTGGCTAACACGCTTTCTCTGGCACATTTATAACAGTTCACAAGCAGCAGGGGTAGATGAGGGAATCCTTAGTAATGTGTCTTACTATTTTTTGAGAGGAGGGAGTAAAAGAGAACTTTGAACTACAAACAACACATAAAATTGTGTTGGAATGCCTTCATGCAGGTTCATTATAGAAGTGCCAGAATTCACTGTCCAAAATAAATGTAAAGATTGAAAATGAGGCTGTCTTCTGGTTTGTTATGTAGCTGAAATTTTCATCCTGGTAAAAAAACCATGTACTTGGAATACAATAGCTTGTAAGACAAAAAAAATCCAAACTTGTTGGTTGAGGTGAAAAAGAAAGGATTGAGTTTCGAGGTCATTTTAAGAAAGTGAATGAAAAATGTAAAACAGAAAATAGTTTTCTTGGGATAAACTTGTTAGCTCAAGCTGATGTCAATTGCTGGTTTATAGAAACCAGTCTTTGGAGTTAGGAAAAGTATCTTTCTGCCCCATTGTGCTGGCATTTGACAAAGGCTGTAGCTTAAACCATGTATGTATCTATCTATCTGTTTACACATATGTGTGTGTGTATATATATGTGTTTTAGATTATAGGTATTTTCTATGGTATGGCTGTGCAGTAGTTATGTTGTAATGTTATGGTTTCGTGTACTGTTGAAGTGTCCTTTAAATATTTTTTTTCTTCCCATTGTTCTCAGTATTAAAGGAACATCTGCTTAATTTCCTGAAGACTTGAGAAAAAGGAACATGATTTAGAATAGTAAATTGGTTTGATTGCTTAACACAAGTATTGTGAGTACAGAAAGAGGAAATTCTGAGAGACAGTTCCATTTCTTACAGTTGCAAGATTTTGGCTGGCTATGGTGGCAAACTTGTAAGACTGTCTTCCTCCTGTCTCCTCAAGTCTTTAACTATTAAGGTTTTGTAGGCCAGAAGGATAGGAGATTTCATAATTCCAAGTGGGAGACTCAGGAAGGTCTTTAAACCCTGGGTTGTGAGCTAGTACTTTAATGCTGTGTGTGCTTATCTCAACCATCAAGAAAATTGGTGAAACACAAAGAAAAGATAATTAAATGATTAAGATAGCTTGCAGGGGCGGGGCAGGGAGAAGGAAATCTAGCCTTGTGTTTTAGAATTGCATTCAGGTTACATTCATATGACACTGTATTACTTGAACTTGCTCAAATTCAACCCTCTTTTGGTTGTCTAACTGATAACTAAGTTAGACAGTAGCAGCATAGTATGTTTGTCTTATTTTTATATAATCCTCTTAAAAAATAATAATAAACATACATTTATTACTGAAATTTTATTTCAGATAAATGAATTGGTGGATGCTCGAGATGTCAGCATTGGAGCCTGGTTTGAAGCTCATATAGAAAATGTTACCCGAACAACAACGGGACAAAAGAATGGTAAAGCTCAAGGAAAGAGCGGTAACACTTACAAAAGGACTAATGGAAATTTAAGTCAAGATCATTCTAGAGAAAATGCACGTAATTTGGACAGTAGACCATCCACATCTTACTCAGACTGTATGGACACTGATGAAGAAGCTATTTATCATATCAAGTATGATGAGTAAGTGCTCCTGATACTATTTTGAGGACGTCACGTATTGTTTTTTTGGTTCGTATAAACCAAGAATTCTTGAAGAAGCTTGGAGTCAAAGAAAGAAAGTTCAATATTGCAACCAAGAAAAAATTACTAAAAAATTTATAACACTTTTCAGTTGGATATAGTGAATCCATTAGGGGTAATGATATTTTTTTCATGCCTAAATTCTTATCAAATAGTTTATTTGTCTTTATGAAACTTAAAACTTGTCCTCCTTATATAAGGAATTTTTAATGTGGGTGGAGGTTTTTGGGGTTTTTTTGGTTGTGCTTTTTTCTTTTTTAACTGTTCCCTGTGAATATTGAATTCCTCTCATTGGAGCCAAAGGAGGACTGTCATGAGAGCAAATTTTGTTACTTGGGCTTGGATCAGTTTTATTTCAGAAAGAGCAGTTGTGCACAATTGTGCAAGTCTGTACTTACAGTAAAGGTTTGTTACATAGAATTTGTGACTGAGGGTGTGGAGGTGATTCTTAAGTGGAGGGAAGGCATTAAGAGGGTGCGTTGTGGGTTTTCTTCTGTTTGTTCATTTCTGTACGAAAAAGAAATTCCAGAGACTGAAATGCATGGAAGGAAAACTTCGAATATAGAGCGATTTCTTAATTTATTAATAGATTTTGTAACTCTTAATTTGCTTGAAAAATTGGTCTGGATTTTTTTTTCTTAAATAGCATCTATTAAAGCATTAAGTTAACCTTCTAAACGACTGAAACATCAAATGAGTTCAGGATTTCTACGTTTTGTTTTTTTCTAAGTTTTACAAAGATTAGTAAAATATTGTAGTTAGTTGAATGTAAGGTTAAGGTAGAAGGATTCAAAATATATTTAATATTAATGATAGATTTTCAAAATAAATCTTCAGCTGTTTCAACTTCAGTTATTTTTCTATGTAAGAGACATTTGCAGTTACATGTAACATTTTTCTCTTACTAGTAGTTGATAAAACTTAATACACATTTAGAACTCTTGAGTTCAGATTATGTACCTGCAACTCTGTAAGTTTTCTACTTAAAATGCAGAGAATTACAAAGGTGGAAGTAGAAATTTATCTATTTCATTGACTGTCGCAGGAAATCCTGAAAATAACTTGGTCAACCAGTATGATCAAAGTGAAGACATTTTCTCTTGAAATTTCTTGTTCTCTTGTGATGTGATTTCAAAGACCTTGCTTTAAGTTTATCTAATCTTCTAATACTGTGAATGTATGTAAAGTAGCCATGGCCAAACATTTTTGAGAAACAGTATTTGTAACATTTGCAGTGAAATGATGCTGTAGATACTGTTGGGTTTTGTGAGTTAAAAGTACAGAAGTAGAAAATGTTTCACATCAGGTGTGTGTTTTTTCTTTGGTGTATTCATACTAAAGAAAAAATACTGACCTTTATGTGAACTTCAGGGTCTAGCTGTTCCCTTTCAGTAGGTGGAGCATTTTTTTTTTACTCTCACTGTAAGATAATGCATACCAGTTGTCTGTTCTTAGCCAGCAAGATCAATGTTAAGTATTGGAAATTTGAGCTGTTGGGAAAACTTTTGTAAGGCTGGGAAGCGAGACTTTTACACGTACCAGTGATTGGTTGTTTGATGAATACTGTTCATAGAAATCTTTCAGGGTCTCAGTGTTTTTCTCTTGTGTTGTCTAACATGCACGTTCATAAGGTAGCTGTGTGTGCACTCATACCGCTCTGTTTTCACACATTAGCATTTGCCTCTTTGGTGTCTGCAGGCCACAAATGTTGCTTGCCACTTAGGTGCTTGATGTGGATAAATAGGGAAGTTGTGATTTGCCACACAGTCGTTGTCTGCTTCAGAAATTGTTTAATTTACATCTTCACTCCTGTTCTTCAAGTTTCATATTCTATTGCTTATTTTCTACTATCTTCTAACTATCTTTTGCACAGTTCCTATTCCTGGGTGGTTTGCTCTTAGATTTGAGCTGTGCATTTTGTTGGCCAGTGTACTTGGCATTCTCTAGTTTGTCCTTGAAGTGTTGTCCCTTTTATCTCATAATTCTTTTGGGTTGCATAATTTCATCTCTGCCTTGCCTGCAACAGGTATATTCTTACAACATGTAAAAACACTTGCTGTTACTTGAAACAGAATAAAAATAGCTTACGAATGAATGACATACACCCAGTGTCTATAAAGCCATCCAAAAGAGGTGGACACAGTTACCTGACTTCTCAAATTGTTGTTGTGCTCAGTTTCCAGACTGATTCTGTTTCTCTTCCTCTTACATCCTTTCAGTTTGGGGGAAAAAAAAAATCACTGAAATGTATAGCTAAGAGATAGGTCACCTGTAGTGCATTGAATTTGTCTACTCTGGCCCCTTGACTCTGATCTGAGGTGTCATTGTGATGAATAGTAACAATATTTCACTGTACCACACGCTGTGGCAGGCTAGTAGGACCCTCCCCCTCAGAAAAAAAAGGAGGGAAAAAAAAAAAAAAAAAGGTAACATCCCTTTCTTTTTTCCTTTTCTGTGTCTCCCTACCCCATCCCCCTTGATGTCTGGAACCTTTAAAGCTAATAGTGATATTTATGGAAAAGATACGGAAAGTCTGTGCAACCCCATCTTGGGACCAGATCTTCTATCACCATAGACTCAGTTCTTGCAACAAAGTCCTGCAGGGCAGGCTTGTTTCATCTTTCTGTCTTCAAAACACACAGGCGCAAGTCCTGAGTCACGTGAAGGCTTGAAACCATTTTTGCTTTTCTCAGATGTCTTGTGGGTATTCACATTGTCTATGCAGATCCAGGACTGAGTTGTGTTGTTTGACATCTGCCTCAGAACTGTGTAGCTGGGAATTTTATCCAAAAGCAAGAAATTATTTTCTCTTAAGCTTCAGCTGTATTTATCTGACTAGTTTATACAGGAGCATACTCCTCTATACTTTGTAGGGTTTTGGGGTGTTAAGAAAAGCTGTAAAAGGGCATGAAGTATTAATTAAGGACTTTCATCCAGAGTTACGCATGTTTACACTCCCTTTACCAGTTTCCATAAGAGAGAATGCTGCCCTGGCCAGTCCTGTGTAGTCCTGCATCGAGGAGCCTGGGCAGGCTCAGCTAGCTGAGATAACCGTAAGTGAAGTCTCCCACAATGGAATGCACCCCCTGTGCTGAAGAATGACTTGTAATGCAGGAGCAGGACACTTCAGTAGCTTAATGTAGTACCATAAGGACATGTCTTACAGTGCCATGTCATAAAAAAGTTTGCCCTTTCCTCTAAACTTACTCTTTCCTGTTTGTTGCTTGTGCAGCACTAGATTTAGTCTGCTTGGTTTCAGGGAGGTGATCTCTGACTCTGTGTTACCTCCTTGGTGGTTAGATTTTCCATGAAATAATGGAAACACTTTCTGATGTGCAAATGCCATCTTTTCTTGTTCAAGTAATTTCTGGTGAAGGCCTGCTGTTCAAGAAGCCTATCAACAGTAGTCACAGGAAGACTGGACATTTCTGCCACCTGAGAAATGTCAGTATGATACTTATGTGTAGGTATACATTTTGTGTAACTCAAGTGCAGGGAACTTTTTTTCAGAGACATGATGTTTGGCTGATGATACTCTTTCAGGTTTTACATCAGTTACCAAGAAGTTTAATTTAAATCTTGAGGGAATAGTTGAATGATGTGTCATATAAGTACATTGTGATTGTTCTAGGGAACCAGATACTGCAGCACGAGGGCTCATCTATTTACTTAATGCTTTATATGAGCTGTGGAGTGATGCCTTCTGAAGATTTTCAGATCTGGAAGTAGTCTGAGGTCTCTCGTTTTTGACTATAATTTCTTAGACTGAGGAAACAATCTGTTGTGTGCAGAATATGTAGTGGATGGTTTTACAGTTTTTAAGAATTCACATGGATTTCTTTGAAGCTGTATAGAGCCTCCTGGAGAAGCAATGTAAGGTAAGATGAAATACGAGTTATACATCCAGCCTGGTTTTCGGCAATTTAGTTAGCCAGATGGCCATTACTAGTGGTAGGATTCCTAAATGCTTTACCAAGTTCCGAATCCATCCAGGGCAGAGTTTAAAGTATGGTAGATTGCTTAAGAATATATTTTGCTTCCCCCCCCCCCCCCTTTCAGTTCTTAATGTTTCATTTCACTAAAACAGACATCATTGCTGTGGAACAGGAGAGCTTAACCTTGATAGACATGAGTTCCTAAAGGTTCTTCTCTATTAGTATCCTTTTTTAAATACAAGCTCTTCAGTTAATACTTCTTGTTTGATTATTACGTTGGTCCTTGCTCCATATCAGTACACTGTCTTTCAGCTGCTTTGCCAAGATTTTCTCCTCTGTACTTTATTAATGTTTCTTCTGGGTTCGGTGAGAATGCTGCAGTCTCTGTGGGATCCTTGTTACTAATGGAGTGGAAAACTGATAGTTGATGTTAACCTTTGGACCCTGTGGCAACCAGCTTGCTACTTCTGTTTTTCAGCAAGATTACTCTTGTTTCTCTCACTTCTACAGAGAGAACGAGAACCTGCATGTGATTTTTATTTGGTGGTTGGTTTTCTTGTTGTTGTTTTTACAAGATTTTTGGGTGGACCCAGTCTAGATTTTGACTTAAACTAAGGTTCAACATGCGTCTGATTTTTGGTAGAGGACTAGTTTTCCTATATTCTTCTAAAATTGTGTAGCATTGAATAAGTTGGGATAGAACAAGCATTGTCTGAGTTGCTTCGGACCACTTCATACAGTCCCTACATGTCTTTGTGCTGCTTGCTGGAAGATCAAAGTGATCTTAGAGATCATCTTAGTGTATGTTGGTAATCTGAAAATCTGTGTGTTATTTATCTCTGACATTAATAAAGAATGCCACCATTCTGGATATCTGTACAATATTAGTACTGGCTATTACACATGTTCATAAACTATGCCATCCTTAGATGTGATCCCACAGTAATTACTGCGTACGGAAGACATAGAACCCACTCTAAGCTGTGGATGTGCAGAGCTACTGACTGTGCCAGTATTCTGATGTGTAGGTATTTAGGAGAGGATCTTAAGAGCAACAGGTTTCTCTGATGTCTCATTTCCATGTATATATTCATCAGTCATCAATCCTGGAGCACTGTATGCTCTTGGGTTTTTGAAGTTGCTTTGTGCAGACAAAATGGTCAGCTTTGAATGGGTGAATTTTGTTGCACATAGCCTGGCAAAGCAGGCATGATAATGAATGTGGTTTTTCTAGGGTGACATTGTCATCTGTACTCCAGGTATGCTGACTCTTGTTTGTTGTGGAGAACTTAGGTAGTTTCTGTTAGTGATGCATTCATGCATGCTACATGTACCAAAAATGTAGGGCAGGAGGAGTGGGAAGAGATGAATGTGTGCAGATCTGTGCTTCTGTTACAGAGGCAATTTTGTTTACAGCATTTTTCTAAGAAACAAAATCACTGATGGAAAGTCCATTTTGTTCTACAGCTGAAGAATTAAGAATGGTATTCGTTTCCTCCTGTCTGGTAAGACATCTGCTCTTACTGATTCTGTCCTTAAGCTGCTGGTGCTATTGCACCTAAATGAAGAGCTTGTGTTATTGCAATTTATATGCTTTTCTAAACATTTAGGACCTGCAGTCTTCAAGAATAAATTCATGTGCTGTTGTGCTAAAGTTTTTAGAACCGTTTAACAAAAAGCTATTCCATACCCAAAGAAAGGTTTGAAGGCACAATCATTGATTACCACACCTGTAAGCCTCGATCAGTGAATCTGTCTCATTATCTAGTTAGTTTCTGTAAGCTGTGTTAAGTGTCATAATAATGCCACAGTAATTCTAGACCCTCAGACCAAAAATGGAGTTTGGGAAAAGGTTAATTAATATAGTGGCCTCTAATAAAAGGGGACTGAACTCAGTGACATGGGCACCTGTTGGACTCCTGTGTTCCTAAGTGTAGATCTGAAGTAACTCAATTGTGTCAGTCTGTCAGTGGTAGCTTTCATTTTGGAAGGAAGGTTTGCTGTTTAAAACTGCTAAAACACATTGTTGCATAAACTTGATGCACCTGTCTGAATCATTTTGGGTGTTTTGGTTTGTTGGGGTGTTTTTTGGGGTGTGTGTGTACTTCCACTTGAGAGGTGTTTATAATATTGGCTCTTTTCTACCATTTCCTTCTGAAGTGTTTCAGTCATGTAGGGATATAGATGTCTGATGCTAGCTGAAAGAGATATAAAAATAGGAAAATTTGGGCAACAAACTTTATATCTGGACAGATGGGGAATAGTGCAAGGTGAAAAAAACAGGAGGAAAAAAGTTGGGAGGGATCCTACTTGAAGTTGTTTGTTTTGTTTGTTTTTTTTTAAGTTTATTAATTTCCTACATCTTATATTCAACTGCAAAACATTTATTCCTATATTACTTTGTGTTGTAAGAGCTTTGAAAAGCCTTAAGTTCAGGAGAAGAAGGGAGTTTCTCGCTGTTGAGATTATTTATTTATTTTTTTATTTATTAATTTTTTTTAACCTTTTTCTTACACATCTATTCTATTTATTCAGGACTAATCAGGGTTGCAGACAGTAGGAGAAGTTCACCTTGAAAGTGATGTGAGGAGAAACAGTTCCAAATGAAGGCTAAAGGTATTACTAATCATCCTTTTTATAAAGGCAGGAGACAAAATGAAAGAAATACAGCATTTTGTTTGAAAGACTGTAACAGTCTAGTCCTCTTATTTGCTCTGTCCTGCTGTAGCCATTATCCAGGCCAAAAGAGTTTCATTTGTTGTCCAGAATATAATTACCCTTTGAAAAATAATTATGCAGAAATATGCATTTTCTTTAAAAATGTGTGCATGTACATGTGTATGTATACACATATATATTAAGAAAAATCAGAATTTCACTGTGTTGTGACAAAGTTAAAAAAATTTAGTCATCCTGTGTGCTGTAAGTAACATGCAAGACACAGTTTGATAGCTTGAAAGCCCAAAAGAGGAAATGCAAAGAAAAGTTCAAAGTACTGTCTGGTCTAGAAAAAATTTCACTTTCTCCTTGAAAATGTCTTCTTAGCTGAAGAGATCATCAAGAGGAAAATAGTCTTAAGCTTGCTATTCTCAGGGAAGGATTTGAAGATTAGACTTGTTTAGCAGGTGTGTTTTCTGGGATAGTTTTAATGTGAAGTATTCAAAGGTAGTAGGCTGGGATTTAATATAATTATTTGAAAATTCACACAGGTGTCACTACTGATAAATTGATTTTGGAGGCCAAAATACAGTGTGGGCCATTGTTAGATGAAATGTCCACTGCATCTTCCTCTTACCTTACTTCCCAACTACGTATATCTGTTAGTTAGGTTGCACTGAATTAGGTGGTTCTGTGGCTGTACAGTGAAGAGTTTTTGCTTCCTAATATATCTAAAAAGTATTAAGTATATATTACTGTTTTTTGTGCCACTGTGCCGATCAAATTAATTTCCCTAGTGCTGCCTGCTCAGTGTGAGCAGGACAGAAAATCACTGTTTCTTTGAGAGGTAGATGCTTTGAGCAGTGTTAGTGAAAGTATGTGATGAAGGTAGTTCTGTTTTGTCCAACCTTCTGTCAGTAACAAACCTTTTTTTATAATTGGTCTGAATGGCTACTTGGAGCACCTCTCCTAGCTGCATGTTAGTTTCTTGTTTCTTATATTACTGATTAGTTCTACTTACTCAGCTTTCTCTCATTTTGATTATTAGGCAATGCCAAAACAAGGAGACATGTTAAGTCACATAGAAGTCTTCATTCTTTACATCCTCATTAGAAAAAGAGGGCCACTAAGATGTGTCTGTCTAGGCATGTTAGTTCACACTTGAAAGTATTTTGGGGGAGCAAGTCATATACTATTACTTTTAATTTCCTGTTAGTGGTGGATTTCCAGACTGCATAATCTGTGTATTACAATCTCAGGGGCTTGATGACTGGCATTAACTGCACGTCTCCAGTTTCAAAGGATGCAGGCACATTTTGCAAACTGAAAATTAAATGGTTTGAAGAGAAAATTGAAGTGTTTCTCGTGCATTTTTCGGAAAGCATATGAAATGGAGGGAGGGAAGCTTTGCAGCCCTAGTAGTTGTTTGAGAGAACAAGTGAAATATCAACAGTTAAGACTTCTTTTTTCACCTTCAAAGCTAACAGTTCTCTGACAAAAAAACCCACAACCAAGCAAAAAAAGTGCAGTCAGTGAGAGTGTGGCTGAACTTCTACTTTCTTCTTTTTTTTTTTTTTTTTTTAACTTAAATTGCTGTTAAGTGTTCATCTTGTACAGTCACAGAATCAAACACCTGAGGAAAGGGGTTTTTAAAAAAAACCCAAACCAAACAAGCTTTCAGTAATTGTGTGACTTGTCACCCTGTGTGCTAACTAGGGAAGTAATCATGGTTTTTATTGCATTCACAATATTTAGACTCAGTATATAAAGGTTTTGTACTAAAAATTCAACCTTGTGTGTAATTCTTGCAACTTCTAAACTCCTGTTTTGATACTGTTTGCAGCTTGTCTTCTTTCAGAGTATCCGTGTTGTCCACACAATGCAACAGTGTAAATTTAGAGGTTAATACTTAGAGCTAAAATCAATAGGAAAGTAACACAATTCTTTTCAGATTATTAATACAGCTTCTTGGTGTTCAAGATGCTTAATTCTGTAATTGTTTGTTGCCAGCTGAGGTGTGTTTTGAAATATGCTGCTAGTTGTAGTGGCAAATTATCGGACCTACTGGTCTTCATTTGGCAAGGCAAACACACAGCTGTGTTATCCAAATTATTTTTATTTATTTTTCTCTTAATTTGTAATTGTGGCTTAGATGCTCATCCAGTATAGTGTCATTCACCTTTTCAAAATGCCACAGCAAAATTATGCTTATTATTTACTTGGGTAGCAAATCATCAGGGAGTGGTAGTGATGCAAATGTAATTTATATTGAGGTTTACCTTCTTAATCAGATGACTTCCTCAGTTCATTCCTTTTTCTTCTTTTGTAACCTCTTATTTTTTTTTAATTACTCTTCTGAGTGTATATTAGAAAAACAAATTATATTTTCACTTTATTTATATTGAAAAATAAAAATCTAAGAAATTGTTGCACATCTGCACTGTCAATTCTGTACTATACTAGCAGGGGGAGGAGATAGTAAAATCCTGTTTCACGAACTTCATTTTTTCAGTTCCTGTTGAAGGCTATGTAACAAGTTCTCAGCAAATTAAGCTGTGTGTATTCTGACAGAGAGGTAATATGTTTTTGAGTATTTGAGCATTTTAGGACTCAGCAGAAACCCTAGCCAAGAAAAACTGAAATTTTTACTTTGTGTTTAATTCTTTGCTATGGAAACTATCTACACAGATAGGAAATATTAAGAAATTCCTGCTATGCTAGTGTTAATGTTTACAGTTGTAAATAATACAGGGAAAAAAATAAATTTAAGGGAAATAAAACTTAATGAACATGAGACTTCTTATAGGCAGTATTTGTTAAACTGTTACGATCATACATACTTTTGTGATATCTGGTTTTCTCAATATAGGTGCCAAGTGTCATGAAAAACATGGAAAACCCAGAAAAATATCTTCAGTAGTTTTAAGGGTTGAGTTGTGTCATAAAATCTTCATTTAAGCTGTACCAAATGTAATGCTAGTCTAATTAGAACACTGTTGTGAGAAGGCTTTTCTGTTTTTCTTGTTTTCTCATGAGGGCTGTCTTAGGATTTTGAAAGTGATTCAATAAATAAGAAAACCCTTTCAGCAGACATTCCTGTCTAACAGTAGTCCTTTGTTACAGCTTGCTGGATTGAGTATTTCACTTAATTTTTGATGCTTGTGAAAAGATTCTATTTGTTCTCTTTGTTTTAGTTTATCAACACAAGTTCACATATCCCGTTTTTTTGGATACTGTATTTAAATTCTATTACTGCACACTTAAGAAATTTGGTTTTAAGTCAAATGTTGGATTTTTGTAAACAACGTTAATTTTAGGTTGTGGCAGTTTTTAACCTGAGTGTATTTTTTCCATACTTAGGTAAATTGTGGCATTGGATACATTCAAAGGCATGTGTACTTCGAAAGTACTGTTTACTTACAGGGAATAGATATGCTCTGCTTAATACACATAGTGTGATTCCAATTTTGAGCTTAACTCAGAATCATATGACAAATGATGTTTCTGCTGTTCTGCCTGACATCCCAGTAACAGAAAAATATGAGTGATTAACTATCTGCTAGTATTCATGCACGTCCATAAAAGCACATTTCTGTGTGCAAAGACACAGCGGCAAAACGTTCAGTGTCTGGAACCTCATGCAGTAGAAATACGGTATTCTGACATGGAACATCTCATCCTTTTGTGAGTTATCATTGATTTGCCAAAGTTGCTGGGCTTAAGTTTCTAACCAGTCAATAACAAGAAAAATTAATTCAGTGTTCTCTTCCCTTTCTTTCTTTACAAAGCAGTTAGTTTCTAGCTATGAAAGGGGATTTTGGGTGTTTTCTTCTGGTAAATGAACTTGTTCTAGTTGTGCAGATAAGCAATCTTCTTTTGGCTCTTTCATCAGATACTTCCAGGAGCGTAGATGAAGTCATTGTTAACAAAATCTTTGAATTTCCCTAGCAGTACAGTAGGGAGTTGTATAGGAGTGCAAAAGGTAACATAAATCTGACTTTGGGAAAACAATATTTCTTAATCATTAAGTAAAATATGTATTTGTCCAAAAGTCTGTCAGAGAAAACAGAGCCTGAATGGATTTTCTTTTCTAAAAATAATAGATTTTTTTCAGACTGAAATTAAATTTAATGAGTATTAATTGTTTTGTCACACTTTTTTTTTAATGTTTTTCTTTTACAGTGACACTTGAACCAATATGTATTGGTTATTTTTATAATCCCACTCATCTCATGTACGTCTTACTTCACTGCATACATGAATTAAGTGTATTTTTTACCTACCTTTTTAAGTTTCCTCCTATTTAAGCCCTGTTTTTACTTTGAAGTTCGAGTAAACTGAATGTTTACTGTGTGCTACTTGCTGCCTTCTCCAAACTTCAGGAAAGGTTTGTTGTAAGATGACTGGAACTGACGAATAGCTCAAAGAAACTGTCCTATTCAGTGCCTATTCAGAACACTCAGTAAAATAGACATTTTTCTCTATAGTTTATCTAAAAGTACAGCCACCTTTAAATTGTTGTGGTGCATCTTTCTTAGAACAAGAAATATTGATAAATTGTACCATGAATTTAAGGCACAATTGAGATATCTGCATTATGGAGAACAAAGTTTAGCTGCCACACTTCCCCTAAATCTGTAGTAGCAAACTAGTGTATTGAAATTTAATAAGGGGTGTAAATCAATGAAAATGAACTTGATTAAAATGTCTCAAGTCACATCAGTGGGCTTTAAATACACCCTGATAAAGTCTGTAGTCTATGTCAGAGCTTCATGCTGTTGGTATCAGTAGATTTAGTATTTCTTTATGTAGTCATGTATGTTGCACTGTGTTTTTCCTCAAGGCCTTGAAATGATCTTTCTTACCAGAGGAAGACATTCTGGAAAGTGACAGAGGCATACTTCTACTACTAAGAGTAGGATTTTGCTGTCAGAATTGAACAGTGCTGTTTGATAAAGATGTACTGACTGTAAGGCATGAGTGCTCTTGCTGAAATACCAATAATTAATTGCATGATGGAAATGCAAGTTAAGATATGTCATCCTCAGCAATGTTTGTTAAGGAGTGAATACTTCTGATAGCAATTGTTTATAAGCAGCAGACTTGCTTTCCTTTTGTCACTTAAATTTGTACTGTGACCTTATGTAGTGCTAGTCAAGTGAATGGAAGTTTCTGAATTCGTCTACACACGCTACCAGAAAAGGAACGTCATTGTTGTAGTCTAGCATCTTTTTACTGAAGGGGAAAAAAAGAGGCTGTATCATCTTTGGAAGGAAGGAGAGGTAACCAATGAAATGTTGAAGGATGTTGCTAGGTCATGTAGGAAAAATATTACAGAGGCAAAAGCCCATTTAGAGCTTATAGACAGGCCATAGCTGTGATGGACAACAAAAATTGCTTTTATAAATATATTAATGGCAAGAGGAGGGGCAAGGACAACCTCCACTCCTTGGTAGGCACGGAGGGGAACGTTGTAACAAAGAATGAGGAAAAGGCAGAGGTACTTAACACCTTTTTTGGCTCAATTTTTAGTAGCAGGACAGAATGTCTTCCAGACAGCTGGCCTGCAGAGCTGGCAGATGGAGCCAGGGAGCAGCATAGTTTCCCTCTGTTCCAGGAAGGGGTAGTTAGCTTGGATCCCCACAAGTCCATGGGACCAGATGGGATCCATCGTAGGGTGCTGCGAGAGCTGGCAGATGAGCTGGCCAAGCCGCTCTTCATCATTTTTCATCAGTCCTGGCTCACTGGAGAGGTCCCAGAGGACTGGAAGCTGGCCAACGTTGTGCCCATCTACAAGAAGGGCCGGTTGGATGAGCCAGGGAATTATAGGCCTGTCAGCCTGACCTCAGTGCCAGGTAAGATTATGGAACAGGTCATCTTGAGTGCAGTCACACAGCACTTACAGGATGGCCAAGGGATCAGGCCCAGCCAGCATGGGTTTAGGAAGGGCAGGTCTGCCTGACCAACCTGATCTCCTTCTATGATCAGGTGACCCGTCTGGTGGATGTGGGGAGGCCTGTTGATGTAGTCTATCTACACTTCAGCAGGGCCTTTGACACCATCCCCCACAGCAAACTCCTGGCCAAGCTGTCAGCCCATGGCTTGGACAGCAGCACTCTGCATTGGGTTAGGAACTGACTGGAGTGGTGGTGAATGGTGCCACATCCAGCTGGCGGCCAGGCACTAGTGGTGTGCCCCAGGGATCAGTGCTGGGCCCCATCCTCTTTTACATCTTTATTGAGGATCTGGATGAGGGCATTGAGTCGATCATCAGTAAATTTGCAGATGACACCAAGCTGGGGGCAGGAGTTGATCTGCTGGAGGGTAGAGAGGCTCTGCAGAGGGACCTTGACAGACTGGACAGATGGGCAGAATCCAGCGGCATGAGATTTAACACATCCAAGTGCCGGGTTCTGCACATTAGCCACAACAACCCCATGCAGTGCTACAGGCTGGGGTCAGAGTGGCTGCAGAGTGGCCAGGCAGAGAGGGACCTGGGGGTGCTGGTCAATGGTAGGCTGAACCTGAGCCTGCAGTGTGCTCAGGCTGCTAAGAGGGCCAATGGCATCCTGGCCTGCATCAGGAACAGCGTGGCTAGCAGGACCAGGGAGGTCATTCTGCCCCTGTACACTGCACTGGTTAGGCCATGCCTTGAGTCCTGTGTCCAGTTCTGGGCCCCTCAGTTTAGGAAGGATGTTGACTTGCTGGAGTGTGTCCAGAGAAGGGCAACAAAGTTGGTGAGGGGCTTGGAACACAAGCCCTATGAGGAGAGACTGAGGGAGCTGGGGTTGCTTAGCCTGGAGAGGAGGAGACTCAGGGGTGACCTGATTGCTCTCTACAACTACCTGAAGGGAGGGAGGTTGTAGACAGGCAGAGATTGGTCTCTTCTCCCAGGCAACCAGCACCAGAACATCCGGAGGACACAGTCTCAGGCTGCACCAGGGGAGGTTTAGGCTGGAGGTTGGGAATAAGTTTTACCCAGGGAGTGATTGCCCATTGGAATGGGCTGCCCGAGGAGGTGGTGGAGTCACCATCACTGGTGATGTTCAGGAGGAGACTTGATAGGGTGCTTGGTTGCATGGTTTAGTTGATTAGGTGGTGTTGGATGATAGGTTGGACATGATCATCTTGAAGGTCTCTTCCAACCTCGTCTATTCTATTCTATTCTATGCTTCTGTCTCTTGTCCCTTTTGTACAGAGGAAAAGGGGGAGGCAGGGAGGGAGAAGCTAGTAGCTTCCCCTGGTCCTTGGCCAGGGGGGTTCTTGTGCTGTTTAATAATTGTAACTATCTGTAAGTATCGTATATATGTACATATTCATTGCATTTCATTGTAGGTTGTAGTTTTAAATACAGCTTTCATTTGCTTCCAGCTGAGCAAATTTAATGTGGGGGGTGAAATTTCAACACTGTGCTATTTTTCCATCGCATGTGCTTGGCTATCATTGAGTTAAATTCCCTATACAGATCATTTAAAGGGGTCTGTGGTGTTAAACTGAATAGTTGACATCTGAAATCTTAAAATCTTTCTTTCATGCCCTGAGATTTTAGTTTAGTGCTGTCAAGTATCACTATCTTCTGCTGAGTCTTTCTCAACTTGGAAATGAATTGGAGCTTCTGAAATCATGCACTGATTTTTGTGTGTGTGCTGTGGTGACATATACCAACACAGGAGAAGAAAACAATTTCTTATAAATCATTCCAAGTTTTGGGTAACATTATACCCAAGATGTGTAAAGTCATCAAGTTTTAATGTAAAATAACCAAAGTTTCTTAATTATGGTTTAGTAAAGTATTCATTTCAATATTGCATTCCTTAGTAGATCTTACCAAGATAATTATGTTGTCAAAAGAAGGAAGGATTCCCACATTTATCTTCCTAGATTTTTTTTCCCTGTAATTGAAACAGGGAAACATTTTCAATATGTTAATGTATCTCACTAAGAGTCTTAGTTCTGTTTCTTATTTACTAAGTTTTGTAGTTAGACTGGTTTTGTTAACCATTTTGCATGGAATGCGGACTTGGACTGTGCTCACCACATGAACTTGATACGCTGTGTTTGAAGGTCAAATTTTTAACAAGAACTGTCCTGAGTGAATGTGTTATTGAAGTTAGTGGAAATTGAGCAAATGTATTAAAACAAAGCTAAGTTGGAAATGTGCTGAGTTGGAAAACATAGGTTTTATTCTTTGTTAGTTTTTCACTGTAAGTTTAATTGGTGTATTGACTTTACTGGGAGCAATCTGGGGCCATGTGTGTGCCAAAACCTTTGAACTGATTGCATTCTAATCAAAAGCTCATCAAGTGCTTACAGATTTTTTTTTTTAGAAAACCCATGGGTGCTGTTCATTTTTTGGTTTTTTTGTAAGCCTTCTGAGATGAGTTACATTCCTGGTCTGTTTAGATGGAAATTATATTTTCAAAGGGGTACTAGGTTAGATTTTTTTTGTTTCATGTTTCAGATAAAGCTCATTTAAAAGTTTGTACTTTCAAAAAATGTCTGTGACTTACTACTTAGTTGCTGTTAGAGGAGTAATACTTACTGTTGTTGGTCTTGCTATTCAAGGTACCCAGAGAATGGCATTATAGAAATGGAGACCAGGAATCTTCGACCCCGAGCAAGAACCATTCTGAAGTGGAGTGAACTAAAAGTGGGTGATGTGGTGATGGTGAACTACAATGTTGAGACTCCAGAAGAAAGAGGATTTTGGTTTGATGCAGAAATTACCTCTTTGAGAGAAATCTCAAGGACTAACAAAGAGGTTCATGCTAAAATTCTGCTGGGGTAAGACTTGTTTGACCAACTCATAAAATCTCTACATATCATGTAAAGTATATAGTTCGGGGCTTTTTTGTCTACCAGTCATCACTAAGTGAAAATAACGTCGTCATACTTTGTAATGCCATACTTTGATTCCAGAGCACAGTTTTTATGGTGTTTTGACTTGGCTAGGGGTCAGACATTTTACATTTCCTGAGAGTGCTGGAGGCAGCTGTAATAATTCATGGGGTTTTTGTGATTCAAATTGATCTGGATGTGTTTTATTTATATTTGCTTATGTTTTACATATTTAAGCATTTATATCAATTTACACATGCATTATATGTTCAATTCTATTGAAAGCTGGAAAACCTACTGTAAGTAATTTTTGAGATGATTTGCAACCCCTACGTCTCACTATTAGTCATCTCTTACAATTTCAGTAAGCCTCTGAAACTGGGTAATTGACTTTTTAAAAGAATAAAACATTTATGCTGGTATTACAGCTTCTGATAAGTAAAATGTGGAAAGTTGGGATGTGGAAATAATGGTTTTCTTTTTTCATGTTTTTGAACACTTGAGAATCTTTGTTTTCTTATTTTGTTTAAAAGTCTGTGCATAGTTCTTTAGGAACAGTATTTTCAGCAGAAATCCATGTGATACGATTGTCAGTAAGCTGTGTGATGGCCACCTGATGAATAGATGACCAATCTTCATTGGTATACTCCTTGAGGAATTCTCTGTAACTGTCCTCCTCCTCATTAGGTTTCCGTATTCATTTAGCATTATGCTTGGCTGGCACAAAAGAGCTAAAAGCAAATGAATGTAGTCTGCCACCTCCATCCTTGCAGAAGAGTGGGGTCTATGGCTACTTCTATGTTAGGAGTAAAACTGATTTTAAAATTAAACTGGAGCTAAAGTGAAACTTTTTTACTTAAAGAATTGTCTTAATGTTGGCATGCCCAGTCAATGAGTAGAATGATTATTTTAGCAAATACACTCCCAGAACAAAGTGGACTATTTTGCATGTTAGTGTAGTTTTCTTAATGGGATGGAGAGTTGTTACATCAGTAGAAGACTTACATTGTAGGACATGGTTAGTTGGAAGAGACTCAAAGAAGGCTCTTATGTGCAATTCAGTATTTTGTGTTTTTTTTAAAAAAAAAAAAAAAAAGGCATTCATGGGTAGTATTGGGATACTGAATTTATAAGTTTTATGGCTGTTTTTTAATTATGACAGGAGTTTTATTAGACAACTTGAGTGTATTTTGGTGGTCTTGTATTGAGTAGAACACACATAGGGACTTTTTCTGTGAGCAGAGCAAAAAAAACCCCAACCTTCAGATGTAAATCAAGAAGAATTTGAGTAGGTTGTTTAAATAATTAACTCTGAAGGAAGAAGATACTAAGAAATGGAGTCCAGTCTAGAAAGATTAAATTTTCCAGAGTAATACATTTAATACTTGTATGACGTTTGATCAATCAGATATCTTCCTGACCCTCTATGAATAGAACTGTTCATATATCAGTTTGTGGATTTCAAATGTCTGTTGATAGCTTTATTTAAAACTATTGTCTGTAGTTTTTTTTTCGTAATTTCCCCCCAGTTATTAAAATACGATGTCCAAAATCTGGTTTATATTGGCAAAAGCAAATGTGATGGCTAATAAGTAACTTTGGTTCATGCTGATTTGAACCAAATGCTTTTCGGCTTTTTAAAGCCTATGTGACAGTTAATACTTCAAATAGGAAGGTGGTAACTTAAAATACCGTTGAGTGCTATGGCAAGTATGGATTCCCCATACTTTACACTGAACGGTTTACTGAAAGGAATTGAGGGAAAAGAGGCAACGTTGACAAGTATTCTGATGTGGGGAGTATTTTCAAATTCATTTCCATTTTTTCCAAATAAAATTATGTTTCAATTAACTTTCTTCCTAACTAGGAATTCAGGCTTCATTTGTATGTTGATGCCTTGTGTGTGCAGTAATTGACTGGCTTGCAGAGTAAGGTTAGCAGACTTCCTGCCATTTCTGAACTTACCAGTGTGTCACTGGTATGTTAGTCATCTCTCTCAATTAACAGTTACAGTGTAGGGTAGATCTGCTTGTATTCATAAGCTTGTGGAAGGGCCATGCTACAACAAGAATCACTTGCAGGTATATTGGGCTACAAAATAAAAAATGTGTTTATTAATGTATTGATACTAATTTAATTACATAATAATAATATAAAATGTGTTAATGTTGCTTTTGAAGAGGATGTCATTAAGCTTTTGGCACATCAACAGAAAATAAGATGAACATGTACTGTTTGTGTTAATGCTTTGGAACTTGCAGAACATCTGGTAGGTACTTCTTTACTATATATAGTTGAAATGCTTGTTTATTAGGTGTTACTTTCACTCATGTCTCAAGTCATATCCTAAATGAAACATTGTGAAGAGTCTGGCATCATTAGTTCATATTTTGGGAAATAAAGATTAGAGACTATTTTCAAAGAGAGGAATTAGACTAGACAGGGGAGACAAAGGCAGCACTATACAGAAGAATTGACCGGGTACTAATGATTGTCCTTTGTACTGTATTTGCACTCCAAATGAAATCTAGAATTGCAGGATATCTAATAATTAATTCTCTAGACTGGACTTACTGAGTCTCAGGAACAACAGTTCTTTAACCATGCAATATACACACAGGCCTGTGACCATAGGTCTCTCATGACTGTGTGTGCTTGCTTACATCTTAGAATGGTCTCTGTGTGTGGTACCTCTGAACTGATTTTTAGCTAAATTTGCAGAGTGAACCTCTATCTCTGAATATTCTCTGTTTTTATTTTATTGGAGTATCTTCTCTTTGATAAAAACAATTTTTTGTAATCCAGAGTAATGTGGCTTGTTGCCATTGCATTTCAAAGGGCATGTATCAAATGCCTGTTACTAAGGGCTAGTTGTGAGGCAAACTGTTCACAATTCATTTTAGTGTTGGTGCTGGCTAACATGATTAAAGTCACCAGACCACATTAAATCAATGTAGTTCAAATGCTGATTGCTAGACTTCAAGTTGTATACAGACAAAGTCAGTTCTTTTCATCACTTCAGGCTTTGAAAGTTTGAATCAATACCAAGAGTTGTATTTTGTTTAAGCCTTTGGAGTGGTATAAGAATATCAGAAAAAATGTTTGTTCTGCAGATTTTACACCTCTTATACTGAAGACTTAATGAATTTAAGGTCTCTACCTAAGCATCAGTAATAGAAAGTAATGGAAAGGGTCCTAGATTTCAGTTTTATCTGTTACTTTTCACTTCTGCAGGATTTTGCGTGGGACATCCTGCTCCCAAAAAGGAGATTTTCAGATCAGTGTCTCTATATATGCTGCTTATGCTTGTTTATGTAACCTGCCAGATCTGGGCTTTACCTTGCTATTTTAGTTTGGGGTTGGTTTTATTTTTTTTTGTTGTTGTTGTTTGTCATGGGGTGGTTGGGGTTTTTTCAGTGTGTTTGGGTTTTTTCTGGTTGGTTGGTTTTGGGTTTTTGTAGGATACATTTCCATTTGTTTTCCTTAAGACTCCTTTTATTCATGTCTTGCATATTCATTTTCTCAGAAGGCAGTGTGATGGGTTTTTATGGTTTTTATGGAACCTGTGCAGATTTTGCTTTCAGATGCTTCCTATAGTTGTTTTCAACAAGCTTTCCCATTTATATTTAACTTACCATTTTTTAAATCATACATAGTTACTTTTTTTTTTTCTTTTGCAAACCTACAGAATTTAAACACCTTACATAATGCTGAACTAACACTAAAAGGAGTCTTGCATGTTGTTCTGGGTCATTTCAATAATTCTTGAAATTCTGTGGATTTATACCTAGCTGGCACTTGTACTTTATTTTGATGCTTACAAAAATAACAGTACCAATACTTCCTGTCCCAGTATGTATTGTGATAATCAGCGTGTCGTAGTTTTTGTCACATTTCTTGCCCAACAGTCTAGTTCTCCTGCTGTTTTTCTTATTTTTTTAGGCCTGGATTTTCTGTCTGCACGGTTTGTTCCTTACTGATGGTTGTATACTTTTGTAATACAACTTTCTACCTGAAGTTACTTCCTACAGTTTCTTTTAATGTAGATTTTTTGACTGTTACTGGTTGATCTGGGAAGACATTGTTTCACTGGCATGTGGAATATCAACAAGATTTTGCTTTTCTGCACTAGCTTTCATAGTGTATCTTCAGGTATCCTAATAATAAGAATTCGAATTGCTGAAGAATACACGTGCAACTTCTCTTGCACAGATCTAAAAATGGCCTATTTCTAGGGAACAGAACTTATGCCTCCCTCTTTTGTCTTCACATGACTTCATTGGAACTGTTTATCTCTGAAGAGACTTCTCTTTTAGTGAATGCAGCTGTTCAAAATTAAGGTAAATTCTGAGTGTCCAAGAAGCCTGCTGAGACTTTTCTTAGTCATTCTGTGGAGCTGATGCCTAGAACTTAAGTACTTCTGTGAATTGCTTTACCCTGGTCTCTACAGTGAGAGCTGTCTCTTTCCATAGCCTTAGATACTAATATCACAGTTCTTGACAGGAATGACTCTTAACAGGAAGAGTGTTTTGGGTTCCTCTTAATTACTTTTTGGATAACAAACTTCATGTTTGGTGTGGAAATGTGAAAAGAATTAACTGTTTGAACGTAAGAATTGAAGCTTATTAGAAATCAAGCTGTTTATTTTTAAATTCCAGGATAGATTTTTGATCTTGCCTCAGTTGTGATTTCATTCTTGAGGACAATCTCGAGAAATAAGACATAATTGACATAAGGGTAGAGTATTATTAGAGACTATTGAGTAGCATATAGTGCCCTCTCATAAAAACAAACCAACCTGCTGCTCCACCCAACCAAAAACAACAACCAAAAATGGAGTCTGGGATGCAGGAGAAACTGCCCAGAGGGTATTTGAACACACAAAGACTGGAGAAAAGTTGTTCTGGATTTGTTGTGGTCAAAGGTAAGAGACAGAAGAACAATACCCTACTGAGAATAGCTCATGAAGAGAGCATGAACAGAGTGAACTCTTTGACCACTCTCTGGTAGTTTTCCTCTCTACTGAGGTCATCAATGAGATACAGTAGCTTGGTGTAATATGAAATCAAAACCAGTTTCAGAAAGAACTGAAAGAATACATTTTGAAGGGTATTAGGTTGACTTGTTATTACAGATAACCCTTTTAGTCTGTCCTCTTTCTCCTCTCTCCTTTGTCTCTTTAGGGGAAAAAAAGTCCGTTTTACAAATACTCCCTGAATAGTTATGACAGGTTCTATACAGATCACAGCTGTTCTTCCACATGCTTTTTTTTCCTGCTTTATTAAGATGACAAATTTTCAGGAGGATCCAATATGCAAAGAGTAGTGGAAGAGGTACAGTTTTAATTGCTTACCCATAATTACTGCTTTTGCACAGAACTTTATCTCTTGATACTTCCCTCTCCCCAGTTTTTAAGGAGTGCATAAAAAGTAATTTATTTGTCCTTTGTGCACATTGCCTTACTGGCAACATGGGGAAAGTTGGCCAATAGAGTAGAGTAGAGTTCTGGGTACAGTTAAGGGAGGTGTGGGGCCCATGCTTGAAAAGCAAAGTATACAGGATAGTGGGAATCCTCACTGGGACTGGTACAAGAAGAGTACCTATTTTGAGTGCATGCATGCAAGTATATACAGCCTCGAGAAACAGCAGGAGACATTCACAGAACCACACAGAATGGTAGGCACTGGAAGGGACCTAGATAGATAATCTGGTCCAACCCCCCTGCCAGAGCAGGATCACCTGGAGCAGATCACACTGGAACACATCCAGATGGGTTTGAGTATCTCCATAGTACTTCAGCTTGTTGCTGTAGTGCACACAGTATGGGATAACTCACATGAATGGGATGAGGGATGGATGGATATGAACTTCTCAGGAAAGGCAAAGATCAGAGGGGCATGGTTGCTGTGATGTGATGAAGTTTAGATGTAGAGGAGCTCCTCAGTGTCATGACAAGAGCCTTACTGAGAGATTGTGGACAAGGATGGGAGAAGTTGAAAAGGGTGACACAGTGGTCACCCAGTCAGAGTGAGGAAGGCAAAGCTGTTCCAAGTTTTCCATTCCCCTGTTACTTATTATTTGGTTTTGTTGTTTTGGTTTTTTTTATTCTCTGTACTTGGCACTGATGAGGCCACACCTCAAATACTGTGTTTAGTTTTGGGCCCCTCTACAAGAAGGATATTAAGTTGCTGAAATGTGTCCAGAGAAGGGCAATAAAAACTGTGAAGGGTCTGGAAAACAAGTCTTTGAGGAGTGGCTGAGGGAACTGGGATTGTTTAGTGAGGAGGAGCATGAAGGGAGACCTCATTGCTCTCTACATCTGCCTAAAAGGAGGTTGTTGTGAGGAGGCTGTTGGTCTCTTCTTCCTAGTATCAAGTGGCAGAATAATAAGAAGTGGCACCAGGGAGAGTTTAGATTGAATATTAGAAGAAACTTCTTCACTGAATGGTTTGTCAAGCATTGGAATAGGTTGCCCAGGGAGGTGGTGGAGTCACTGTTCTGGATGTGTTAAAAAAATGTGTAGATGTGGCACTTTGGGACATGGTTTAATGGCCATAGTAGTGTCAGGTTGATGGTAGGACTTGATGATCTTGGAGGTCTTTTCCAACCAAAACAGTTCTATGATTGTGTGATTCTTAAAGTCTCTGAATCACAGGCACTGAATTTCATGGAGGACTCAAAATTCTCTTACGTCTGCTGATAGAATAACACTGGAATACAAATGATCAAGACGCTCTCTGGAGGATGTCTGAGATAACTTCTTACTACAGGTACTGGATAGGTTAATTGGAGTGATACATAGCTGGATCTCCTGTTTGTTGTGAACAACTGCTTTGGGGATCAGATGAGCAATGTCAGCCTTGACTGTACTGACTGTGAAATAATAGATACCAAGATCCTAATTGAGCTTGAGAAAGGACAGTAGCAGGGCACAGACTTTGGAATTTGCTAGAGCTTCAGTTTCATTTAAGGAACTGGTTGATAGGATCCAGTGAGAAACAACTGAAGCATGGATTTAGGAAGGGCAGGTCCTGCCTGACCAACCTGATCTTCTATGATCAGGTGACCTGCCTGGTGGATGTGGGGAGGCCTGTTGATGTAGTCTATCTGGACTTCAGCAAGGCCTTTGACACCGTCCCCCACAGCAAACTCCTGGCCAAGCTGTCAGCCCATGGCTTGGACAGCAGCACTCTGCATTGGGTTAGGAACTAGCTGGAGGGCTGAGCCCAGAGAATGGTGGTGAATGGTGCCACATCCAGCTGGCGGCCAGGCACTAGTGGTGTGCCCCAGGGATCAGTGCTGGGCCCCATCCTCTTTTACATCTTTATTGAGGATCTGGATGAGGGCATTGAGTCGATCATCAGTAAATTTGCAGATGACACCAGCTGGGGGCAGGAGTTGATCTGCTGGAGGGTAGAGAGGCTCTGCAGAGGGACCTGAAGGGAGGTTGTAGACAGGCAGAGGTTGGTCTCTTCTCCTAGGCAACCAGCACCAGAACAAGAGGACACAGTTTCAAACTGCACCAGGAGAGGTTTAGGCTGGAAGTTAGGAGGAAGTTTTACACATAGTGATTGCCCATTGGAATGGGCTGCCCGAGGAGGTGGTGGAGTCACCATCACTGGGGGTGTTCAGGAGGAGACTTGATAGGGTGCTTGGTGCCATGGTTTAGTTGATTAGGTGGTGTTGGATGATACGTTGGACATGATGATCTTGAGGCTCTCTTCCAACCTGGTCTGGTCTGGTCTATTCTATTGTATTCTATTCTAACTGTGAAGGGTAAAGGAGTTTGTCAGAGTAGGTAAGTCTTTAAGGACTCCCTTCTCCAATGCAAAGTATCATTTTAATACTCAAGAAACTAATAGTTGCATTTGGGAGACTGTCAAGGCTGAAGAGGAAACTCTTGACTGCTCCAGTGCAAAAAAAGAGTATATAGGAGTTTGGAACAGGAACAGTGTAAAAAGGAGTAGTTTTGATGATGCAAGCATGGGATTAGAAGAACCAAAGCTTCTGTAGTGTTAACAATTGAAAGACATCAAGGGCAGCACAGAGAACTTTTACCACTTCTTTGGCAGCTCATAGAAATCTGAGCCAGAAAGGTGGGGACCTACTGATGAAAAAGACAGATGATTCGCTATTAAGAGCTACTAATGCATTGCACCTACCTGTCACTGGTAGCTACACCTAGAGAAAGTGTTCAAGGAGTCCTCAGCAATGAATGACAACTGAGTCAAGGAGTGCTTGCAGCTTGACCAGTGCAAGTCTGTGAGTCCACATGGGTTACATGCAAGTATGCAAGTGGAAGTGGTTGATTTTGTAAAGATAGAATAGAATAGCATTAACCAGATGCTGCTCTGTACAATGTTTGAAAACTTGTGGAAATCAGGGAGGTCCTTGACAATTGGAGAAGAACACATGTTGTATCTGTCTTCACAGAAGGCCAGTCACCCTTACTTCAGCCCAAGAAAAACAAGGGGACAGTTTGAAATTGACAGAGTGGATGGTTATTTTTTGAGTAAATTATGCCTTACAAGACTGACTGCCTTCTGTGATTTGCTCTGTGTCCAAGAGGGCATCAACAGATGTTACTTCAACATATAGCAAAAATTTTGTCTATGTCCCATAATATCGTGTCCCAGGTGGGATGTGATCTGGTGGATGGGCAACCAGATGGGTTAACACAGCCTGCTCTTACAAGCCCCCTTCTCTTACCACACAGATGGGAGGGAAAGTAACACAAGAAGAAAAAAAACAACCAAACAAAAAACCGGTCCTAAGTTGAGATAAGGAATTTTAATGGAATAATAAAGATGCACAATTACAATAGCCTGTTTGCACAAAAGCCCCGGAAAAAGGAGAAATAGCAGCTTAAGCCAGTGACCTACCCCTGACCCACAGCCAGCCCAACTGAAAAGCCTGACGCCCCAAGCCTGGAAACCAAAAGTAGCAACGGAAACACAAAGCCTCTGATATTACAACCTGAACTTCGAGCCCCATAGTACTTTGCTCCAGCCAGCACTTTGATTTTGAAGCTGGCACGATGGCAGCATGGTATTGACTATTAGCAGCAGTTAATTCTGTTCTGTTCTATTCTATTCTGCAGATTCAACTCAGCCCGTCACATGGGTTTAAAAAAACATGAGGTTGAATGATCAGGCTCCGGAGTTGTACACTACCTAGAAAGTAATAACAAGCAGGGATCTGCAGGGGTGTATCCTGAGATCTGTACTACTCAATATTTTAACCAACAAGATCTGAGTAGCAGTGCAATATACTCTTGCCCAAGATTGCAAAGACACCAAATGAATGGAAACTCAAGGATAGTACTGCTTATCAGAGGGACCTGAACAGATGGAGGAATGGCCTGAAAAGAGCCTCATGATATTCAGCAAGGATAAATGCAGAATTTAATTTTCTTACACCTGTGAAGGCAAGCAACCCTTGCAGCTATACTACCTGGGAAGTAGCTCTGGTTAGAAGGAGCTTGGTAGACAGCTGAATATGAGCCAGCAGCATGTAATGAAGTCTTAACAGTTTCTGGGGTGTATGAGAAGGAGCGTATATATTTGTCCCCTTTTATTAAGCACTAATTAGACTGCATCAAGAATACTAGATTGCACACATCCCCAACACCCCACCCCACCCTCCCTGCCTCAGCCTACCAAAAAGAGACATAAACTGAAGTGAATTCAGGAAAGGCTGCAGATGTTTCAGGGAGAGCAGTGGTACATGGCAGACAGACTAGAGGTGGTGGACATAAATTGTGACAAGAGAGGGGCAGAAAATTGTTTCTTTGGATTGCTTAACTTCAAATACTTAATTGTTAAATGTTAAACTATTAATTGCTTTTAACAACAAAAAAGTACAAAGTGTTAGAATTAGGAATGTTTTGGATTTTGTAACCTCTTCATAATTGCTGCACAACAGAAGCATAGTTTGAAGGAGTAGAATGGGTTGACTTGTATCTTAAGGGGTATGTTTGTTTTCCCAGAATATATACTATATCTCCAATATTTGTAACACTATCCTTTGTCTAATAAAGATGCAGACTTGGAGCAACAGTCTTTTGATTTGCTTTTTAGGGGGTGATTTTTAAAAGTCTTTTGAATCTCCATTTGCTCCTACTGATGAAAGTAATTCCAAAAAAAGAAGAGGAAGAGCAGAAGAAAGCAAACTTAAGTGCAGGAAGGCAAAGAGTGAGAGGAAGATAAATGGTGGTGGACACAATATTAGGGAAAAAAAAAAAGGAGTGATGTTGAAATCCAAGAGACTCATTGAGGGTGGAAAGGAGCCCTTGAGATTGCTAGAGCAGATTGCCTGGGACTGTGTCCAGTTGGATTTCCAGTGTCTTTATGGGTGAAGTAACAACAGTCTCTCTAGATGATCACTATAGAAAGGTATTTTTTGTGGTCAGATGGAATTCCCTGTGTTTCTGTTTGTGTCTGTGGCCTCTTGTACTGACAGTAGGTGCTAGTCAGAAGAGACTGGCTCCCTGCATCTACAGATGGATAGGAGCCCTCTGTATACAAGCCTTCTCTTTTGCAGGCTAAACATTCACATATCAGAGATGTTCCAGTCCATTATTGTTTTTTGTTGGTGGTTTGTTCGGTTGGTTTTTTTTTTCCTTTTTGTTTGGACATTCTCTAAAACCACTTCTCAAAGCCTGTGTTTGTCTTACCTTGGGATGCCAGACTAGGCCTCACTAGTGGTGGGTAGTGGATAACATTCACCTTCCTTTTACCTGCTGGCCATGCTCTTTAAGGGCTTGTTGCTGGTTTATCGTCAGCTTGTTTGAGTTCCTCAGTTGTTTTGAGTTCTTCTTCACCAAGTTACTCTCCAGCCAGTCGGCATTCAGCTTCTACTGATGAGTGGGGTATTTCCTATGTGCTGGATCACTCTGAGGGGTGGAACATGCATCCGTTACTCATGGTTTGTGTTTTTGTATAATCTGTGAATTTGCTGAATCTACTCTATTCCTATTATTCAGGTCGTTAATGGGCATGTTTAACAATTCCTGATCACTTTGTCCTTGTATCTGGAATTTATTTCCAGGATTATTTACTCCTCATTGAGCTGATTGATTGAGTCTGAGCAATCCATCAGATGATCTTCCTTCTTGAAGATAGTGACATTTGCTTTCTTCCAGTTCTCAAGAAGGTGTCCCAGTTTTCATGACCTTTCAAATATAACTAATAGTAACCTTGTCTAGAGGTCAGGCAGTTCCTTTCAGCTCTCATGGGTACAGCCTGTTAGGTATTATGTGTGTCCAGTTTCAGTGCTGCATAACACTGTCCTCCTCCACTAAGTCTCCCTTGCTTCACATGTTTCATTTGGCCTTGGGGCCTGGCATCCCTGAGCTCTGGGAAGCACCTCAGTGAGAAGCAGCAAAGCATGGAGAGACCTCCTCTGCAATGAACTGTGAAGAAGTGATGTAGTGATGGCATGAGATACCATGTTGGGAGAGGAGCTTCACTGCACTGGTGCCTGGGGGTTGATGTAGATACAGAGGTACAACACAGTAGTGTGAGAAATACCTGAGCCAACTCTACCTCAGCTGCTCAAAACATTAATTTCTCACTCCTTTTGCAGAGATACACAGTCAACAGCTTTGGGGAGAAGGGAGTGATGGATTAATGTAAACCACTGTGATGTAGCAGATGGTTTTTTGGGCTGCCTTGGCCAGCCAGTAACCAAACTGACCAAAGTCCTCCAAAACCCAAGATAATGGTCCTTTTCAATAACTCTGTGCTGGAAAATCCCAACATTTAAATAGGAAACATGTCCTGAGCTTCCCAAAATTCTCATGTCTGGAAGAACATCTCCCAGCCAAATGGAAGAAAACACCCTATGCTGTGATAGTTGCAGGTCCAGCCAAACTGATTTTATCAGCTGTAGCAGCCAATAGGCTGGCAATCTGCAGAGAAGCCAAGGTTTGTTAAACTGGGATTTTAAATTATGTTAGTGCTGGGTTGTGCTTTACAGGGAATGCAGCTGGTGGGTTCTAGGGGATTTCTGATGCTTGTACTGTAGTCTGGCATCATTCCCAATAGGAGACATCAGACCCCCTGAATTGCTTGCTTTGAAGAGAATTTTTGAGATTTTTGGCAGAAGAAAGCCCATTTTTGGAATACAGATGCAAGCACTAACGGTTAACAGTCTGAGCCAGAGGTGGTGGCCCCATCACTGGAGACATTCCATGTCAAACTTAATGGGACCCCAAGCAAGCTGGTCTAGTTGCTGCAAGGGGTTGGACAAGATGACCTTTGAGGGTCCCTTCTGACCTGGTGCATTCTGTGATGATTTTCTATATTCAAGAAGGGAGTAGTTGTGGTACTGCTGCCAATGCCCACTCACCTGTTTGCACACGTAGCTTTCCCGTGGGACCATGGATGCATGCAGCTGCACTGCTGGCCCCTGGCCCATCCAAGGGAGAAACAAGTGGGAGCAGTCTTCACTCACTCCTTTTCACTTTGCTTCCTTCATGGATTTAATGGCACAGGGCACGATCACACCTGATACACCTACTGTGATAAATAGATTATTGGGATCTGACAATGGGACTTACTATTCTCTCAGGCCAGTGCTTTCTCCTTACCCCCAGTACTAATTTATGCCTGCTTTTCTAATGTTTGTCTCACTTACAGCTCCCAGGCTAAGGACAAAAGGGTAGTCCCTGCATCCAAACCTCTGCTTCCAGATTCTGGCAGTGTGAGCTATAATGTATTGATTTGTAAATGCATCAAGCATTTCGTCAACTATTGAGAATAAAAAAATAGTAATATCCTGGCTGGCTTGTGTGTGACTCTACAGTGTGAATTTTAGGCTTGGGAGTTGCGTGCATGCATGTTCTGCTGTGTTTATTTTGGTTTTAAAAGCACTAACAATTCATATTGGAGTGTGATGGCTTTGATTTTAGGGTCTTCAGCATACCCTGGAAAATAATGGAGTTTTTTTTAATCCTGGTGCTATATATAGTAACCAAATTTCTGCGTAGTTTAAAAGTTGTCTTCTGTCTTTGTCATTATAGTGGCCTGTATAATAAAAATGAATAAAAATTTAATTAGAAGTACAGCTAATATTGTTCTATTTTGTAACTGCATTTGTATTTTCATGATAAACTAAATGAGGGTGGAATATCCTGAAAAAATCTTGAAATATTGTTTGCTTTTGTGCTTGCATACAGTACTAAATATAAGGAACCTTTATATGATTCAGAGCAACGTAGCAGAAGTTGGTCAAATAGTGTAATCTGCTATCTTCATGTCAGATGTTGTAAGTTACCTTTAAAACAAGCCTGTTCAAAATCAAATCTCTAGTCATGTTTGGTGAGGGTTGTAATTATTTCATGGATGTTTCAGCCTTTGTTTCTTTTTGTTTATACAATGTGTGTTTGCTGTTTGAAACCACAGTTTAGCCTAAGTTGTTAGTGTTTAAATGTAAAACATCCTGTAGTAATTTTCACATTGCAGTATTTTATCAGAGAGAGATTTTCCTTTTTTTTTTGCCTTTACATGTATTTGCTTTAATTTCATAGAATCATAATCATAGAATCAACCAGATTGGAAAAGACTTCCGAGATCATCAAGTCCATCCTATTACATAATACCTAACAGCTCATGACAAGTAAATCATGGCTTCAAGTACCACATCCAATCCTTTGAACATCTCCAAGGATGGTGACTCTGCCACCTCCCTGGGCAGCCTATTCCACAGTTTCAGAACATTATTCTGTTTGATAGTGCCTCAGAATGTAGATATTGATGTGAACATCACAACGATGTTTTGAGAGTAGATACCTGTATTGCACTCCTAGTGCATGTTGAAATATTTTTCTTCTAATTTCATCATAGTGAAGTGATAACCTAGAAAATTGCAGACAGAAATCTGCAATTGTAACGTAATCTTGCAGAGAAAGAACTGATAGTTTTCACAGTGTGTTAATTGTCAACTAGAAGCTTTTGTTTTCTTGAAAGTTGACCTTTTATATATCTAGGGTAATGCCTGGTTGCCATAATTCTGGTCAGCTGTGACTTGAAACTTTTAACGTGAAAGTTAAAAAAGAAAAAACACCAAAACCAACACTACAGGGGGGGTGGGAAACTAGAAGAAGGTTTGGTTGAAGGTTTCTGTCTGCTTATGGCTAATCTTTCTAAAGGGAAGACTTGTACTAGCAGTTCTGTTTTATTGAAGGGTCTGGCTTTGGGTTTGGATCTGATTTCTTTAAAACATGTAATGTACTTAATTGAAACACAAATGCAGTCCCATTTACTATGTGTATTGCTCAGTATTTTAACCAAATTTTTGGTATGATAATATGAAGAAATAAAGGTGGTGTTACGTTTTTAGATAAAATAATATAACCACAATTTTATTAGATAACTGTAATTTTAAAGATAAGTTATGAGGCCAGATCACAATTAAAGTATGTGTAATATGGCAGAAGAGCTTTTCTTCTAAGAACAACCAGCTGAGTAAAGATTTTTAGCTTTATTAAGGCTTGACCATTTATTGTGTATAAGCTGTCATTTATTACAAGGGGGTTGGTCTTCCTCTGTAGTTCTATATACGCAGTTGTGGCATTTGTTGGAACATACCAGCTTTGCAAAGTCATTTGGTAGTATTTACTTTCTCCTTATGTAACTCACAGAAACTAGAATGTTTTCTTTGGTTCAGATACTGTCTATCTGTAGGAAAAACTCCTGAAAGTTACTTTCTGAGTACCGTTATCTCCAAGGAAAAATACAAGAGGCCATGACCTAATACGTGATACTGATAATTCTATCTATTTTATCAATTCCATCTAGAAATAGGAATAGTATTTTTATGTCAGTAGGATTGCAGTGCTATCACAGAAACCCTTGTTTTTAACAATTGTTACCTATGCAACTGAATTTAGTTTTTTGAGACTTCTGTGTTTTCTATTAGACTTGTTTTGTTTACTTTGCTATATGTTAAAAGAATGCTGCACTTGAGCTCTTTGAGGTTGAGATCATATCTATTTGAATTTCTTGTAATAAAGTTGATGATAAAAATCCATACTTCTGCACACTTCAAAAAAACTTTTTGCTGTGGTGCATTTTAGAACAGTAACGTCATTGAGGTAATTTACAAATCTTTTTGTGGTATCTTTCAAGAAAACAGTGTGGTAATGTTAATAGTTCTAATTGGAACCAGTGGAATTTACTCCTAATAAAAAGTTCACATTTGGCTTTTAACTTACTCTACTAAATTGTGCTTCAAACATTCCCTAGATGCACAAGTAGTAGTATGCTTTCTAGTACTCAACATGTTATTAACTTCTGTGACTAAGCAGATCTGTGTGAAAAGTCAGAATAAAGTTTAAAATGTGCTCATTTAATTTTTTTATACAAACCACCAGGGATGTTGGACTCGGTGGCCTTTAGCAGTCCCTTCCAACCCAGTGCATTCTGTGATTCTGTTTTGGGATTTTTTTTAACAAGAGTATAAAATTTCGCAGTACATAGTTGAATCATAGAATGGCTTAGGTTGGAAGGGACCTTAAGAGATTGTCTACTCCAACCTCCCCACCACACACAGGGACTCCTCTCAACTAGACTCAGCTGCTCAAGGCTTCATCCAGCCTGGTCTTAAACACCCCCAGGCCGGAGGCATCCACAACTTCCCTGGGCAACCTATTCCAGAGTCCTACCACCGTCATACTGAAGAACTTTTTCCTAAGATTTGACCTAAACCTATTCTCCCTCTGCTTAAAACCATTCCCTCTTGTCCTTTTGCTAGATACCCTTGTGAAAAGTGCACCTTCAGCTATTCTGTAGGATACCTTCAGGTATTGGAAGGAAGCTGTAAGGTCCCCCTGCAGTCTTCTCTAGGCTGACCAACCCAAGCTTCTTCAGCCTACCCTTATAGCAGAGGCATTCCAGCCCTTAGATCATCTTTGTGGCCTTCTTCTGGACTCAGTCCCACAGATCTGTGCCCTTATGATGGGGATACCAGACCTGGACACAGTATTTGAGGTGGGGTCTCATAAGAGCAGAGTAAAGGGGAAGGATCACCTCTGAGTGATGAAAGAAGGCATGGTTCTATGTTTTGGTTTTAAAATAAATTTGCTACTTCTGAGTTACAGTAGAAATAACTCCTGGAGGAATTAGGCTGGATAGGCAAAAGAAGGAAGATCTTAATGTAATGAGATTTATAGCATTAAAGAATGTCAGGATATTTGATGTGATTTTAACTTGAATTACCAGGTATTCCTAAAACTTAAAAATAATTCTGGTAATTGTAGCTTAAGTAGCAACACAGATTTGTTAACAGCTGGAGGAATTTACGTGCTGTAGCGATTTACAGACTGGAAGTAGCCTTAGGTTGTTGGAGGCATACTGTGTTATAATATAGCTGTGTCTAGTTTGCTAGTGTGGTTGGTTGGACCATGCAGACTCATTGAGAAAATCTGGGCTTCCTCGTTCTCTGCATGGTGTGAATACCTAAAAAAATCTGGAGCGTGTTACCCACAATGGCTAGAACTGCTTTTAATCATGCCCTCTGGGGTGCCAAATAAAAAGTATCTTAAATACATGATTTTCCTGGTCAGGAAAATATACCACTCTCTATCTGATGGATGTATTTGCACTGATACAGTATTTGTATGTTCTCTTTGAAATTTGCTAGATTTGACTGTTTTCTTCCTAATTGTGTTTTCATTTGAATTAGGATTTTAGCAAATACAAAGAGAGTCTAGTAAGAAGAGGTGAAAACCTTTGCATGCAGTATTTCCTAATCCTTCTCTGGAGTCCTTTCGGCATTAGTGTTGTGGAGTCGTGGAGTATTTGTTACTAATCACTGAGATACGGTGAACAGATTTCAGATGTTGCACAGAAACCTGACATTAACAGGACTGCTTGCACTACATAATTCAGTGTTGTAAATGTCTTTGCAGGATTGGGTTTTAGGTTTCTGGAACATTTCGAAGCCATAGAAGGAGTTTTTAAGCTTTCTATTGCTTTGGGTTCCAAGTAACATCTATTAATTTATTTACTAAGTCATGATTCTGGTTCATTTCTGAGAGTGTGCTTTTATAATAATGTCTGATATGGCATGTTTGTGAGGATATGTTTTTGTTTTCGTCATCTGTGTTCAGCCCCTCCCCCCCCAAAGAAGTATGTTCTTAAAGTATAATGACGAAGTTATGGATATCTGTTAGTAAGCACATATTCAGGTACTCAGTAGGCTGAAGGTAATACAGTAGACTGTATGTGAGTTTTAAGAATCTGGTTTTCTGAAAACTGGCAGTACTGCTGAACTACAGTTAATGAACTCTGCATGTGAGTTGAAATAAGGCATTGTATCAGTGATGAAAAAGGCATGCTAAGTTAGCTTTATCTCATTGCTTAGGAGTCATAGAGTTTTCTGAGGAACTAAGTTAAATGTATTTTTTATGCTTTTTGTTTTTCAGAGGCCCAGAAGACACAATAAATGATTGTAAAATCCTTTTTATAGAGGAAATGTACAAGATTGAAAAGCCAGGAGCCTATCCATTGACATTTGGAGATGGAGATTTCAAAAGTATGGGGTTTTAAGTTATTTGGCTAGAAGTACAAACTGAACTAGTGTATCTGTTTAAAAAAAAAAAAAAAAGGATAAGCATGCAGAGGTAATAAAACTTGGTTTGTGTGTTTGAGAAAGTAATAGCATGGAATCTTACATAGATTCCTGTTCTACAAGTATATTTACTATAAGATGTGTCCATTGAGAAACTGGTAACAGTGCTGTCAGTCATAAACAGACAACTAATAACATTCTAAATTAACCCTGCAGAATGAATTTGTAGTCCCATTTAAGTTTCTAGAGAGCTGTGCAGGTCACCAAAAACTGTTCTTGCAATTGACTTCTCATTTAAACTTTCAAGAAATGTCAAAGATAGAATCAGTCCATAGTGATGCACTTTAACTCTGTCATCATGTCAGAATTAAACAAACAAAACCAAAACCAACGTTGTGCAAAAAACTGCTTGTACTGTGGAAAAAAGAGGTATTTCATGTTTGTTTTGCATAACCTTCTAAAAAGAACTGTCATAACCTCCTCATCCTCCCCACAACGATGAGTTGGTGGCAGCTTACATAAAAGTAGTGTGACATTTTATCCTGAGTTTAAAAATACATTAAAGTTTGGAGTGATAAATGTTTGTGATGGCAACACCGAGAGACTGCACTGCAGCTCTCCTGCTAGGTATTGGATATTATTATATACATCTGACTCCTGATCCCAAGGCACTTTTCAGAACCCTTGTTTATTGCATAAGAACAAGTCTGCTTACTCTGTTTGCTGTCATCTAAAGAGGCTCTGTTTTTCAGAGGAGCGAATACCATTTGCCATTGTATTCTTAAGAATGTGAATTTGTCACCATTTTTCATTTCTTATGGCTTACTTTCCTCAGCTTACTCATAAAAAAGTAACCATGCCATCTGGTTTTATTTTCATCTTGATTACATTAAAGGGTTTTTGCAGTATCTTAAAGCCTGGTTTTATTTTAAAAAGATGTAGTATGAGAAATAAACAAACCTACAGATGCAGCTTTGCATTTTGTACCTACTTATTTTGTAATTCTAGTTGTTTATGAAACTTTTTAAAAGACATGTAGAATTATATGATTATTTAGTTCTTCCCTGCAGCTACTGTGTAGTGAATTAATTTTTATAACTGTGTGTGTGTTGAGGGGATGAATGATCACTTGCTGACTATTCAGAGCTGTCTACAGTGGCACAATTTCATCTAAGTATTGTTATGATAGAAACATAAAATCATTTAGGTTGGAAAAGACATTTAAGATCATTGAGCCCAAACATTAACCTAACAAAGTCCACTACTAAACCATATCCCTAAGTGCAATGTCTACATGTCTTTTAAATACCTCTAGTGATAGTGACTCAGCTACTTTGCTTGGCATCCTGTTCCAGTGCTTTCAGTGAAGAAATTCTTCCTATTGTCCAATCTAAGCCTCCTCTGGCCCTCTTGTCCTATGATTTGTTACTTGGAAGAAGAGACCTGGATGCAGATTTCTTTCAGGTGGTTGCAGAAAGCAATAAGGTTTCCCCTCAGCCTCCTTTTTCTCCGGGCTAAACACCCCCCACTAGGCAAGGGCCTCCAACTACACTCTGCTGCTGACCACAACCCTCTGAGCTCTGCCCTTCATCCGAGTCTCGGGCCACCTCACTGTTTGTTGAACTTCCTAAGCTTGCCTGTGAAGATGTTATGGGCAATGGCATTGAAAGCATTGCTGAAGCCAAGATAGACCACATGTGCTGCCCTCCCTTCAGCTACCCATCCTTGTAGAAGGCTGTTAGAGTATTCAGATATGACTTTGCCTTGGTGAAACTGGGTTGACTAGTTCTGATACCCTGCGTTTCCTCCATATGGCCAGAATGAGCTGTTCCATCTGCTTTCCAGGAATGTAGGCAAGGCTGACTGCCATGTAATTTGCTGTGTCTTTCTTCTGGTCCTTTGTGTGACTGGAGTGACAGTGGCTTTCCTATAGTCCTCAGACATCTTGCTTGTTCTCCAAGAGCTTTCAAAGATGATTGAGAGCAGCCCACCAATGACTTCTGCCAGCTCCAGTAGCACTCACAGGTGCATCCCATCAGGACTGAGTTTACAGATACTCAGTTTATTTCATAGAATCAATAAGGTTGGAAGAGACCCCAAAGATCACCAAGTCCAACCTATCACCCAAGATCTCATGACTGCTAAACCATGGCACCAAGTGCCATGCCCAGTCCCCTCTTGAACACTTCCAGGTATGGTGACTCCACCACCTCCCTGGGCAGCCCATTCCAGTGGCTAACAACTCCCTCTGTGGAGGAAGAACTTTCCCCTCACTTCAAGCCTAAACTTCCCCTGGCACAGCTTGAGACTGTGTCCTCTTGTTCTGGTGCTGGTTGCCTGGGAGAAGAGACCAACCCCCTCCTGGCTACAACCACCTTTCAGGTAGTTGTGCACAGCAATAAGGTCTCCCCTGAGCCTTCTCTTCTCCAGGCTAAACAATCCCAGCTCCCTCGGCCTCTCCTTATAGGGCTTGTGCTCGAGACCTCTCACCAGCCTTGTTGCCCTTCTCTGGACACGTTCAAGTGTCTCGATGTCCTTCTTAAACAGTACTCAAGGTGTAATTTAATTGATCTCTAACTTGATCCTCCTCCACAAAGGGAAAGTCTTCCTTCTTCCAGACTTTTTCTGTTAACTCAAAGGACTGAGAGCCAACCTTAACAATAAAGACTGAAATAGAGAAGGCATTCAGTAACTCCCTTCTCTGTGTCCTCTGTCACTGGGTTATCCTTCCCATTCAGCAGCTGAGTTGCTGGAATGTGTCCAGAGAAGGGCAACAAAACTGGTGAAGGCTTTGGAGCACAAGCCCTTTGAGGAGAGACTGAGGGAGCTGGGTTTGCTTAGCCTGGAGAAGAGGAGGCTCAGAGGAGACCTTACTGTTCTCTAAACTACCTGAGGGAGGTTGTAGCCAGGTGGGTGTTGGACTCTTCTCCCAGGCAACCAGCACCAGAAGAAGAGGACACAGTCTCAAGCTGAACCAGGGGAGGTTTAGGCTGGATGTTAGGAAGAAGTTCTTCATAGAAAGAGTGATTTGCCATTGGAATGGGCTGCCCAGGGAGATGGTGGAGTCACTATCACTGGAGGTGTTTAGGAAGAGACTGGATGAGGCACTTGGTGCCATGGTTTAGTTAATTAGTTGTTGGGTGACAGTTTGGACTTGGTGATCTCGAAGGTCTTTTCCAGCCTTGTCCTTTTCTATTCCTATTATTTTCTATTCCTATTCTACTCTATTCTATCCTATCCTATTCTGATAGGGCCTGTATTTTGCTTTCCCTTACCTAGTGATACAGTCATTCTGTTGTAGAGGACCACTCGATCAGTCAGGCACAATTTGCCCTTGGTGAAGCCATGTTGGCTTGCTGTCTTCCATATGCTACAGTGTGTTTTCCAGCAGCCTCTGTTCTGTGACCGTACTGGGCAGAGATGATGCTGACTGGTCAGTAATTAGCAAGATGCTGATTTTTAAACTTTTCAGAAAAGGGTGTGATACACATTTTCCTTCAGTCACTGAGGACTTTTCACTGACAGCCTTGACTTTTCAGATGTGATGGAGAGAAGCTTTGGCCAGTTCCCTCAACCATGGTGCTATGAATGATTTGTGTATGTTCAGGTTCCTCAGTCTCAAATTTGATTTTGTCTTACAGTGGGAGAGACCCCATTCCACTTGCCCTGCCTTAAAGTTCAGTGACTTGAGAGATGTGTGAAGAGAGATTACTAGTGAAAACTGAGCCAAGAAAGAATTGCTGCCTACCTGAGCCTTCTCCATACTGGCTATCACTAGTTCTCTTGTCTCATTTATAGGGGCAGAGAGGGGAAGGGAGGGACAGGTGCACTTTAATTGTTTTGTAACCAAAATACCTGTGGAAGACATTCTTACTCTTCTTTGCCTTGCTGGCCAGGTTTAGCACCAAATGTGCATTGATGTTAGAGATCCTATCCCTACACATGCCCATATTCTGTCCTAAGTACATATCCCTGATTCTGCTGTATTTCTTATTACTATTCCATTTGACCAGGTGGTCCTTACTCAGATTGCTCTGTTGCTCAGTCTGCTGCACTACTTGCCTGATTGCTCATACATGGGAGTTGAGAGCTCCACCACTCTAAGAAAAATGTCCTTCAAGAGCTGCCAGCTCTGCTTCTTTGTCCCTCAGGGCAATTTCCTGGGGAGTTCCATCAGTTCTTTAACCAATTAAGAATTCAGCATCCTGACTCTACTCTATGTTCAGCCTGTATCCATCAAGACTGTAAATTCCACCAGGGCATGATCACTTCAGCCCAGGCTACCACTGATCTACACCTTGCCAATGAGATAATCTCTACTGGTAAGCAACAGGTTCAGTAGTGCTTGTTCTCTGGCTATCACCAGCACTAAGAAATGATCCTTGATGCTCTCCAGTAGGCTCCTGAACTGCTTACAGCTTGCTGTGCTGCCTTTCCATCAGATGTCAGTGTGACTGATGTCCTCTAGCAGGATCAGAGCCTGTGAGCATGATGCCTCCTGTAGTCAAGTAAAAGCACCTAGTCAGCAGGCTGCCCTCGAGCAAGTGGCCAATAATAAACAAAGAACATGAGATATTCTTTGTTGGCTTATCCTGTAATTTTCACCCACAAGATCTTGACCTGTTCTTCAAAGATACCTCTGTGCAATGAGTCCATAGAGGACAAATTGCTAGCCCCTCTTTTCTTACTGATCAGTTTATAGCTGTCAGTTGCAGTGCTCCAGTCATGTGATTTGCCCCACCAAGTTTCAGTGATAGCTATTAGATCATGGCTTTGGAGCTGCACAGTCACTTCCAGTTCCTCTTGTTTGTTACATACTGCATTCATTACTGTAGAGATGTTTCAGATGGACTATCAACTGTGTCACCTTTTGGGGGGAAAAAGCCCTCATTCCTTTGAGGCATTTCACACCTTTCCCTATTGGTTCCATCCAGGCCCCTGACTCTTAGTTAACCAAAACTCCATCCCTTTCCCCTCTCTAAACCTACTTACTTCCACCTTTGAAAATAAAAGTATTCTTCAGGGTCCTTCAGAAAGAGTGTAGCTATAGCACAACACAATATTTCATTCCTCCTTTCTTTTAAGCTTTCAGTCTGGAATCTCTCTGCACAGAGATTTTCTAAGGATATTTTACCCATGCAGATCAAATTTTCTATGAAGTCTGTTCAGTTAGGAGGGACATTTTTTCCTCAGCAGGAAGGAGATGAGATTTCTGTAAACCCATAGTCATTCCTTACCTTCTCAGTACCTTTAGGAAAAACATAAAAGTATCTATAATCACAGAATCATGGGTGTTGGGAAGGATCTGCTAAAGCAGGCTCATCTAGAGTAAATCACACAGGAACATGTCCAGGTGGTTTCTTAATTCCTTCAGAAATTAAGACTCCACAAACTATTCTGGTGTTCTGCCACCTTCAAAGTTAAGAATTTTTTCCATATGTTAATGTGGAACCTCGTGTTCCTTTTTTGGCCTTTTGTCCTCTTGTCCTGTCATGGAATACTGAGAAGAGTCTGGCTCCATCCTCCTGATACTTGCCATTTATTTATAAGCATTAATGAGATTCTCCCTCAACTCCTCCAAGCTGAACAGACACAGTTCTCTCAGCATTGTAGGATAGATGTTCCAGTCCCCTAATCATCCACTGGGCTCTCCTATAGTTTCCTGTCCCTGAACTGGGGAGCCCAAAACACGTTTTGGCTCATGGTGAACTCATTGTCTGCCAGGACTCCCAGGTCCTTTTCCCCAGAGCTGCTCTCTAGCAGGCCAGCCCCCACCCTGTAATGATACATGAGGTCATTCTTACCCAGATGCATTTGCACTCTATATTTGCCCTTGTTAAATTTCATTCAATTTCTCCCTGCTCAACTATAAAGCCTGTCCAGGTCTCACTGAATGGCAACATAACCTTCAGGTGTGTCAGCCACTCCTTACTGTTTTCATAGAATCAATAAGGCTGCACAAGACTTCAGAGATCGTATCCAGAGAAGGGCAGTGAGGTCTCAAGCACAAGCCTCTCTCCTTTGAGGAGAGGCTGAGGGAGCTGGGGTTGTTTAGCCTGGAGAAGAGGAGGCTCGGGGGAGACCTCATTGCTCTCTACAACTACCTGAAGGGAGGTTGTAAACAGGTGGGGGTTGGTCTCTTTTCTCAGGCAACCAGCAGCAGAACAAGAGGACACTGTCTCAAGCTGTGCCAAGGGAGGTTTAGGATGGATGTTAGGAAGAAATTCTTCACAAAAAAAGTGATTTGCCATTGGAATGGGCTGCCTGGGGAGGTGGTGGAGTTAGTGTTGCTGGAGGTGTTCATGAGGGGATTGGATGTGGCACTTGAAGCCTTGGTTTAGTTAGTCATGAGGTGTTGGGTGATAGGTTGGACTTGATGATCTTTGAGGTCATCAGAAAACATGCTGAGGGTACTCTGTCCCTTCATCCATGTCCTTGAACAAGACTGGACCCAGTACTGACCCTGGCGAACCCCACTGAAGTGTCTCCAACTAGACACCATGTCACTGATCACAACCCTCTGAGCTATGTCCTTGAATTAGCTCTCAATCCCCTTCACTATCTAGTTACCCAATCCAGAGTTCTTGAGCTTGCCTGTTATGTGTTATGGGACATGGTGTTGAAAGCCTTGCTGAAATCAAGGTAAACCACAGCCACTACTCTCCCCTGATCTATCCATCCAGTCATGCCCTCATAGAAGGCTATCAGCGTAGTCAGACATGACTTTGCCTGGGTGAATCTATGTTGACTACTTGTGATAACCTTCATTTTCTTCACTTGCTTTGAGATGATGGCCAGAATGAGCTGTGCCATGATCTTTCCAGGGGTGGAGGTGGGGCTGAGTGATGTGTAGTTTCTTAGGTCTTTCTTCTTGTCCTTTTTGAAGACTGGATTCCATTCCACCCTATCATGTTACAGTCATAAAAGAATGACACACTGTTTTCAGCTACAAAACCTTTCACTAGGGCAGCAGTAGTGTAGCTGGAAGTTGATGTGCTTCATACACCTGTTGCTGACTGCCCCATGCCTCTGACTGGTAAAACTCCTCTGGATACATCAGAAATCCACTTGATCTTTCTATTGAAGAATCAGCTAAATTAAATATTTACTTTGATTGCTTATGTTATTCAAGCAAACTTACAAGGAACTAATAAGCTATCTGAAGGCAGCATTGTAGTGACTCATGGTGAGGAAAAACAAAAAATAACAAGTTTGTCCTTGAATACTGTTCTCTTATGCTGAGAGAAACCCATGGTAGTTCTACATGTTTGAGGTTTGACAAATTCAGGTTTCTATAAATGCATCAGAAGGGTAGCAGTCTTTTAATATGGGGGTAAAAAAAATTAAATCTGTTTTCTGAAGGGTTAAATCTTTCACCATGTGGGAACAGGTGATGTTTTCTTAAATATAATTTATTTCTAGTACCTTTCTGGTTTTGTCTAATACTCTGTCTACTTAGCAGCTGTGGAAAAACGTGATGTTCACGTAGCCTCCAAAATCAGGGTAGTTTGGAGGGATTCTTTGTTTTCATTTTTGTAGTGGGCCTGTTCTTCAAAACCCTTATTAATGAGCTTGCTTGTGACACCATAGACATAGGATCATAGGATCATTTAGTTTGGAAAAGACCCTTGAGATTACAGTGTCTAACTGCTTCTCCCAGTTTTCCAGTTCTTCCTTCTGTTTCTTCTCCTACTTCTTTCCCCCTTTTTCCTCCTCATCTTCCTGTTTCTCTTCCAGCTTTTATTTCTTTCTTTTGCCATTCTTTTGCTGAACACTTCCTCCTGCTGGTATTAATCTTTGTTCTGTCTCCTCCTCCTGTTACGTCCTGTTACCTCCTTTTTTCCCATGTATTTTGGGTATTTTTGTTAAAGATTTTGACAGGAGTAAGTTTTTCTCCTTATCACACTGTCCTAAGCCAACTGCCTTTTTGAGTAGATGTTGCAAATCAGTTCACAAGTTCCTCAGAGAGTTTGCATATGGACTTAAAAGAAAATTTATTCCAAGTGGTGATATTTGGGCTATTTCAGTTTGTGAGTTTCTATAACCTCTGGTTTCTGTTTTCTTTCAGAATAGTTCCTGAAAGAAAATTCTCTTTCTCATTCTAAACTTTAAGAAAAATGTTCTGTTATCTCAGGTGTCCAGATTCTTTACCTTCCTACTTACAACTCACAGCTATCAAATAGTCTTTCCAGTGTTCTTTAGGCACTAATCAAGTGCTCCTCTATCATTTCTGTGGACTTTCTACTTGATTCAAACATCCCTTCTATAAGTGTTAATTCATTGTTTCTTCCCCTCTTCATATGTAATTTAGGCTCCTAAATATTTTCTTCTGAATAAAAGTATTTTTTCCCTGAGGAAGGGATGCAGATGGTTTTGTTTCTTACTTAGGTTCATAAGTCTAAATTTCCAAGTGTGTTGAAACAGGACATGTTTCTTTGTGTTATAGTGAAACTACTGTGGGTTACTGTGTCTGTGATCTCAGATTGCCACTTCTATCCAACTGTTAGTTTAGTTTAAGGGAAAGAACCCTGTTCCGAATTGTAGTTGTGTCTTCTTCTGACTGTTACTAGTTAACTAACTGGAATTACTTTGTGGCTCTATTTAAGAAGATTCCAATAGGAAATCTTTGCAGAACTCCATCCATAAAGGAAAGTGTGCAGGTGGCAGGCTGGGAATGAGAGGGGAGAAAATAAGGGAAGTTACAGATTAGGGTTTTTTGGGTTTTTTTACTGCTGTTTTATACATCAGAAGTCCCACTGGCCTTGATAGTCAAAATTCTTATTGTACAGAGAAAGTGCTTTCAAGGGGGGAGTGTTCATGTGCAGAAATAATTTTCTGTTGTAGATACAGTAATGCCCTTCTCTAAAATACATAACATTTACCTTTTTCTCTTCTATTGACAGGAAAAAGTGGCCCAGAATGCAAGCACTGTAGGGCTGATCCAGATAAGGAATGCCGGTTTTGTTCGTGTTATTTGTGTGGTGGAAAACAGGATGCTCACATGCAACTTCTGTGTGATGAATGTAACATGGCTTATCATATATACTGCCTGAACCCTCCCTTAAGCAAGATACCAGAAGATGAGGACTGGTAAATACACAAGGATGATTTACTTATCTGTATTGCTGTTCTATACATGGCACCTCTTTGTTCTTTACACCTTATCAGAGACAATAATGAAGATTTTTTCCTAATTCTGATGTGGTTTTCATCCGTCTGCTTAATACAAGCCTTATGTTTTCTGCCATGGTTAATTATTTTAAGTCATTCACAAAGGATTAGTGGTAAGCTTTAATGACCATTATGGAGTTTCAAAACTGTTATGTTCATTTTGTTCATTACAATCATTATGATCTTCTGTAACATTATCTGATCTGGTTGTGTTTATCAAGAATGATGACATCCCAGCCTTTTAATTTTGTTCAAGCTTCACTGCTTGAAAAATTCCCTTAAGCTCAGACTTCTCTTTTCCATCACCCTCTCTCCCTGTTCCTGCCCCAGTGCCCTGCCTGTGTCTTCTTGTTGCCTCTGTTCCATTCATTCATCTTGCTGTGGCAGGACCACCACCTTGCTACTCATCATTCCTACCAGCCCAAAAACTGGTATTGTTGAGTCCAAATAATTGTATTATGAAGGGAACATGTTTGGACCTGTTAACAGCCCATGCAGTTATCTTGGGATCTGTACCTTTTTTTCTTTAATAGCTATCTACAATTTACACTGTTTGCATTTATCACCTGCCTGTGATTTACATGAGATGCCAATCCTTTATAATTAAGTAATGAATAGAATTTTATTCAAATAAGAGTTTTCCATTACATAGACATCAGTAAATATCTAAGATGTCTATGAATGCATTTTTGTCATGTGATTAAATTTTATGTTAAAATCTGTATAAGTGTTTTGGAAATGTTAACCATCTCTGGAAATAAATAACTCGATCTTCTGTACTGTGGCAGATGTCACAGTAGGTTTGTTAATGGCCTGCATGTTTCTTGGGGCACTGCTTTTTTTCTGAACGTCTGTGTTTCTGTGGGTTAGTGATTGAGATCATCATCACTGATAGGTGTTTCTCAGTGTGTACATTTGGTGACAGGGATACCGTTGGAAGTTTTCTCATGAAATTTCTGCACTGGGAACAGTCGTGTTCACTGGTTTTGGAGGAACAGCTGCCTGAAATACTACATAATTTTTTTTTTCAGGATCTACTAGAAATATGTATGAATTATTTGGACTAAAAATAGCATTTATAATAGAACATTGTGTATGTGTCTTCCATTACCAGCATATGCAAAATTATTGCAGTGTTTATTCATCAGTGTTTATTACACAATGTATTAGTCTGAACTTTCTCCAAGTTTTCTGCTGTCAAGGCAGGCTGGTCTTCTGTGCATGACATCCTCTTGCTTCCTACTACTTGTCATTATAAGTAAGTTGATATTACATGGTGGAAACCATTCTTAGTACACAAGTGGTTTATTCCTGTCTGCAATCTGTAACCAGTATTTTACCTGATTGCACCAGTTGTTTGAATACAGCAGCTGAGATACACTTCCATTTGGCATATTCTATAAGCCCATCTGTCTGGAAGTATACATCTGTTTGGTCCATCCATTTTTCAGTTGCCCTTTAATCACAGAACCAGCTCTAATCAAGTACTCTAGCAATAATAAAGTCTGTCTGTTTTCCAGTACTAGTCACAGGAAAGTTTCTGATAAACAAGATGCCTCAAGTGAGTTGTGCCACAGAATTCCTAAATCCTTTGTTCTACCTTGACAACAATTTACTCTCTCTAGTTTCTTGTACACCCTCATGTACACAAAGGTTTGATAGGCACATCAGGATACTGATACAGAAATCTCACCAGCAATCAGTGTTAATCTAGTGTGCTAAGATTATCTGGCCTGCTGGGTGCTTCAAATGACTTTTCAGATAAGATACTAGTGTTCTAGACCTCACTGACAGCCATTCTTTTTCAAAAGCTTATGAAGTGTTCTTAGGATTTACCCTACTTGTATTTCAGAGGGCTGCTGAGAAAGTTTGAAGCATAGAAATTTTTTCAAAGTGTAGACATTGCTGCTTGGATCTCCCTGCTCTCTTCCAGTAATGCTACTAAAACTGTACTGCATAAGGTCCCCAGAACTGTTTTCCTCCATACAGAAGAGTTGATACTCTGTAGACAGGCACACAATAATTAAGTTGACTGACAACATGGTCTTTAGAGCTCCTCAGGGCCTATCTTAAGTGTGCTTTTAGACCCATCCTCTTAAATTTCTGGCCAAAACCCTACGAATTTCCACAAGTAGTAGAAGCCTAATTCATAAAATTAAAGTGTCATGAAAATGGCTATCTAGCTTTTTAACTTGTTTTTGTTTACTGTGTAATGCTATGAGTCTTAAGATTTACTCATCTAAGTCTATACCTGCATCAGTGGATGAAGTCACTGGGTGCGAGGGGTACTGTTACAGAGCTGACTTGTAACAGTTAATTTTTGGAGACATAATGATGCCAGCCCTGTGCAATCTTAATTATTGGTCATATGTAGGAGTGGAGCTGCACAGGGCTTTAGCCAAAGAGGAGGGCTATATTATCCCTTCTTGCATAGTAGCAAAGAGTCATGGTGGTCTTATCCTTAACTTGACAGATTTTATTTGATTTAGAAGTGAAAAATCTGCATTTCATATTTTTATAGTGTAAAATTTGACAAACTTTCTGCAGGGACTAAGCCTGCAGTTTGAGAAATGATGTTAAGTTTCTCTTTTGGAAATTAAGACACTCTATATGCAAAACAGTATTTAATAGTCCATACAAAACTCAGTTTTAAAATCACTACAGTAATACGGTTACCCTATCAACACAGGGAATGCCAGAGCTAATTCACCTTGTGAATTTGCATTATGTCATGTTCCTTCTTTTAAATCATCATTGCATACTCTTCTTCTTCCTCTTTTAACAACTATGGCATCACTTACAGTCTCACTGTTGGATGATTTCAGCATCTCATATTATTTTTCCTTTTTTTTATCTGCATAGCTTCATTGTCTTAATGATTTAACACTCTTACTGACATAGTTAAACACATTCTTGTAAACAGGAGTCATTTATTCTTTTATTCATGCCCACATACAAAAGTTAATTAATAAAGCCCAAACAGTAGTAGTAAAAGTAATCATGGTAGTTATGTAAATAGGTTATCAATGTTAGTGTAGGTCACGCTTCCTCTACCAGTGGTGTATGGACCAAATTCAAGACATGGGAGCCAGAAACATGGAGAATTGCTTTTACATTGACAATCCTGGAGTTGGATATAGATGTACTAGAAGCAGCAAAAGGACCAGTGTGCTCCCTTTCTCTGCTGTAGTCACTATGTGTTAGTATCTTCTGCTTTCCTACCAGGCTTCTTGTTAGCTGGAATGAGGCTCAGCACTGTATTCCAAATGCCTTCAGTGTTGTGGTGTGAGTGTGTGTGCATGCATTTGCATGTGTGTGTACACATACTACATAAAACCTTGACTCTTACATGAAGCTGTCTGCAGTGAAATTTATTGCACTAGAAGCAAAACAAATAGGGCAGAGTGGGCAGGATGTAGAAACAAGTGTGAGTGCTGGTTATCAGTGTAGTCTAATCTCAGCTGTATTCTGTATGTGATCTAAATGATGGATGGCAGAATGAAGATACAGGGACTTCTCACATATCATATGAGAAAGAATAATTAAAAGTTTTGGCTTTAGCACTCTACTTTGAAAGATATTTCAGTGCCCTTTTAAAAACGTTGACAGTATTTGTTCATGCTGGGTTTGTTTGCTATTCCATAGGCTTCAGCTGCTTGAGACTGGTATATATTTGCTAGCTTGAAGTATTCAGTCAAGATAAACAAACTGACACTATTTTGGCTACAAGAAATGTATTGCCATTATTGTGAAGTAATTGAGAATTTGCTAAAACCTTTTTTTAGGTATTGTCCTTCCTGCAAAAATGATTCTAATGAAGTTGTAAAGGCTGGAGAAAAGCTCAAACAAAGTAAAAAGAAAGCAAAGATGCCATCTGCCAGTACTGAAAGCCAGAGAGACTGGGGCAAGGTAGAGTGTGTTTTAGAAATAGCTGTTAACTCTGATTGTTCATGTATGTGCTACACTGTAATTCCACTTACATATGCACTACACAAAATTCAGTACTGAGCTGCACAGGCAGTAAGAGAATGTTTAATCCTGCCCACTATCTACTGGCATTTAAAGCAATGGAAGAATTATTAAGGTGACTAGAGGTAAAAACAAACAAAACAAAAAGACCCCAAACACCCTGATCCTTACTCCAAACCCATAAACATGTATTATTTAATTAACATTCTTTTAAACAATTGTTACCATATTTTGGAATATGTGTTAGTTAGTGATCAGATTTCTTGATATCTGCATTGCATTTGCAAATAGTCTTCAATATTATAACAGTAATTCATTTAATCTGATGTATTTTTAGGGCATGGCCTGTGTTGGTCGTACTAAGGAGTGCACTATTGTTCCTTCAAATCATTATGGACCTATACCTGGTGTTCCTGTTGGGACAACCTGGAAATTCAGAGTCCAGGTATGTTGTTTCAGTATTGGCTGTATTTGAAGTAGGTAAGAAAAATAATGAATGGGTTGGGTTGAACACTAAAATAAATTTACATTGACAATTGCTATTCTCACCAAGACTAAATAAAGCAAGCCTATTATGATCAGAACATTGGAAGTAATGCTGCTAGTAGTGAAGGTTTCAACTTTCAACCTACACTGATTTTACAATACAATCTAGTCGTAGGTTGAAAAAGGATTTCAAGAGTGAGAGAGGCAGGATGAGAAAACTAGGCAAAGTCAAAATCTGAAGGAGGATATGAAGGTAGGAAGAAGGATCCTAGTTGGTTTTCTGCTGTGTATCTTCATTTGATCAATAGTAATTTTGGCATCATGTAGTGAAAAAATACACCATTTAATATGTAGCTTGTTTTGTGTTAGTAAGGGGTTTGTGTGTGTGGTCCTTCGTTGTTGTTGTTGTTTTTAATATTATTTGGTAGTTTAAAACAATTACTAAATATATTTTTGTGGGAGAGATGTTTCAGCAGCCTTTAAAATGATGTTGCCGGTCTGTGGTACAGCTGCAGCTCTCTGGTAATCTGTTTGCAGCTTAGTTGCACATTTGTTATCAGAGAATCACAATGACTGGAGACCTAGCTTGTGATCCATACATTGTTGCAGTGTCTTCCTTCTGTTTCCCAAGGCGGTGTGGTAATACTCCTCTCTGCTGTTATAAATCTGACATCACGTTTACATGCATTGCTGAGGTCTTCCTTAGTTAAAAATTACAAAATGTTTGTTAGCAAACTGGCAGATCTCTCTCTGCTTTGAGTTGTTCTAAATGACTGTGCAGGTGGAGTACAGTAGTGAGTACATACTGCCTATGGAAAGCATCATGGAGATTTTTCCCTAAGAAGAAAGTGCTCCTTTAAATCTTCCAGTGTCACTAGTGTCCTATATTGTTCTTCACAGAATTGTCAGGGTTGTAAGGGACCTCAAAGATCATCCAGTTCCAACCTTCCTGCCTTGGGCAGGGGGACCTCACACTAGATCAGGTTGCTCAGTACCCCATCCAGCCTGCCCTTATCTTCCAGGGATGGGGCTTTGACCACCTCCCTGGGCAACCTGTTCCAGTGTCTCACCACTGTCATGGTGAAGAACTTTTTGCTAACATCCAGTCTTCCTTACTTTTGACTCGTCCACCTTAAAAATGTGTGGAATTCTCACTTTTAATGGCACTCTTACATTAAGTATTTACGCAGACATGCCTCTACAGTATTTTAAGCTGAAAAGTGATTCTTAGAAATTATTGTAGATGGCTGGTTCTTTGAAAAAAGTGCTGGAGACTGGCTTTTATCTTTTGCCAGGTGAGCGAAGCAGGTGTTCACAGACCACACGTGGGTGGAATTCATGGGCGCAGTAATGATGGAGCTTATTCACTTGTACTAGCTGGAGGATTTGAAGATGAAGTGGTAAGTTGTGTATGCAAGGAGCAGATTTGCAGTTGTAATGTATCAGTGTTTGTAAAGAGATGTTTGTTCTTCATCCTGAAACTGATGCTTAAGCAAATATGACTGTGAAAAAAATAACTGCTACTGGTAACAAGCTGAATAATTTTTACTATTTTGGGGAGAAGCATGTAAGAAAGTATTTCTTATGCTGATATTTACACTCAAGCAAAATGTGTCAATTGCAGCTGGATTTTACTTTGATTAAGGTAGTGAAATTTCAGTGCACTTTTGCAATCTGTATTTATTATTGGTTAAATCTAATGTAATCATGTGCAAATCACGGTTTTTGTTCTAGTTTGAACATTATTTTTAGTGCTTTCAAGACAGATTGATGCCTCTTTATGTTTGCTGTGTTTGCAAATATGTGATATTTTAAAGAAGCAAGAATAAAAGATGCATGTTGATTCTTTGAAGTTCTGAAGGTTCTTGATTCCTGCTGATGAGCACTTTCAGAATTTCTTAGGAAAGTCTTCGTATCTTGTATTATAATCCCTTAAAGGCTTTCTAAAAATGTTCTTCTTTGATGTTAACAACTGAGCAGAGCAACAAAAGCAATTGTGTTGCTAAACAAAACAGTAACTGCATCTGACTTTGATCTCATGGTGTTGACCAGCGTTTATTTATTAATAGATTACTGGTTTCTGCAATTAAATAATGTTTGCACAGGGTACATTCTGCAGTTCTGCTCCATTAGGTGAAGGATAAAGCAATAAGCAATCTGATTTCTTTAAAACATGCATAGCTATTAATCTCAAGGGAAAACAACACTGAAGAACAAAATAAATAACTGAAATAGCATCAGAATGTAATGTATTAATTGCCAACAGCACCTACTAACTGCTGCAGAGTATAGCCTCTGCAAGTGTCTGTGTCTCTTTTTGAACAAGTCTCCTGAGAAGGTACTTGGTGGTACTGGGGTGTGTGCATACTATGTCCTTGGAGTTAACTTCCAACCATGTTCTGGGACCCATAGCCAGTGGATGATCCTGAGAGTACTGTGCTGAGTAACTGCACCTGCCTGGTTGGTATGCTGTATACTCCAGTTCTTTTTTGTGGTAATACTGATGTCCCCTTTTGTCAATTGCTGTAACTATTCTGTTTAATAAACTTAATGGATCCTTTGCATGTCCTTCCCAATTCAAGTAAGTGACATTGAGGTTATTGTGGACACCTAAGTACTGTTATATACTAGATGACATAAACAGTTTTGAAGAGGCATAGCAGGGGTGAAATGCTGCAGAAGATACCCTAAAATTTTATGTTACTATCAGCTTCATTTCTCCAAATACAGAATTTAAGGCTTAGGGATTTTTTTTCCACATGCATTTTTGGAATTAGTGTTTCTTCAGTTCTTTTCTCATACACCAGATTTTAATTCCCAATTTATTTCCAATTTTGCTGATTTTGGAAAAGGTTGAAATTAAACTCCTGTAGGAATATATACAGAATAATCCAGTTCTGTGCTTACAAGTATCCTAAGTACAGTATCTCTCCACAAATGAAACTTTGAAATAAAAATTCTGATAAAGTCCTCTGCTCTTGTCTAGTCACTATTGCATGAAAGCAAGAAAAGATAGGTGACTCTTACTTGAATTTCAGTAGTATGACTTAGGTATTCATGTATAAATTTTTTTCCAAAATAGAAAAATTTTGGCAGACTGTTTTTGCAGTATGTTTGTAGACTTTATGTACTATGTATGCACACTGCTGACATGCCACCTTAATGCTCTTCTTATGGCTTTAAATTAACAGTTCTCTGTTGGAGTAAAAGTAATTGCAAAAATACATTGCAGGGAATAGAGTTCACTTCTCAGCTTTCAGACTGTGCTTTTCTTACGCTGAGCCTTTGGGAGTGCACCGTCCTGCACATCCAAACTTGTCCACAACCTTGCTCAAGTTGGGATGTTCTGGATGTATTGGAGTGCTCAGTAATGACAATCCTGTTAGCACACTATCTGCCCTTGAGACTGACAAGGGGTGCAGTCGTAGTTCAGCAGTGAGCGCTGGTTTTGCACCTGAAGCTTTGCCTTGTTCTTAATTGCACATGTGGAAAATGTCTGCACATTAATCTCCCTCTTGTAAATACTTAACCTTGACTTCTAGCCACAAGCTACAAGTCTTGCCTATCTAAGATACAGTATAGTTAGCTTTAGAATCTTGAGTATGTTAATATCGCTAATCTCCTGGTCTTGATCTTGAAAGTAACCATAATGGGAACATTAGTTGAAAAAAATAGAGAAGACTTTCAGGAATTAAAAAATATGATAATTTCTCAGAATATACTAACGTTTCAAAACTGTATATTGGGCATTAACAGTGATTGTGCAGTCACAGTGTTTGTGATAAAAGTATTTGGACTTGGCTGTTCATCAAAGCAATTAACCAAAGAAATGTCATTTCCATTGTGAAAAATTGCCTCTTATTTTGTGCTGTTGTTACACACCAAGGTTAAAACAGCTGTTTATTTTCAGAAGTTTCAAGATCTGTATTTCTGCTGGGTTGCGGTAATGTTGTAAGATGATAAATTAATTGTGTGGTGTGCCTAGGAAAGATTGTTTCTTTAATAATTCTGCATAAGCTCACGTGGGAAAGCTCCAAACTGAAATGCAGAATCTTTTTGGAGAATAATACCTGCTGTGATCATCCACCTCTTCTTGTAAAATATTCTGAGAGTATAAAGAGAATAGCTTCTCTAATGAAAGGACACCAGGCAAATATACTTATTGCATAAGTTCATTGATATTTTAGACCAAACTCATTCAGTGCCTGGAATATGTAATTCACAAACCAGTTCGTGAAATAGTTTGCTGTCCATTTTAAATGTTCTGGGCCTTTGCATTGATCACTTCTAAGGTGTCAGTCCAGCTGACAAGCTATTCCACTTGTCTGAAACAGTACAATTGAAAATGAGCAGTTACTTATCTCCACAGATTTTCCTGAGGCCTCTGAGGAGAATATAGCATTTTACAACCTGTGCATAGTGTGCATTGCACAGTGAGAGAGCTTGATGAATTCACCAGTGCCAAAGGTGCAGTTCTGCAGTGAATTGCATACTTAAATGGCTTTAAATCCAAATTAAATAGCAATTGGAGTCTTACACCTGAGTAGTTTATAGATAGTGACTAGCACTTTACCTAGATACGTGCCTACGATCTGCTGCTTTGTCAACCAGTTTGCTGGGTTTACCTGGGTTATTTGAATCCAGTGTGAGCCCTGGTACAGAAGTGATTTTTCTGAATTACTATGCTGTGCTGACTATGTTACCAAGGGAGCAGTTCCTTTCTAGTTTTCACACTTGGGTTTTTAGTACTGAGAATCCAACATAACAAGTTCATTACAGCTGTTAACATTGAGAGCCTCTCTATTGTGAGTCACCTGAATTGAATACGTAGCTGAACACTTGATGCTTGATGCCATGAAACCTGCTTTTGCAAAAGCAGTCATGTTTCCAAGGCCTGAGAGCCCTACTGCTTTTGGGACTTGCTTGGAGTCCCAACACAATGTGAAAACACTTGTGTATCTCACTACATCTACCACAGAGGTGTCTATTTGTCCACTTGTTACCTTGAATACTAAGGACATACTTGACAACTTGTAGAGCAGTAGCTTTAATACTTAGTTCTTACCAGAGTTTCAGCTTTGCAGGACAGCATCTATTTTGCAAGAGTTTCCTTTCCATCTTTTCTGTTATTCTATGTTATCTATCAGTCCATACAAAATGATAATTAATACTAAAAAACCTCCTTGCATTTTCTAAGTGTCATTGTCTCCTCTGTACTTGCATTACATTCGGAATTACTTTCCAATTCTGAGAAGCCTTGTTGTGTTACAAAGGTAGTTTTTGTTGTTTTTTTACTGCTACTACTGTATCTGTCAAAGTAGTCTTATTTTACTGTTTGTCAGCTTCTTTGACGATGAATTGTGGAATCTTTGCCAGTACTGTTCCTGCCTGTGAATTTCCAAAGTTAACTTTGCATACATGGTTGTTTCTGAGAAACCCATTTCATACAATGATAGAGCAGATTAGAAAGTAGAAATTAATGTTGCCAGTCCTTCACAAATCACCATCTAGCTGTGTTTTTTGTATTATTTGCTGTCCAAGCAATAGTCTCTCTGAGCATACAGAAATTCTTTCTGAAATTCCTATATTTTCAAGAGAAATCAGTCATATCAGTGTCTTATATGTAGTATCATGAATCTGTTCCCTCCATAAAATTCTGAAGGATCAGCATACTTTTAGAGAAGGGCAACGAAGTTGGTGAGGGGTTTGGAACACAAGCCCTACGAGAAGAGGCTGAGGGAGCTGGGGTTGCTTAGCCTGGAGAGGAGGAGACCCAGGGGTGACCTTATTGCTCTCTACAACTACCTTAAGGGAGGCTGCAAACAGGTGGAGGTTGGTCTCTTCTCCCAGGCAGCCAGCACCAGAACAAGAGGACACAGTCTCAGGCTGCACCAGGGGAGGTTTAGGCTGGATGTTAGGAGGAAGTTCTATGCAGAGAGTGATTGCCCATTGGAATGGGCTGCCCAAGGAGGTGGAGGAGTCACCGTCATTGGAGGTGTTCAGGAGGAGACTTGATGGGGTGCTTGGTGCCATGGTTTAGTTGTTTAAGTAGGTTAGATTTGTTGATAGGTTGGACACGATGATCTTGAAGGTCTCTTCCAACCTGCTCTGGTCTATTCTATTCTATTCTATACTAATCCTTGTTGTGTCAAACCATGACTTTGATGCTGAGCTTCATCAGTTTTTCAAATTAACTTACAAAAACTGGTATTTGTGATATTAAGCATTTATTTAAATAAAGCAGAGAAAAGAGGGATGAAAGTAACAAATTCTAATATGTATGGATATAAATTAATGTCAGATATTGAAATTTTCCTTGCCTTGCTTCAACTAGCATTTAGGTAGGCTAATTAAATTCCTCATAGAGATTGCAAGACTCAGAGACACAATGAGCAATCTCCAACAAATAGTCAAAGATAATTGTAATTAACAAAATGTTGTCTCAAAAAACTGTTTTCATCTGCTAAGTAATCCCACACTACCATCAGGTTCTTGCTGTCAAGAGCAATTATGAGGAAGACTCAGAAATACTGGTTATAAGCTATCCAAGCTCTGCACTTAATGCAAGGTTTTTTTTATTGATTTGATGGACACCTTTTTCTGCAGTGCTAAACCATGAAATTATCAAAAATAAGTCAGACAATTGGACAGACAGACTAATTCTGCCATCACTTATATTCATACTGTCTTGTGAGACTTTAATGGGGATGAATGATGACATAATCCATTTTCAGGTATCACTACTACTAGGGAAGGAAAATCCTTTCAAATATAATTGATAGTTAATATTTGTCTTGGATTGAATATCTTCATTTTAAAAGGCTTAGTGCTTTTTTATTTTGCTTTGCCATATTAATCAAAATCTCTTCTTTATTGGTCATGTTTTACTGAGGTGAAACTGGTTAATCCAGGGGGTGATGAAATGATGAGGTTTCTTTTATAAGTAAAAGCCAAATTGATTTTCTGTTGTTGTTGTTGAGACTGGAGGTTGAAGTTCATCTAGAAGCTTAGAGAATCACAGAACACTAGAAGCTGGGAGGGACTTCTGAATGCCCCAGAACTAGTTCAATCCCCTTACCAACTCAGGTACACCCAGAGCAGGATATACAGGAACATATCCAGGTTGGTTTTGAAAGTCTCCAGAGAAGGGGACTCCACTACCTCTCTAGGCAGCCTGTTCCAGTGTCCCGTCACCCTCAAAGTAAAGAAGGTTCTCCTTAAGTTCAAGTGAAACCTCCTGCATTCTAGCTTGTACCTGTTGCCCTTTGTCATATCACTGGCAACCACTGAGAAAAGTCTACCACCATTCTCATGACCTCCATCCTTTCTGTATTTATATGCATTAATAAGATCCCTCTTAGCTTTTCCATGCTAAAGAGCCCTAGTTCTCTCAGCCTCTCCTTGTAAGAGAGGTGTTTCAGTCCCCTCATCATCTTCATGACCCTATGTTGGACTCTCTCCAGTATACTCTGACAGAAACTGGGGAGCCCAGAACGGGACACAAGGGCAGAGTAGAGGGGGAGGAGAACCTTGTGTGACCTGCTTGCCACACTTTTCTTAATTCATCCCAGGAGTCTGTTGGCCTTCTTGGCCACAAGAGCATATTGCTGGTGTTATGGAATTTGTTTAATTTATTTCAGGATTTCAGGGGCACTACACTGCTCCTTGACCCCATCTACCAGTTCAGGAGGCCAGTTATCCTGAAGTCCTTACTGTTGAAAATGGAGGCAAAGAAGGTATGCAGTACCTCAGCCTTTTCCTCATCTTCAGTTACAATGCTCCCCTCCAGGTCCAATAAGGAATGGAGGTTCTTCCTGCCCCTCTTTTTAGCATTAATGTATTTATAAAAATGCCTTTTACTGTCCTTCACAGAAGTGGCCAGATTGAGTTCCAACTGGGCCTTTGGCTCCCTTTTTTTCTCCTACATGATCTAACAACATCCTTAAACATATCACGAGTTGCCTTCCCCCCTTTCCAAAGGTGATACAGCCTCTTTTTTTCCCTCAATTCCTTCAGGAGCTGTTTGCCCATGCAGGCCGGTCGCCTTCCCTGCCGGCTCATCTTTTGGCACATGGAAACTGCCAGTTCCTGTGCCTTTGACAGATGGGCAGAGTCCAATGGGATGGCATTTAATAAGTCCAAGTGCCGGGTGCTGCACTTTGGCCATGGCAACCCCTTGCAGAGCTACAGGCTGGGGTCAGAGTGGCTGGAGAGCTGCCAAACAGAGAGGGACCTGGGGGTGCTGATTGACACCCGCCTAAACATGAGCCAGCAGTGTGCCCAGGTGGCCAAGAGGGCCAATGGCATCCTGGCCTGTATTAGGAATAGTGTGGCCAGCAGGAGCAGGGAGGTCATTGTGCCCCTGTACTCTGCATTGGTTAGGCCACACCTTGAGTACTGTGTCCAGTTCTGGGCCCCTCAGTTTAGGAAGGACATCGAGACACTTGAACGTGTCCAGAGAAGTGCAACAAGGCTGGGGAGAGGCCTTGAGCACAAGCCCTATGAGGAGAGGCTGAGGGAGCTGGGATTGTTTAGCCTGGAGAAGAGAAGGATCAGAGGCGACCTCATTGCCCTCTACAACTACCTGAAAGGTGGTTGTAGCCAGGAAGGGGTTGGTCTCTTCTCCCAGGCAACCAGCACCAGAACAAGGAGACACAGTCTCAAGTTGTGCCAGGGGAGGTTTAGACTCGAGGTGAGGAGAAAGTTCTTCACTGAGCGAGTCATTCGTCATTGGAATGGGCTGCCCAGGGAGGTGGTGGAGTCGCTGTCCCTGGAGGTGTTCAAGGGGAGATTGGACGTGGCACTTGGTGCCATGATCTAGTTGTGAGGTCTGTTGGAACAGGTTGGACTTGATGATCCTTGGGGTCTCTTCCAACCTTAGTTACTGTGATACTGTGATACTTCAAGAGCTCCTGTTTGAAGTAGGTCCAACCATCCTGGACACCTTTGTTCTTAAGGGCTGCTACTCAGGGCACTCTCCAAATAACTTGCTTAAACAAGCTGAAGTTTGCCCTCTGGAAGTCCAAAGTAAGGGTTCTGGTATTGCTCCTCCTTATCTCTCTGCATATCGAAAACTCCACTATCTCATGGTCACTGCACCCTAGACAGCCTCCTACCATCACATCTCCCATCTGCTTCTCTGAGAGCAGCAGGTCAAGCAGAGCCTGACCGCTGGTATTCTCACTTAACAGCTACATCAGGAAGCTGTCCTCCATACATTCTAAGAACTTTCTGGACTGCCTTCTCTCTGCTAAGGTCCCAGCAGATGTCTGGCAGGTTAAAGTCACCCACAAGGATTCGATTGGGCCAATAGGGCAACTGAAGCCAGCACATAGTTACGCATGAGACGGGGTTCTGCCAGCCTGTGGCAATAAAAGGCAGAAACACAGGCCTGGTCAGGCAGGAGCAGTGACCAGTACACGTGCCCTTACCCCCGATACAGGTTGTTTACCAGACACACAAGGTCCTGTCCCCTTTGTTCCTTTTCCCACATTACCCTGACTTTCTGCAGGAAGGAGTGGGGAGAGTGGGACTGTGTCTAGACACACGAGGGTCTGTCTGGGTTTGTGCTGTAGCTGTTTGGCCCTACCATGACAGCTGGCTCACGGTGAGCTTGTTGCCCACCAGCATTCCCACAGGTCCTTCTCCACAGAGCTGCTTTCCAGCAAGTCAGCCACTAACTGAGGCATGGATTATTCTCCCCCAGGAGCAGGAGTCTTCCCTTGGCCCTTGTGGAACTTCACAGGGGTTCCCTCTGTCTAACTGTCCAGGTCTTGCACAGCCATCTGGTGTATCAGCCACTCCTGCCAGTTTTGTATCATCAGCAAACTTCCTGAGAGTACACTGTCCAGTCAGTGAGCTCACTGATGAGCATGTTGATAAGACTGGACCCACTACTGGCCCCAGTGGAACACCACCAGCTAGCAACAGGCCTCCAACTAGACCCTGCACCATTGATTAAGACTTTCTTTGTGTTCATAATAGCATATTATACTAACTGATAAATGCAACTTTTATGTGTATGTTGGTACCAAAGTTAGGAATCTGAGCATAATACCATAGGTGTTATTAGAAAGAGAAAATAATTGAGAGCTATCTTCAGATAGTGATATTGGAGTAGTTTGGAGTAGCTAATGTCCGTATCAGCTACTGCATAAAAGCAATCCATAAAGTTAATATGGTCAAATGCTTACATAGAATTAAAAATGTTACTTTTCTCTTTCTCCATGAGAACATTGTTCAACTAAAAACTGATTATGTAACAACACTAAAATAGTGGACTATGATTTAATAAAACAGACCACCTGCTTGTGTCTTGTGTCTGAGGATGACAGGCTTATACTACTAGAGTTTGGGCTCATATTCCACTCAGATGCCTCAACATAGGGAAGGGAAGGGAAGGGAAGGGAAGGGAAGGGAAGGGAAGGGAAGGGAAGGGAAGGGAAGGGAAGGGAAGGAAAGGAAAGGAAAGGAAAGGAAAGGAAAGGAAAGGAAAGGAAAGGAAAGGAAAGGAAAGGAAAGGAAAGGAAAGGAAAGGAAAGGAAAGGAAAGGAAAGGAAAGGAAAGGAAAGGAAAGGAAAGGAAAGGAAAGGAAAGGAAAGGAAAGGAAAGGAAAGGAAAGGAAAGGAAAGGAAAGGAAAGGAAAGGAAAGGTTCAGAAGGGAAGGGAAGGGAAGGGAAGGGAAGGGAAGGGAAGGGAAAGGAAGGGAAAGGAAGGGAAAGGAAGGGAAAGGAAGGGAAGGGAAAGGGAAAGGACCTTTGAGGTCATCGAGTCCAACTCATCACCCAACACCATCTAATCAACTAAACCATGGTACCCAGTGCCTCATCCAGTCCCTTCTTAGACACTTCCAGTGATGGTGACTCCACAAGCTTCCTGGGCAGCACATCAATGGCCAATCACTCTTTCCTCTTTCTGTGAAGAACTTCTTCCTAACATCTAGCTTAAACCTACCCTGGTGCAGCTGGTTGCCTGGGAGAAGAGACCAACCCCCACCTGCCTACATCCTCCCTTCAAGTAGACAGCAATAAGGTCTCCTATGAGCCTCCTCTTCTGCAGGCTAAGCAACCCCAGCTCCCTCAGTCTCTCCTCATAGGGCTTGTGCTCAAGGCCTCTCACCAGCCTTGTTGCACTTCTCTGGACACATTCCAGCATCTCAACATCTTTCCTAAACTCAGGGGCCTAGAACTGGACACAGAACTCAAGGTGTGGCCTAAGCACTGCTGAGTACAGGGGCACAATGACTTCTCTGCTCCTGCTGGCCACGCTATTCCTGATACAGGCCAGGATGCCATCGGCTTTCTTAGTCACCTGGGCACACTGCTGTCTCATGTTCAGCCTACTATCAACCAGTACCCCCAGCTCCCTTTCTGCCAGGCTGCTCTTCATCCACTCTGACCCCAGCCTGTAGCACTGCATGGGGTTGTTGTGGCCAATGTGCAGAAGCCGGCACTTGGATGTAGTAAATCTCATGCCCTTGGATTCTGCCCATCTGTCCAGTCTGTCGAGGTTCCTCAGCAGAGCAATCCAACCCTCCAGCAGATCAACTCCTGCCCCCAGCTTGGTGTCATCTGCAAACTTACTAATGGTGGACTCAATCCCCCTGTCCAGATCATCAGTAAAGACATTGAACAGGATGGGGCCCAGCACTGATCCCTGGGGGACACCACTAGAGACTGGCCGCGAGCTGGATGTGGCACCATTCACCACCACTCTCTGGGCTCGGCCCTCCAGCCAGTTCCTAACCCAGCACAGTGTTGCTGTCCAAGCCACGAGCTGACAGCATAGACAGCAGTTTGCTCTGGGGGACATTGTCAAAGGCCTTGCTGAAGTCCAGGTAGACTACATCCACAGTCTGCCCCACATCCACCAGGTGGGTCAGCTGATCATAGAAGGAGATCAGGTTGGTCAGGCAGGACCTGCCCTTCCTAAATCCATGCTGGCTGGGCCTGATCCCTTGGCCATCCTGTAAGTGCTGTGTGACTGCACTCAAGATGACCTGTTCCATAATCTTGCCTGGCACTGAGGTCAGGCTGACAGGTCTGTAATGCCCTGGCTTCTCCTTCCGTCCCTTCTTGTGGATGGGCACCACACTGGCCATCTTCCAGTCTTCTGGGACCTCTCCAGTGAGCCAGGACTGCTGAAAAATGATGGAGAGCAGCTTGGCCAGCTCATCTGCCAGCTCTCTCAGCACCCTAGGATGGATCCCATGTGGTCCCATGGACTTGTGGGGATCCAAGTGGCTGAGCAGTTCTCTAACTACTTCCTCCTGGATTACTGGGGAGCCATACTGCTCCCTGGCTCCATCTGGCTCAGCTCAGGAGGCCAGTTGTCTGGAAGACAACCTATCCTGCTATTAAAAGTTGAGGCAAAGAAGGTATTAAGTTCCTCTGCGTTTTCCTCATCTTTTGTTACTGTGTTCGCCTCCATGTCCACCAAGGAGTGGAAGTTGTCCTTGCCCCTCCTCTTGCCAGTAAGTATATTTGTAAAAACAGTTTTTGTTGTCCTTCACAGCAGAGGCCAGTCTAAGCTCTAAATGGGCTTTTGCCTCTCTAATTTTTTTCCTACATGACTTAGCAACATCCGTAAAAATGTCATGGGTTACCTCTCCTTCCTCCCAAAGATGATATTCCCTCTTTTTTTCCCTTCATTCCCTCAGAAGTTCATTGCCCATCCAGGCTGGCCGTCTGCCCTGGCGGCTCATCTTCCGGCACATTGGCACAGCCTGTTCCTGCACCTTCGAGAATTCCTCCTTGAAGTAGGTCCAGCCCTCCTGGACCCCCTTGTTTTTAAGGGCTGTTTCCCAAAGTACCTTCTGAGTTAGTTCCTTAAGTAACCTGAAATCTAATAATTTTATGGAGACAATAATTTTATGGAGAGCAGTCAGGCAGAGAGGGACCTGGGGGTGCTGGCTGACGGTAGACTGAACATGAGCCTGCAGTGCGCCCAGGCAGCCTGGAGGGCCAATGGCATCCTGGCCTGCATCAGGAACACTGTGGCCAGCAGGAGCAGGGAGGTCATTCTGCCCCTGTACACTGCACTGGTTAGGCCGCACCTCGAGTCCTGTGTCCAGTTCTGGGCCCCTCAGTTTAGGAAGGATGTTGACTTGCTGGAGCGTGTCCAGAAAAGGGCAACAAAGTTGGTGAGGGGCTTGGAACACAAGCCCTATGAGGAGAGGCTGAGGGAGCTGGGGTTGCTTAGCCTGGAGAAGAGGAGACTCAGGGGTGACCTTATTACTCTCTACAACTACCTGAAGGGAGGTTGTAGACAGACGGATGTTGGTCTCTTCTCCCAGGCAGCCAGTACCAGAACAAGAGGACACAGTCTCAGGCTGTGCCAGGGGAGGTTCAGGCTAGATGTTAGGAAAAAGTTCTATACAGAGAGAGTGATTGCACGTTGGAATGGGCTGCCTGGGGAAGTAGTGGAGTCGCCATCATTGGAGGTTTTCAGGAGAAGATTTGAATGGGGTGCTTGGTGCCGTGGGTTAGATGTTTGGGTGGTGTTGGATTGGTTGATGGGTTGGATGCGATGATCTTGAAGGTCTCTTCCAACCTGGTTTATTCTATGTATTCTATTCTATGTATATGTAAAAAGAGAAACACAGAAGGCAGAGAAGACAGAATGGCAAAAGTGTTGCTAACTGTTGAAAGTAAGTTTTGGTGCAAAAAAGTTTAAGTTGTGGAAAGCAGAAGAGAAAGGGCAGAATAACGTACGATAAAAAAAATGAGGAAAAGATTGGAAGAAGGAAAAGATGGGAATAGAAAACTGTTTTTAATAGCTTTTTTTGACAGTTACTTTGTTTTTTTGAAGAACTTAGAGGCATCAATAATTCTTTTGCCAAATATTTTCATTAATTGTTGAATGCAGAATTTGTAACACTATCTGTATATTAAGCTCTGCTTTCTGATCCTCTTGAGAAAAACAAATAACTTTACATGTATCACATGCAGGCTATTTATTGTATGTTGTTACGGGTGGTAGGAAGATCATTGTCTATAGACAGAACTCCAGCCTGCTGAGAAATTGTTTTGATGAGTGATTACTCATTAAAGGATCTCAAATAAGAGTTGTGTGAACATTCTTGACATACTGCACTTGGAAAGTAAACACCATAACCATGAGGGAAGTAGGTTCTGTAGGTCTCCCAGTATCCCCATTTCACTTCTGCTTGTGATGGGCTGTATTCCTATCCGTAGTTACTGTACTCAAAGGATTCTCTGTCTTGTGCATCACATACTTGTCATGGCTTGAGGTGAACCCGCTGCTGTTACTCGTATCATGCTGGTCTCATGCCGGCGTCAAAAATGAAAGTACTAGCTCGAGCAAAGTATTATGGGGCTTGAAGTTCAGATTGCAACATGGGAGGCTTCCTGTTCCAGTTGCTGGTTCTGGGTTTGGGTTCTTGGGTGTTCGTCTTTCCTGCTGGGATGGTGGCAGAACAAAGAGGTATGGGGAAGTAGTTTTTTGGCTTGGACTTTTGCTTCTCTTGCTTCTGCTTGCTGCTGCTTTGCACCATGCTTTTTCTGCAAGTAGGCTAATGTAATTGTGCATTTTGTACAATGTTTATCTGATTTTTATCAGTAAACTCTTACCTCTTTATCTCAACCCTGAGTTTTTATGTGTTACTTTTCCCTCACTAATGTGTTGGGAAAACAGAAATAGATAGGTTAACTCATTTTGTTCTGATTTTAAACATTACACTTTCTGTTGCCATTCTAGATTTTCTCTATATAGAGAAGGCACTTACATACTATCCTGAACTTTCTTCCACTCTGTGTTTAGGAATTCTCTCATATCAAGGGTTCAGCTCCCTGTAGGGCAAGATCTCTGTCATTGTGCTGTAGTTCTGGGAACTCTGTACTAAACTTTGTTCTGCACAGTCTTACTTATTTTTAATATAACTGATGTGAAATGGGTGAGTGCAGTTCTTCTGGGAAGTAAAGTAGAAATGAGCCTTTCTTGTGCTGAAGGGTGTTAAAAGATAACATTTTCTTCTTATTTAACCACTAACAATTATGCTCCAAAATTGTTCCTTTTCTCCTCCATTTCCTTCCTCTGAATTTCCAGTTTCTCCCTAAATCCATATACTTTTGCATATTTATGCATAGAATACTTGGATAATTAAAGGGAAGCAAACATAAACCTATCAGTATGGAGTCTGTTCAGGGGGTGAGCATGTATGTGTAGGCCTTATATCCATGCTGTCTCTTCAAATGGTGTCTTCTGGTTGTCTGTGATTGAAGAGTACCACCTAGAGAACCACACAGTCTTTCTCTGAAGACTGTGGAAGTGTATGGTTTTAGCCCTTCTACATTTAATCTATTTTCCATAGAGGTGTGTTCCAGTTGGTAATTGTGAGTACTTTTCGCTGAAGACCACAGTGGTTTATGTTTATCTGTTATACCAGTGAAGGTCTATACTTCCTTCCTGTGACCATTGTTCTACTTACTTGCTGATAAAAAAAAAACCAGTTTGTCAAGAATTTGTATTATCTGGTAAATCATTTTCTTCATCTTACTCACATTTGTAGTGTTTCTGTGTGCTTTCTCTTTTTATTTACCTACATATTTTATTTCAACATTTGTCCAGTTTCAATTTATTTTTTCCTGTAGATTAAAAGAACCCTACCAGTTTTCCCCACTCTGCCACACCATCAAGATGTGTTTGGTTTCTTCGTTGTTATGAAACCCAAGTCATTGTGGACTCGTGACTTTTTGAGATAGATCTTTCTGGTTTTCTGAACTTGGCACAAGATTCTTACTCCGTGTTAAAATGCAGTTCATTTGAGTAGGACTGATTCATGAAGCAAATCCATCCCTATTCATATTATTATTATCAAAATCACATGTGCGTGTGATCTGCACATTTTATTTGCCTTGACAAAGCACTGAAAAATTACACATAGCTGAACTCTGTGATACAGTTTAGTTTATGTCCTTAGGAAGTAGCACTTGTTGGTCCTTAATTCTTTTGGAATTGTTTCTTATGTTATCCATTCAACATCATTTTCTTTCTGTTGTTTTGGAGATTGATTGAGCAAAGTGAACTGTTTAAAGAGTTAATGTATTGTAGCCTTTACACATGTTAGGTTTTGAGTATTTTAATTTCATAGCACTTGTTACTATGCCTAGATACGTTTTGAACAAGAAGTGCACTAAACCTGCAGCCAAATCTCTGCTAGCTTTTCTCTACACATAGTAAAATAAAATACGATATCTATAGCTAGTCTTCTGCCAGCATATCTCTTCTTTTTTTCTGCTGTTCTCAGTCACAAAATATCTGTAACAGTCTTGCACTGGATCCATAGTAATACCAGACTTTTAATAGTGGTCAGAAATTGACTAGATTTGATTGCTGTATACAACTATGTTCTGATTTTTGCTAAAAAAATTAATATAAACTTTTTTTCCTATTCAATATTTATCTTCATGCTTTGTACAAAATTTGCGTCTCCAAACAGATATACTAAATACCTTTGAAGAATATATGCGTTCCTAGAAATACTTCATTTTGCCAGGAGTAGTGTGAGCTTCTGTGATACATTTCCTAAAGAAAAGAGTAATGCTGGCCTTATTTATTGTGTAGGTAGATTTTGACTGTTTTTAGGGTTCATGGTAAATCCTTTGATTTAAAGAAACCTCCAAGCAGGAAATATGCTGCTACTGCAAAATGTGTATCTAAATTGAATTACTAATTGGGAAGAGCTAGAATTAGCATTGCACTAAAGCACCTGCCTTGTATATAAGGCAGAGGTTTTTGTACTTACTAGCACTTAAGCCTTTGCATAAACTGAAGTTATGACTCTGAGGTATTTATAATGTATTTTACAAGCATTATGTTCTTGTAAACTAATTAAAGTTCTAGAGCAAGTAACCCCTTGCTAGTATATACTCTTTGCCTCAGAACTATGTGTTTATTAATTTCAAAACCATCTTTTTAAAATATGCAAAAGTCCAATTTGTTAAGGCAGGCAGTTTTTATATAAGTATTTTCTGGTGAATGTGTTGTGTCCAGACAAGTAGCTTTGTGCCAGCACAACTGCTGTCATGGCACAGTGATGCTGCAATTTGAAACACATCTTTCCATGCCATGAAAATGCTAGTTGCATTTTTATCCAAACTGTGTTGCATTACTCTGGAGTGTTAATATGAAGGAAAATCTTCTCACAGGATCGAGGGGATGAATTCACCTACACTGGGAGTGGAGGTAGAGATCTTTCTGGTAACAAGAGGATTGGAGAACATTCATTTGATCAGACGTTGACACACATGAATAGGTAAGTTTTGAAGAAAAAATGAGAAAGTCTTCCAAAACACAGAGCTTGGTTGTAGTGCTTTAATTTAAACCTAACATTTTGCTATATTAACTTACTCCAGGATGTGCTGCTTTTGTAAATAGTGGAGCCCCTTGCTGCTAAGAGGCATTTTATCAATCTTTATGTTTTGTTGATTTAAGGAAATGCTCACCTCGGTGGAATACATGCCTGTATTGCCATTGCAGCTAGTCTGGTATTCATGTCTATGGAGTTGTCCTACAGTATCCTTCAGAGGACTCTGTTTTAATTTAGTGAGAAGTTGGGTGGAATTTTTCTATTCTGGGTGTTTCTTTTTAAGTTTCACCTTCAATGATTAAATTGACTGTGAAATTTGAGTAGGAAGAAAGTGTATTAATATTACTGTGTTAAAATAAATCTTTCCTATTTTATTAGACCTTTCTCCCATCATAATTTTCTTTGAAAAGCAAGGAATCAGCTGTTGCTTTATCAAAACAGATACTTGAATAAAAAGATACATGACCAAAAGTTGAGCTAGACATCTGCTTGAAGTGTTTTCACATGCTTTAAAAGCCTGTCTTGCACAAAATGTTCTATATCCTTTTCTATTTCTAAGAGCATAATCTCTCACACAGCACAGTTACTGATTTTGATACGTGTTTTCAAGCACTTTGATTCCGAAGATTATGACAATACTTTCTAGTTGAGTCAGTATTGGTTTGGTTTGTCCAGGTACTTTTCCCTTTTCAAGTTTTATTTTTGTATAAGAAACACTCTTAAAGTTGGCATGATACACCTGTCTCTGACTGTTCTGTACAGCATGGGGTTTATACCTGTACTGTGACTGTTTCTAAGCCACACGCCATTCTGGGATCCATGGTTTAGTTTGAGTCTGATTTTTATATTGTTTTTAAAAATGAAAATTATTCTATCTAGAATGTTTGGCTTGTCTTACTTAACAATTTTGGCTCAGTGTTCTTCTGGAGCTTAACAACAAAATATTTTGTGTTCCTTTTGTTTTTTTCTTGCCGTACATGGACCTCGTTGCTTCTCTTGGTCCTACAGTTGTTAAAGAATATACTGAAAAGTTCTTTGCTACTTGATAAAGCATATTTAGACAAGGAAAATAGATACAACTTAATTATGTTAAATCTCAAAAATCTGTTGTGTGATGCAATCTAGTTTACAAAGATTTATACATCTCTTTCTAGGGCACTAGCCCTCAACTGTGATGCCCCACTGGATGACAAAAATGGAGCAGAGTCTAAAAACTGGAGAGCTGGTAAGCCAGTCAGAGTGGTGCGCAGTTCAAAAGGACGGCGAATCAGCAAGTATGCTCCAGAGGAAGGCAACAGATACGATGGCATTTACAAGGTATTATGATTTCTGTTGAATGCAACATAGATGTTTTCTTCAGCTGCTTTAAAAAGTCTCACGTATTACAGAGCAAATTCTTGATTGCTACTTAAAATAAATAATTCTGTCCTAGATTTTTAGCCTTAGCTCATTCTGCAAAATACAGAAATGGAATTATTCCAAACAGTGATACTAGTACAGTGATTATGTAAGCTACTTTATACATGTCTACTGAGGTCATATCCATCCCTAGGAATTATTTCCTCACTCCTTCCAACTGTATTGCAGTTTTTTGTACATTTAATGACTTTGTGGTGTACAGGTTTGTGTAAAAGTGTGTGCCTTTCAAGAGCACTGTATTTATCAAAAATGCTAACATTTCACCTCTGAGGGAAGAGCTGCTGTATAATAGTAATGTACAACTTAGTCTTCTCAATTCTCCTTGAACAATTAATGTATGACTATATGCATGTGCTTGGCTTGTGGTAAAATAATGGCAGTAATGTTACATGGGTCTTTAGGTGGTGAAGTATTGGCCAGAAATTGGAAAATGTGGATTTTTAGTTTGGCGATACCTTCTGAGGAGAGATGACATTGAGCCTGCGCCTTGGACTTCAGAAGGGATGGAGCGTACAAAGAAACTGGGTCTGAGCGTACAGGTTTGAATCAGGACTCACAGAGTTGTTTTTATTCTCAGTTCCAGTAAATGAGTTCCAGAAATAGAAGTCAATTAAATGAACCCCCCTTTTTTTGCCCTTACACTTCATGGTACTTCACAGAATTTAATGCCAAAAATCACTACCCATTATCTGCAGACTGGAGGAGTCCCACTGTAGTGACTCAGCAGAAGGAACAGTGGATGAAGCTTTCTGCATTTGCAGTGAATTCCTTTGCATATATGGATTGAAAAATCAAGAGTTGGAATCCGATTTTGTGATCTGTAGGCTGGAAAGAATTTCTGCAAGCAACTGTTGTTATAGTTGAGTCTGTCTGACAAATAGAAAGAGCTGTGCATTTTAATGCATTTTTCTCACCCTGTGACTTGAGGAGTTTGCACAGCTGGTGTGTTTCAGGCACAGAAATAAACTGACCCATAAGGACTTGGGCACCGTAGCATCCATGAGAGGTAGAAAGAATTAACATAGTGTTTATTTTCTCAGCAAGGCAGTGGCAGTGGTATACATCACGGCACAGCATCGCGTTCAGCCTTGCCTAACTGATCTGTGCAGTTGTAAATACAGACACCACGTTCCTTTTGACGCAGCTGAATCTGGATTAGATTCTTTGACTTGACTATGCTTTCTTGAAAACAGATACTAATGTAAACGTTTTCTTTATCATGTAGGGGTAGTTGTTTTAATACGTAGTTACAAGGTTTTAAAATCTCTTAGGAATTGCTTTTGTTGATATTTGGATATTCCTGTATCCCAGTGGGTCTTGTTTTAAATCTATGTTTTTCTGTCTTAGTATCCAGAAGGTTATTTGGAAGCCATGGCTAGTAAGGAGAAGAAAGATAAGGTTAAAAAGCAAACTGTAAGGCAGGAGCCAACCAGCCAGAGTAATGGAAACCAGAAAAGGACAATGGATGATGGTATTTATTTTTAAATTCTTTAGCATTCATCAGTGAGTCTGTGATGTTACATTTGTTAAGGCAGTAGCATGAAAACGTCGAAGAAGTGTAAAGTTATTTAGAATATCAACATTACTGATAAGCACATGCTTTGCAATTACATAGGGTAGAGATCTTATCCTATTTACTGCGCTGACAAGGTTTATACTCTTAAGAGTTCTGTTTAGTGGTGAACAGCCTTTTGTATAGCTGGGTGCTGCAGTCCAAAACAATGCTGAACAATGCGAGTTTTAGAAGTTAATGAGTGATTTTAATACTGCATTTCATGAGTGTAATGCATGTTTTATCCTCCTAGAAACAGTTTTGTCTTCCCATTTTATTAGTTCAGACTAACACTCTGTTGTTACTGTATCTGATGGTTATAATCTTAAGCAGGTGTAAAGGAACCTATGCGTACACCCAAAGCCATGAGGATGGGAGATGGAGGGAAAGGAGAGGCTTTCCAGCTGACCCAAGAGCAGCAATGGCTGATAAGAGAAGACTGTATGAACCAGAAACTGTGGGATGAAGTACTTGCTTCTCTTAAGGAAGGACCAGTATGTTTGCAGCATGAACAAATTTTAATGTTTACATTTTCTTTAAACCGTTACTAGAAATCTTGAGTCCCTCTCACAACTTAATTTTCTGCTGAATACAGACTGTGTTACTTTCATATGTGAGGTTGTAAGAAAATGTTTACTTACACAGTTTGCTATTGTGGGTTTATGCCTACACAGTAGAAATCTTTTTTGCTTGCAAAAACATTTTTAAGTTAGAGGTGGCTTTTTCGCCTTTTCATTCTTGAAGGGATCTTCTTTTCTCTGAAATTATAAATGTGGGGTTTGTGCTAATGCAAGAAATCAGACAAGATACTTTCTAGTCCCTATATTGTGTTTACATAGAAAATAATTTTATGACAGAAAATAACAGCTTGCTTTGTTTAAGGAGGTAGAAGTACTGTCATACTCGTTTAGATACTGAATGAAAATATTTTCATCCAAATCTGGATTATTGCACTCTATAAGTGGGAACCTGAAATAAGAGAGAAAACACTTTCCTCTCCCTAAATGTGAAGAAAATAGCAGTAGCTCAGAATTAAAGAGACCATAGATGCTAGTATAAAAAAGTCCACAAAACAATCTCTCCTAAAATATTACACCTGTGAGTGTTTATTTCGTAGTTATTTGAGCTATTTTGCAGAAGACATCAAGTCACTAAGAAGTTAAAATAACTTGATAAAACTCAGATCAGTGAAAAACAAACCATTGATTCAAATATCTAAAAATGGACATACATTATTAATTTGAGAATTATCAGTGTCTATTTATGATGCTTCTGTAACAGGAAAAAAAATATCATTATTTCCCTGTTCTTGCACTTACAGTACTAGTTTTTGTTATGATGTTGCTTTAGGAGCTGTGTATTTGCCATTATCTATCTTCTACGCAGTGCCTGTAATGACCAGAAGGAATTTCGGTTCATAAAATTGCACGTGATGAAAGGCAGTAGAGAGATGTGTTTGTGAAAAGGAGACAACAGTCATTTAAAAGTTGTTTAGTAACCGAGAAACCATTTTTCTACCAATTCCTACCCATAATTTGGGTAAGATTTCCAGTTGGTGGCCACTCAAGGCACTGAGAATCACTGGTGGTGTTGGATCTCCACTGTTAAAATGTAAACGTTTCTGCTTGAAACAACCACCTTCCTATTAAGTAAACAAAACATGGTTTAAGATAAATCTAGTATTTAAAACATCATTACAAAGAATCATATTTTGATTACATGTGGATCTGGGTTTTTTTTAACCCAGCTTGTATTGTTGAGATACTTGGAGATCACTATGTCAGAGATAAGTAGAACAACTGACACAACTGTATCTCAAGATTCCTTAAAGATGCCCTGAGAATATTTATAAACCAGAGATGTTAGCGTACACACTGCAGAGAGTTTGGCCTGAGGAGAGGAAAAGTTACTTAGTCATAATCCAGAAGCACAGGAGGAGGTGCAGAAGTGGCTTTCTTAGAAAAAATTCCCTTGACAGAGAAGCAGAGGTCTTTCAGGGTCATGCAAATCCTAGCAACAGTTACTAAACACAATTACTAAATTTTCTGATCAGCCATGAGGAGCCCTCTGGCCTATTTCATTTTATTTATAGCAATAATCATACAGATAGGTAAATAATCTTTAAAACATTACATCTCTGATTTGTGGGAGAGCAGGGCAATAAAACATGCATGAACCTGCTTCCTGATTCTTTTTAGAAAGGTGCACTCGTGGATATGGAGGACTTAACTTCTAGAAGTTCTGTATGTAATAGGTGGCCATTATGAGAACTGCAGCAGAGTTTGTATAACTGCAATATTTCTTTGCCCCAAACTAGAATTTTCTGAAAAAGCTGGAACAGTCCTTCATGTGTGTCTGCTGCCAGGAGCTGGTTTACCAGCCAGTGACAACAGAGTGCCTGCACAACGTCTGTAAAGTAAGAAATGCTCAGCTTTGGTCTGGTCTGCTTGCTTGGCTTTGAGACACCAGTCGCCCAAACCATGTGTACTTTAGAAAGACAACAATTACTGCATAATGTTCTGAGCAAAAATATGCAATGAGTTTGCATTCAGTGATTGCTGCATCACCTTAACTGCGTGTAACGAAAGGGGAAATAATTTAGTATAGTTCCTGATAGACGTAATGAGTGAAGTTCACTGTTGCAGTCCTTCCTTTGTGATTTGTAGGATTACACTAGGAATTAGTTTGGTCCAGAAGCTAGATGTTGGCACAGTAACAGTAATTTAATTTTGCATACTTGAGGAATAAAATCAAATTTTATAGTTGTGTAGCACTGTTACTTAGAGTTATTGGAAGGATGCAAGGTAAATACAGAAAAATTATTTGGGCTTATTTGGAACGAGTTATGTTGTTATTCTTGGCATTGTCTGTTTTCTTAGAGGGCCACAGAAGTCAGATTATTGATGACCTTTGAGGTCTCTACCAACCTTGGTGATTCTGTGATTCTGTATCTTAAAGTCTTGATCAGTTAGATATAATGTAAGGAGTCTGGTGTCCAATTTGTGTTAGAGCTTGAAAGGACTCAGAAAGTTTGCTGTTCAAGAAGATAGGTATTACTCCAGTACAAATCACTGTGTTGCAATGGGTGGTCTGCTCACAAAGAATGATTATTGCTCCTAAAAACCATAAAACTTACTATGAAGGGACTGTTGCAATGATGGAAATTAGAAAACCATGGAGAAAGCTGAATGGCAACAAAATCAGAAAGCGCAGAATTGGAAGATGCCAGTAAAGATTTCCAAATGCAAAATAACATGCAGTTGAAGTTGTAAGGAATAGTTTGATAGTAAGCAGCTCTTACTGTTTAGGCACAGATTTGCTCTGATTTCTGAAATTCAGCTCACATCCTTGGTGTGGAAGCAGCCTGTGGTAACACAGTAAGGAAGGCGGCACTGGTGTCAATGTGTGAGAGATTGTATTGTTCTACAGGTATCCTTAAGGCTGAACTGAATCTCATCTCATGAGGTAGATGGAGATTGTTATATAAACAATATAGCCAGTATACTCACCAGACCTATTGAAAGGAAAGTCTGGAAAACTTTAGCATCTCACCATTACTCTGGAAGGAAGATGTGGACATGACTGATTCACAGGAAGGCATTAGTAGAAACGAAGAGGATTTCTCAGCAGTGGTTTAATTCCTGCCAAGACCCATGTTTCACATCCCATTGCAGAGCAGAGTTCCTTTATAAGGAGGGTATTTTAGTCATTGAAGCAGAGTTAGGCTCTGGAGGGCTTGGTAATGACTTGGGTTTTTGCTAGTAGTAGAGCAGTTTTTGGTCTATAGTGACTCCTTAGTTTTTGCTGGTTAAGCTGTCATTATAAAATCAGGGTCTCACTGTTTACTTCTCTGTCTTTGTATGTCCTAGAGTTGCTTACAGCGCTCCTTCAGAGCTGAAGTCTTCACCTGCCCTGCCTGCCGCTATGACCTGGGAAAGGGCTACACCATGGCTCCCAACAAGATACTGCAGACACTACTGGACCAGTTCTTCCCTGGTTACAGTAAAGGACGATGATGTGCTCAGATCCGTCTGTGCTGCTCCCAATGACTTTATAGACAGTAAAGGAGATAAATATGGGGAATACAACAATGGACCAGCCAGCTTGATGGGACTCAATATGTTGACACATTTTGAAGCAGCTAACCCTCTTCCCCTCATAGCCATCTTTTTGGTGTAGTGAAAACTCTCTCAGCTGTCTTTTAACATCAAGGGTAGTTTGGCCAGTTAACAAAGAAGTTTTTTGAGGAAAAAAAAAAGCGCTTCAGCTCTTACTGGCCTAGCTAATGCTTAATTTATGGTTTGTTTTTTCATAACTACCTCAGGACAGAGGAAAATAAATTGTGGGGATAACAAAGAGATAGTGAAGTTTTAGCTACACACTGCCTCTTAAATTTAGTTGTGCCTGGTCCATGTGGTTTGATTTACACAAAAAAACCCAACACACACATACACACACACACACGCACACGCACCCAAAAAGGCAACCCAAACCAAAACCAAACCCCACAAACAAACAGCAAAAAACCAGAAACAGCACTTAAGCCAGCTGGATTACACAACAGCAAATTCTGTGATGTGCATAATCCTTTTTTGGTCTTTTTTCTTCTATTATGCTGTATTTTTTTGCAAGAACAGGCTGATCTTTAGTCTATTTTTGTGAGCTTCATTGTGCTTCTCCTGTATCTTATGCAAGTTGACTACTAATGACTAATGAGAACAATATGAATGCATTGTTGCTGCATTAGTGTAAGGTGATCTGTGTTTTTTGCACTTAAGAGGGTATTCAACACACTCTATTTGTGTAAAAAATATTTCATATAAAAAGCCACTTCTGTATTAGTTGAACTGTATGCTTTTAGTAGGTCTTGTATCAGTGGCAATATATCTACATGGTATTGAAGGCAGTGCTAGCTTGGAGAGGGTTCAAATTGCTTCATATTGGGATCCTAAATTTTATATACAATATACCCCCCCCCACCAAATATACCTTATTAAATATTTTATGATTCAGAAGTTGCTAATTTTGTTTTTACTATTACCCTCTTAATGAAATCATAATATTTTTTATAGAAAGTTATATGCTTTCTGCAGGTGAGCTGCTTGTTTTTCAGACATGGTGCTTTATGTCTCTTAGCTCATTTCTCAATTTAAAAAAAAAGTTAAATAATGAAAAACCCAGCCAACATCAATATACACAGCAGCTGTCATGTAGCTATTCTGCTCTCTGCTGAGCATTTGAAGGTAACCTGTTAGTGCACAACCTATGTACTAGAGTAGGAAGGAGCCCTTCTTGCCCCGCTGGTGTCGGCAGTGGCGCTGGGAGCTGAGTGTGCCCACCTCCAAAGACAGAGATTCCCACTGTAAGCACAGGGCTGCCCTGGCAGCCTGAACCATGCAAAGGACTATATGTAGTACCTATGTCATTCTCAGTAAATTAAGGTCTTACCCTAGTGTGATAATTGGTTGTTGAGATGTACGTGGCACTGCTGGGTTTTGTGGCTGAAAGCTGGCTTAATGGCTTACGTGCTTCATCCGAAATAAGCAACTTCTCTCTCTCCCAACTCTCCTCTACAATCTACTTAGTATTTGAGTTGCATCCAAAGTACATAATGCTGGTACTGTCTCTCTAGACATATATAAAAAAAAAACAGGTGTTGCTAAACAGTTTTAACAGATCTAATTCCTCAGCTTTTTCTGTGTGTATTAGAAAAGCATTCAGATTTTATTTGGAACAGTAGGCAGATTCTAATATCCTGTTGAACTTCTCTTTTACAGAATGGAAACTTGGTATTTTATGGGGAAAAAAACATGTACTTTACCTTTGTAACAATCATTGTGTCTGTGTAGTGAGCACATGAGACTTGTGGCTTTTTACTTGACAGTTGAGTGCTGTGAAATATTTTATACCTTTTAATGCTTTTTTTCCATTTGATAGCTTTTACCAATTAATTGATGAGATAAATTTGTCAGCTCAAGGTCAACAATGGGAATTTCTCTGCTTAACACAAAAATGTATAAACCAGTATTTTAATTTATCTTTTCAGTGACAAGACAATCAAACAACGTGAAACTGTCTTCAACAAATATTAAAGTAGCTTGACAAGACTTTGTGGAGGTAGATTGGCACCACAGATTGTCTCTCCTAATATCATGAGTTGGCAGTATATTTTCACTTTTTTTTTTTTTCACACCCTAAGTGCTGTATCTGTAGCTGTTTTCTTCACTGTGTATTTAGATGTTTAGGAATAGGTCCAGCTTTTCACATCAAAACTGGTAACTAGCCTAACGTTCCTTTAATGAAATCCATTCCCTTCTCCTGTCATCTGCAGCTTCTTTGTTAATTAAAACCCCTGTTGAAATCATAAGTTTGGTAATTAAAGTGTTGCAGTCCCAAAAACTTTCATTATAAAAGGACAAAAAAGAACAGTATTTAAAATAGTGTGTCATGTCAGAGAATGCTTCTAGGTGTGTGTGCATGTGGACCTTCAAGAAGAGTTTGAGTAGCTGCTGGCTGTAAAGTGCAAATCTGCAGTCCTTTCTCCATTCTATTGTTACCCTAATACCTGCTTCTTCATTCACCAAATTCTTACATCTTCTAGCTAAATGAGTTTGTCTCTACCGGGGTACTGACGTGCCTCAAACACAAATGAAGCTGCACAGACTGGCTCTCAGGCTCCTCTCAGGTGCACTGGGTGGTGCAGGGGGTGCTGTCTGCATAATTCTGCTAGGATCAGGTTCATGTAAATTTGACTAGGAACAGATTAGAAGGAGCTCCTGGTTAAGGTCAGTGTTTTGGCTGTGGAGTAACTGGATGCAGCACTGCATGTAGCAGAAGGGCTCTGGTCTAAAGCTGTTTATGCATGAATGTGACAAACCAAGCAAGCCGAGTGTGCTGTATAAACCAAAGTGAGCATACAAGTAAGAGATTTGTGAAACGGGGAGGAAAACACTGTTAGACAAGATCTAACTCACAGTAAGCAGTTCAGTCTATTTAAAAAAAGTGTTTTCATGCTTTCTTCAGAATAATAGAGGATTAGATGGAACTACAAGGAAAAATGGATGTGATGTAAAACAAAATTAAGGTTGTTACTGCTCAGTAAAACTGGCCATTGTTGCTTACTGAAAAAAAAAGAGCTTCGGTTCAGTACTAATCTCTGCAGTATTTTGCTTTGTGTAGAAACTGTTACTGCTGTGCCACATCTGACAAAATCAGAATTTAAGCTTCATAATTTCATAGGGCTCTGCTGAGAAATCCAGACGAAAAGTTAAAATACAGCATATAACAACACTTAAAATTCTGAGCAATTTTATTAGAGTACTAACAGCGGTAGGTAAAAAAAGCTAGTATGAAATATTACCACTAGCAATGCTAGTGGTAATACGGGAAGTAAATTAATCAATCTACTTCATCTTTTTTTATTACAAAATATAAACAATTACTCCTGCAGTTAATACTCATTATTATTGCCTTATGTATCTGCATGTTACCTACTTCTTTTTTAAAACTATCTTCCATGCCACTTTGCAAATTGGATGTTAATCGATAAAGTGTTAGCAGAAACCGGACAAAATACTGGACCAAGGCAACTTCAACATCAGCTGCTGTGGAACAGCCACATTTTGTTTATACCTAACATACTTGGTTGTATTTACATTTTAACTGAGCAGTGATACAATTAACAAACATAGTGATTATCCAAAATATACACAGTATATAAATCCCCTATCATCAGGTCTGGGAGAGAAAGGCTATCCCCATGGACTCAGACTGGAAGCAGTCTTTTAGGAAGATGCTCTCTTCTGTTCAGTGAAGGGAGATGCGTAGGCTTCCATTGGTGGGCAGGTACAAACCAGATGCTGATCTCCGTATATGTCATCAATACGAGCAATTGTGGGCCAAAACTTGCTTTCAGGCTTCACAAATGGCTAAGTACAAAAGAAAAAAACATCTGGTTTACTTTTTCTACCAGGCAAATCGACATTAGACGTTTAAAGAATCAGAGGTGCTGGGAAAATTGGTTTTTTTTTAAACTGACATCACACTTCATATCTGTTCTGTAATAAAGCTGGCAGTGGAAAGAACATTTAATTTTTTTAAAAGTTCAGCCATGTACTCCTAACAGGCGTTGGCAAAGAAGCAGCCGTTGTGTGATACAGCTATGATCCTTTGAGTAATTAGCTTACAGACAAGGAAAATCGGAGGGGACTACCAAGATCTGTGCTGTTCAGTATAGCTAAGATACATCAAACAAGGTGGCAAAGTTCACAGGCACAATCAAATTCTTCCTCTTTGAAACAATGGATGGCAATAAAATAGATGCCGTGCAGTTTTAGGTGAGAACATCTAGTTACTGTATAATCAGATACTACGACTCTGGAAACAGTTCTATGTAGTGCTCTGGCGCAGTCTGATGCATCCAGTTCCAATCTGACCTTTATTTGTAGCCGGGTCATTCGTAGTGTGTCTTACCCCATGCTGACTGTGCAACTTGTCAAACCCTCATCCATGTTATTTGGGGCACAGCTTTGAACATCAGGATGGGGGACTCTGGGCCCTTGGTGCGGTATGTCAGGCCTGAAGGGGCTGTTTGCAATAGTAACATATATTATTGAAGTGCTGAGATTCACAAATCCAAGTCAGCACTTCATGTGTTGAGACTTTGTTTGTTTTAAATGATCTCTTACCCTGTCTTGAAAAGCAAAACTAATGGAAGTACCATAGAGCTGAAACAGAGAAAATAAGTACAGTAAAAATGGCTCTGAAGTTTTTATTCTTGCCAGGTTACTTCATCTCCAACTGACCAGAAAAACCACAAAACAGAAAGTACATGAATGTATTACCTGATTACCACTAGGATTCCATTATTTACTCACCAGTGGGAATGCTGCCACTTCTCTGGAGTAAGGACGATCCCACTTGGAAGAAGTGACACAGTTCAGAGTATGTGGTGACATCTACAAGCAAAAATACATGTTTGGGACATGAAATTATGAATGCAGTTGAATGTATCAGTGTGAACCCTCTTTCAGGATCATATTGCGACGTGACCTACTCTAGGCGATCCTGTTCTAGCAGGGGCAGTTGCACTAGGTGATTTTCAGAGGTCTCTTCTAATCCCAACCATTTTATGATTCTGTGAATCTCTTGAAAATACTGTTTTATCTGGGGTCCAAAAAGCAGATTTAACAGGAAACAAGCTGAATGTACTTCCAGCTCTTCCTTGGTACCTAAGTAGTCAGTACAGCATCAGAAGAGTTGAACAAAGCTTGAGCCTATAGAAGTATTTGTGGCACAGTTGCTAAAATAATTAATTAGTTAGTTAGTTAGTTTTAAGGTCATTCGGCTTCCTTTCTTGATCAGATAAAGAAGCACCTCACCCTTCATTACTGTGAGATGGCCTCGAAAATTACGCATCATATGCTGGCATAAATACTTTTCTCTGCCTCACCAGCAAAGGCCAGAATTCTGGCTGGAAAACTCACATGTCGAATCGTGAAAAAAATTAAGGTTTCTAACCCAGTCAAGTTCCAAGAACTTTGTGTGCTCACTGTCACACACTGTTCTATCTGAGAGTACTGAAGGACCAGGAAGCAGGCTCACATGGTCTCCACTAAGCCTCAAGGGTTAAGCTGATGCTGGCTATTTTCTGTAGATGCCACCTTACCTTTAGTGGGTTAAGTTGGGGGTCCATCCTTCCCGCCTCTATTTCAGCAATTTCCTGGCGAATACTTATCATTGCGTCACAAAATCTATCCATTTCTGCCTTGTCTTCAGACTCGGTTGGTTCAATCATAAGGGTCCCTGCCACTGGCCAGGACATGGTTGGAGCATGAAAACCTGATAAACAGGAAGTAAAGTAGAAGAAATTTGTCACTGACTATAGGTTATATGCTAATATATGCATTAGCTAGCAACTGCTTCACAAATTCAGCCCTTTCAGTAATCTCGACAGGGCCGAAGTCAGGTAGTGTTAGCGCTTTACTGTAGAGAAAAGGCAGACTTCACAGAAGTATCTTAGTTTTTAACACTGCATGGTAATGCCATTGTATTGTTTGCAACAGAATTACACACTGATTTAATGAAATGCTTTTAAAATCTTGCCTTTTTCTTTGTTACTTTTCATCCCAAAGCCTGTTGCTTCTTTCCAGCTTTGTTCCTGCTGTTCACTTCAGTAGAAGTGTTATGTCACTCTACCTTCTAAGGCTGTATGGCAAAATTACAATGGTACAGATTTATGCACTGCTAAGCAAGGTAAAAAGAAAATGTGGTCCCTCACGATTCCTGTCTTGCACTACTGCCAGTTACAGCCTTGTGACACTTCTCTTTCAGCTGCAGAGGATGAGAACTTTGCTAAACTTTTCTATTCAATGCACCTCCTTATCTACTGAAAATAAAGTGGTTGCATGCTATTTAAGGCCACAGCAGCCTACCTGCAAGGGCAGAAAGGGTGGGGATTTTTTGTGTCACTACTGGGCCTTGGATTATTTCAGTGATGAAGACATTACTTGTTAGGATTTTAACAGCTTTTGTGCATATTCATTAGAAGCACAACTGCACAGGATCAAGCAGTTTGATGGGTCAGTTTTGTCTGGCAGCATGAGGAGCCATGATCAGATTCTTCAGAGCATGTGTATACAAAATGCCTAAAACATGTCAGGAATGGAAGCAGTTAAATCATGTTAAACCCTGCTACCCCGCTTCAAAAGCATTCTTTTCTTTTGTTGAGTTGTTGGGGGTTTTGTTGTTGATGTTGCAATCTTACTAAGCTCTTGGTTTCAACCCATTTGCTCCAGTGGTTACAAGTCATGTACTTGCAAATTTGAAGGGGCCTTTACAAAACTTGAGAGGTAGCAGCTGATGAGTGACAAGTGTGTCTCTCAGAGGTCCATACTGAGACCAGTGCTGTTTGGTCTCTTCATCATTGATATAGACAGTGGGATCATGCACACCCTAAGCATGATCCCACCTGTTTGCAGGTGACAAGAAGCTGAGTGGTGCTGTTGATATGCTAAGGGACAGGAGGTCATCCAGAAGGACTTGGACAATCCTCATGATCAATACAGTCCAGGGGATGATGTGACAGACAGCAGCCCTTGCAGAAAAGAACTTGGGGGTAGTGGTGGGGGTACTGGTGGATGAAAAGCTGGACATGACCAAACAATGCACACTTGCAGCCCAGAAGGCCAGTTGTGTCCTGGGCTACTCTAAAAAACATGCCCAGCAGAGGTAGGTGATTCTGCTAGTCTGCTGTGCTCTGGAGAGACCTCACCTGCAGTAACATGGCTAGCTCTGGGACCCTCAACCCAAAAAGGACACAGATATAATGGGGAGGGTTCAGAGGACGGCCACAAAAATGATCAGAGGGCTGGAGTACCTCTCCAGGGAGACCTTACAGAAGAAGCCTTCCAGTAGCTGAAGGGGGCCAACAAGAAAGCTGAGGAGGGGCTGTTGACAAAGGCCTGTAGCACTAGGACAAGGACCAGTGGTTTTAAATGAGAGAAAAAGTAGATTGAGATTGGGCACTAAGAAGTAGTTCTTTACTATGAGGTTGAATAACACAGGAACAGGTTGCCCGGGACATAGTGGAGACATTGAAGGTCAGGCTTGATAGGGCTCTGAGCAACCTGATCTAGCTGGGGATGTTCCTGCTTACTGTAGAGAGGTTGGACTAGATGACCTTGGTCCCTTGCAGCACAGAACATTCTCTCATTCTATGAAGATTCTATAATTCTATGAAAGCAGCTACTACAACTCAGGTGATGCAGATCTCTCTCTCTCTTAGCCCTTAAATGAACATGAAGAGAGTGGAAATAATCATCGTAAGGTCACCATCCATAAACATAGAAGTTTCTGTCTGACTTACCGTAATCCTGAAGTCTTTTAGCAAGATCTACAGCTTCAATGTTTGCTGTTTTTTTGAAAGGCCTCGTATCCAGAATGAATTCATGGGCTACATAACCTGTAATTACAAAGTATGCACTATGTTTACCTACTTACAAGGAGAATAATGCAATCTACCAAGCAGTCTGTTCTGATGGGGTTTGTGGAGAACATTGCAAAAAGGCAAATTAAAAAATATCCACGTGAATGAAAGTTCAAACCTGTGAAATTATCAGGTAAGAGCTACACAACTCAGTGTTTGAATATTAGACTGGCCTTCTGAGTCCCATATTAAGAAGAGGCATCATTTCTAGGATTTCCTCATTTCCTACTTCTGTAGGAAAGGGTAGCCAAAGCAGGATTACAACTGTTCTGGAAAAATAATTGGATTTGTCAGTTGCTCATTTGATTCATAGGTTGTCTTGAATTAGCCATGTAGAAGATAGCAGTTTCATGTTATGCCAGAGGAAAGCTCAAATCTGACATGACAGAGAGACTAAAGACATAATTTCTCAATTTTTATCTGTGATCCTGGTGAACATTGTTCCATGTAATTGTCGAATCCTTCAAAATCTGCAGCTTCCATTCAGAGAATATATTCTGTTAAAATGCAGCCTGCAGGTGTAGCTGAGGTATAACCATTAAATTCAAGACATGTATTTTGATGAGCATACATGCTGTACTCAAATGTTCTTCAGTACCATTCAGCTTAAATAAACAATACAGCATTCTCTGACAGTCACTCTATTACAACAGATAATTCTTTCACCTCTTTAGTCATTATTTGTGTCTTGCACCAAGACTGGAGAGCTGTTGCAGAGATCTAGAATGTAGTTTAAATATTTTGCTTTGCCAAAGGGCTTCTCCCCCATCTCACAAAAGCAAATGAGTAGAAATGAGAGAAATTTGGGTGGGTTTGTTGGGTTTTGTTTGGTGTGTTTTTCAGAGAACCATGCTGCAAGTCAGTTTCTGCAATGGGGGGGATGGAAGTTAGACTTGTAAGAGAAAGATTGTCCAATACTTGCCTTTTACTCCTCTGAAAAGGATTTTGTAGTGCTTCTCTAGCCTCTTTGCCATGTAGTTTGCATTTAGTATAGCAATCTCAGAAGCATGCTTTAGACCCTTTGCTCCCATTGTCTGAAAGAGGAATAACATGAAGAAACAGATCTAAGTACACTCCCAAGCCAGGTGTGTTGTACTGGCAAGCATGATGGACAACAGCACCTTAATGCATCTTCCTAGTTGTAAGGCAGTCATGCTGCTGTTACACTTTCCCGTTCCACAGTCACTGAAACACACTGATTATTACTTGAGAGCAGCTGTGGGGTATGTGGAAGATGAGACTGCTAACTCTGTAAGAATTTCTGCTTAAAATCACCAAGGGGAAAATGCAAACCTTTTAGCAAACTAAGAAGCTCTGAAGTGAGTAGAAAACAAGAGAGCAGAATTCAAGATTTTCTGAGAACTGCACAGTGCCTGCCACCATCCTTGCTCCCAGGGACAGAGCTATGTGTGCTTACTGTACAGATTATCCCAGCAACTCAAACTCTGTTTGCTGGTGTCATGTCACAGATGATACTGCGTCTTAACAAAGACCAAAGCCAAATGAACACAGATGCATTTGCATCTCTGTTAAAGCATTGCAGAAGGACAGTGCTGAAACTGAGCTGTGGTTGAATTTTTTTAACACTGCACTTAGAAGTTAAGGAGCAAACCAGCCTTCAAGGTAGCCTTCTCAGTTGGGACAGTGTAACAGGTGGCAAATTGCATCGTGAAGAATCGGCTTCCCTTAAAATTTTACTACAGCTTAAAATACATTGTAATAGGAACCAGCTTACAGCCAGAGGTGGTTTTTACAGCTGAAAAGCCACCATGCAAGTTGTACCAGCTCATATTTACTCATTTGAAATTCCACAAGAGGGGAAGTTTCCATGGTCAGGATTTCAAATTGGGCTACAGGGTACTCTGCTTGTATGTTCACCATTCCCCCTCTTTCTCTCACTGAAAGCTTTAAATGTTGCTCACAATCCCAGCACATCATGTTCTCAAACAGATGTTGAATCTACATTCACTTCTGAATGCTGTGTATCTAACAAAATATTTACAGGCTTATCACTAAATTGCAAGGCATTTAAAAATTACATAGCTCACAGCTTTTCACACACCTTATGCCAGATCTAAGTTCAGTTTTCAAATTCAGTAAATTCCCCTAGAACTCATGTTCTTACTGAACAAATTTTGGAAAGACATACAGGTCAAGTATTCTTGGGACAACACTAATTACCAAGCAGCTTTTAAACATGAAAACTTTGATGGCAGAAACAGTGGAGGGGCAAGCCTGATTGCAGCTTTCTGCCCTGTGTCCACCTCACCTGTTTCAAGAGATAGAAAAATGAAGTTTTAAGCAGAATCAACAAGTTCAGCAGCTGTCCTGCCATCCTTTCGTACTGCAATGGATGGCAATGGGATGTTCCACTGTTTTACTGGAACACAAGGAAGTTCAAAGGATGTAAATAACCCATAGTCATATGCTTTAAAGTCTCTTCAGCATGTTCAGGTGATTCCTCACACTTGCCTGAACAGAAACAGACTCTCAGCTGATACTCCTTGTAAAAGTCTACCCACCTTGATATAGACCCAGGAAATAGGCAATATAGCACTGGAACCCCAAGGCGCAGCACTGACAGTACCCAAAGGACATGCATCCTTTTCTGGCTGAATTTTGATGACAGGGTGGCTGGGCAAGTAGGGAGCCAAATGTTTCTTCCTAAAACAAAAACATTGATTTTAGAACTTAAATGTGACATTTGTGCCTGTGTTAACATTTTTGGGCAGTTTCAGCAGTAGCTTCTCTTCATCCCAAATAGTCCTCCAAGCAAACTTGTTGTTTTCTTGAAGAGAAAGTTCATTAATCTAACTGCTTATAGTGGAGGATGGAAAAAAATACTTTTAAAAGAGTAAGATTACTTTCTTTTAAAGGAATATGACTGCTCCGTCGAATAGATTCTCATTGTTCACGTATGACTTCTGAGTTCTTCATTATGTAGGATATCAGCCCTCGAAGTCCACAGATCATCTCTTCATTTACTCAGAAAAGAGATGTCTGAGCAAGGTCTACATACATACTAAAGTGCTGACATGAAACTTTGCTTTTGTCAATATACAGGAACCTCACTGTTCAAGAGATCAGTACATGACTATTCTGGAAGAAGGACAAAAGTTTACTAACAACAGTAAACTTCTCGCATCCATGGCTCTGTACTTAGGTAAACCAAGATTCACTAAGGGATGGGTTTGGTTTTTTTTAATTCAAGAAAAGGCTAATAAAGAGATACCCACACTCCAATTGGTCCCATTCCAGGTCCTCCTCCTCCATGGGGAATGCAGAAGGTTTTGTGAAGGTTTAAGTGAGAGACATCAGAGCCATAATCCCCAGGACGACACAGACCAACCTGCGAAGGGAATAATCAGTCTCAAAATATTCTTTACCTGCCATTTTAAGACCTGTTCTACAGTCATGAGAAACACATTGAAAATGATGTTACATGCTTTTCTGTTTTATTTTAATGTGACACATTATGAGCAAGAACTGATTAGGAATTGTTATGTGTGTAAAGAATCAGAGAATCATAGAATTCCAGGGGCTGGAAGTGACCTCCAGAGATCATTCGAGTCCAACCCCCCTGCATATCAGGACCACTTAGGGCAGGTCACTCAGGAACATGTCCAGTTGGGTTTTGAAGATCTCTAGAGAAGGAGACTCCACAACCCCTCTGGACAGCCTGTTCCAGTGCTCTCATTGTCCCAGTAAAGAAGTTTTTTTTCTCATGTTGAGATGGCATTTCCTGTGATTGCATTTATGTCCAATGCCCCTCATCACTGGGTATCACTTAAAGGGACTAGCTTCATCCTCCTGACAGCCACCCTTCAGATATATTTGTAGACACTGGTAAGGGCCCCATCTCACCCTTCTCTTCTCCAGAATAGACAGTCCCAGATCTCTCAAGCCTTTCCTTGTAAGAGAGTTGTTCCAGTCCCATAACCACCCTCATAGCCCTTTGACAAAGATTAGGCAGACTAAGCCCATTTCAGCGAACAACTCATACATCTTACAACGCATGTCAGAGCACAATCAGATGAAAGATAATAATTTTCATCATCTAATTTTTATTACTGTTCTCAAACCTCACCTCGTTCACCAAGCACTGTGTTTTCTTATCTGGAACCAGTGTTAATGTCTGAACTGAGTACTGCCATGCTATTTTTATTCCAAGGAAATGTACCCACCCAATTTGAATAAACATGCACAGGAGATTTTGTACCTGGGCATTCATATTTGCTCCATCTAAGTAAACCTGGCCTCCATGTTTATGTATAAGGTCACACACATCTCCAATCTCTTCTTCAAACACACCATTGGTGGAAGGGTATGTGATCATGATGGCTGCCAAGTTCTCTTTGTGCTTGTCCACCTGGCGGCAGGGAGGTAAATGAACAGAACACAATGAGGCTCCTAAAGCTTCTTAACAGAAAATGTTAACAAAAACTTGTAATTGGTCATCAAATGTTTGACAGGTGTGAAGCAAGTCCATCAGCAGGTAGTCTAAGTCATTTATAGTCAGAAAAAGATACTGGACTCTTTTCTTCAGCAATACCTATGGGAAAAGAATGTTTTCTCAATAAATGGGAATTTCAAATCATGGGAGAAAGCATGGTGTTAAAAGATGTATGTAGAATAGTCACTTCTAGGACATTAAGACATGTCAAGTGAAACATCTGGCCTTCGAGGCAATCTGATACGATGACCATCCCCCTACTTTCAGCAATGTAGTTTGGTGATTACAATAAAATCCTGCTCAAATATGTATTTTTGGAAATGTATCCTGCTAATCCCTTGGATTCCCAAGACTCACCTGCAGCCACTCTACTTGAAAACAGAAGAAAGTTGCCTAGCAACACTTTCCCCAGCAGAGGTGGGCTTGAACTTTGCTAGGCAAAGCCTAAAGATCAGTTTCACATGCTTCACACTCAGGAACATGCTTCATTCATTTCAAATACTAGATGTAGGCCTAAAAGGTCTGCTATAAAAGAGCCTACTGTGTAGAAAGACTCTCTGAGCAACTCCTGCACCAAAAATCCCCAAATAAAGTGAAATATCATGTATCATATGGCCAGTACCTGAGTGAACAAGAAAAGGAAAGAATCCTTTATGCTTTACCAGCAGGTATTCAGTATTATTGCCCTGTTTTCTCACAAAGTCTGATTCAGCTGCCAACACTATTTCATGTCGAGGAAAAGGAGTATTCCTGCCTTGGAAATTAAAGATAATTAAGTACTCACCATTGCTTTCAGATGGGGGATGTCAATACTCCCATTTTTATCCACTTCAATTGGCTGAATCTTCATCCCCGCCATTTGTGCACTTGCTGGATTTGTACCATGAGCAGATTTTGGAATAAGGCAAACCTTAGGAGGGAAAAATAAGCAGGAGCTAAAGTATAACTAGTTAAAAAATCTTAAAGCATGATTGTCTATGTTCAGCTATAACTCTATCAAAGTTTTCAAGAGGGATTCTGAGGGAATATTTACTGGCAAATTCCCACTTGTATGGAAGGCTGTAACTAATTTTTCTTTGACGCAAATCCATTCAGGTATCTACGTGTAAATACTCATTAGGAAAATACAGTTTCATTTGCTGCAGAAATCATCTTTAGGGCTGCAGTTACAGAATATTATCTTGGATGCCCACATTTAAAATGACTTCCTCTATCCACTGTCATTTAATTAAAGACTTTTCCCTCCGCCCTTTTTTTTTCCCCAGCAATCAGTCTCCGTATGTAGCCTGACTTGAAAGGAAAAACTTTCAAATGACAACTTTTTACTACACCTCCAGCATTTTCTTCTGTATCTTATTCAAACCAAAAATTTAGATGGAAATACTCTGGCTATGGCTCTAGACAATTCATTTAAAAAGTATTAAGAGAAGTACTTTAACTTAAATGCAGGTTCCTGTTAGTTAGGAAAAGAGCTCAGGATATTTCCAGGTGTTTGTTGGGAACTCTACCCCTTCCAAAGTAAATAAATATACCCTCCCTAAAAACAACCTTTGCTTTTGTTCAATGAAGATATTGAAATATTATTCTACTGGAAGGATTAACTAAGTTTATTAAGTTAACCAAACTTAGTGGCATTAAACAACTGATAGCAAGGCACTTTTTTTTCCACGAGAAACTGCACAATGGTCTCATCTCTTACTCACGTTCCACAGAGATGCTGAGATAAATGTTAATTACTTGAAAAGCTATTCCAAGGAACTGATTCATCTGACTCAGCACCTGGCATTTGCTCTTCCTGCAGTGAACTGTAGACATTTTACTGTACAGCTATGCTGACAGGAAACAGAGAGGCCAGTGCCAGTTCTGGGGAGAACTGTGGCATGATAGCCGTATGGAAGAAGAGTAAAGTGAGTCCAGATTGCTACTCGGTTTTGCCAGTCTGCATCTGCAGCTTCTGGTACAGAATTCATGGATCGTGTGACGATGCAGACAGATCTGAGCTGTCAGGTATGTTGATTTGTTAAGATTTTATTTTTCAGCAAGAGAGCACCAAATCTAAATTAAGCCAACTACAAGAAGCTAGATCTGACAATTTACTTAGTTCCTCCAGCCCAGGAGAAAGGTCAACATCTTGTGGAATTTCTTCTTTTCTGTTTTCCCCTCACATTTTTTCCAAAGGATTATCTTGATTTTAGTGTAACATTTGAAATCTGTTAACGGTGAGTAACTGCAAGCAGAGCACAGGCTCTTTTTTCTGTGCAGTTAAACTCTGGATATTTCTGAGTATAAAAGGTTCTGCTCTGGCAGGGGGTTGGACTAGATGATCTTTGGAGGTCCCTTCCAGCTGTCCTGAAGGTTCAAACCCCAAAACATGCCCTAGCACAGACAATGGGCTAAGGACCTGTGAATGTGCTAACCTGGACAGTTCCTGGGATCCAGATAAATAAGTACCACAGGTAATTAACTTTGTAACACAGCTGTGAACTGTGTGTGCCCCTGGCCACGCTCGAATATGCCCCATCCTAGAGGGCCAGTTATCAGGGTTCTGTGTTACCAAAGGGCATTAATTGTCTTGGGACAGTATTTAAACCAGATCCCACTGTCTGTATCACTGACAAAGGTATCACAGTATCACAGTATAACTAAGGTTGGAAGAGACCCCAAGGATCATCGAGTCCAACCTGTCTCCACAGACCTCATGACTAGACCATGGCACCAAGTGCCACGTCCAATCTCCTCTTGAACACCTCCAGGGACGGTGACTCCACCACCTCCTTGGGCAGCCCATTCCAGTGATGAACGACTCGCTCAGTGAAGAACTTTCTCCTCACTTCGAGTCTAAACCTCCCCTGGCACAGCTTGAGACTGTGTTATTAAACAGCTATGTTCTGCTCCCTTGTCCCTGAGAACAAGGGAGTCCTACTGACTAACTCCTTGAAGAGATGGAAGTTCGGTTCCCTAAAATTCAGGGCCCTGACTATGCTCTTTGTCTGTCTTGCACCCCTTAGGACTGTGAACACCAGCAGTGCAGCCCAGGCTGCCTCAAATCTTGACATCAGTGATGAGCTTGCCTGCATCGGTGACCACTGGATCCAGAATCACATCCCCTCAGGCAGGGCTATTTTCTACCTAAAGAAGTTATCATTTAAGTACTCCAAGAGTCTCCTGGATTGCCTACAGTACACTGTGTTACTGTTCCAGCAGGGGTTAGGGTCATTGAAATCCCCCAGAAGGATGAGGATCTGTGAATGCTCCAATTAAACTTATATCTAAAACTTAAACTGACACAGTCTTTCTTCAAGGCATCACAGATTGTTCAGGTAGCACCAAGGAACAATATTATTTTCAGACTTTTCAGCTATAGCTGCTTCCTATTCAATGCAAATAAAGAAGAACCTTTAAAAGAAGATAAGAATTAGTAATTCTATGAAACATAGTGTACTTCTAAGAACTGCTCCCCCTTTGGGATTAACTACATTTGTAGAACCTCTCAGGTTTGTAAGAAACCTGCTTTGTCAAGTTGCAATGGTATAACTGCGAAGCGACAAGTTGAGGTCAAAATTTCAGGTAATTAGTGTAGAAGAGAATGCAAATCCAGTGTCTATACTCCAGCACTACCTACTGAAGATGATCCTCAACTAATCAAAACTGATTTGCACCATTAATCTGCAGCTTTGGTGGCCCCTGTGGAGCAAGTTTATTTCCATAAATCAGACAGAAATCTCTTTAAAACAGTTTGAAAGGACAAAACCTGGATGAACCTAAGGAATTCTGAGCAGCTACCAAGGCATATCAGAGGCTTGTCTGATGCTCTTCTGCCAGGAGTGGCTATACTGGGAGCCATCTAATGTCATAAGCAGCGTCACTTTTAGATACCAAGTTCCTGTTCCCTTTTTAACTGAAAGTTCTGGACAGTGTCATACTACCTTCAAAAAGAGAAATTATAATTTCCCATTTTCTTTTGAGATGTGGACCTAGATTCATCTCACTGAAGATGTGAATCACTGTTTTCCATTCATGAACAGCCAGTGATAGCTGCAATGGTTAGCTCCACACACAGGTTTTAGGTCCCTTCATAAATGTCCTGATATTTCATGGCCCTACTGAGCTAGGAATAGCTCATCCTTAAGTTCACAGTCCAGGCTACCTGATTCACTTCAATTCTGGCAGCCTGGTCTGCTTGCTTGCTGCTTTGGTGTTCTTCAGTGGTGCCGCCTGCTTGTGAGCATCTGCATGATATGTAACTTTGCAGTAATACTTTTGATCTGGGCACCAATGTGTTGGCAGAAGCCATCAGCCCACACAGCTGTTGGCATCCTCCCATCACTCCACAAAGCCAGACGGGCCCTACCCTCTCCTACCCTGATGGCATCATTGTGCCCCTGTGGATCCAATGTGCCAGGCCACTGAACCCATAGAGTCCATCAAACTTTGATGTGCCCCTCATCTGCATAGCCAGAGACAGGAACCTTTTGCTCCTGCTTGTAGTATCCAAACTGACTCTCATGGTGTCAGACCATAAGTCCCTTCACCAAACTCAAGAGAGACATTTTCAGCCCTTATTCCATGTTTCGGGGCCTGCTGGTTACTTTCCACTGTCTTGGCAGCAACTGGTGCAGCAGCCTTCTTGGCTGGTCCCTTTCTAGCATCTGTCTTCCCCTTTAAAAGTTCTGGCTTCTCGCTTTAAGGTGTGTGCATTGTACCTTTCCTTTATGTCCTACCCCAGCATGCAGGAAGAACCAGCAGGTGCCATGTGATGTGCACTGGGGGCTCCCTTTCCCTCTGGGGACACTGACTTCACAGGACACTCCTGACAGCTGAAACATCACCCATGAGGATGAGAAGTGGAGGGACTTTTTGAAACACCACGTCTCAAGATATGACCAGTTCATCATCACCAGCGAATTGGTGCTGTAAGACATATATTTTCAACAGACCTCCTCTACCTGGCCCACATGTACTGGACATCAATCTGCTCATTGTCCAGGTCACTACAGACCACCTTCCACCATTGCTCATTCTCTTAGGTGCTGAACACCTTCCTCAGAAAGGGCTCAGTTGCCTCAGTAATTAATGAGATTACCCCTGAGAGGACACCTCACACTCAACAGGAACTACCTGTAATAAAATGTATATTTTTATATATTTTACTACTTAATACCTTGGGCAGTGGACTCTTCAGACACCTCTGTAACTTATTTACAAAGTATATTTACAGGTTCTGTTATTCGGTTGTGAGTGATACATTCCACACATAAAGACAGTTAGATGATTTAAGCACAGACCTAAGAATTTCCAATACAGCAATTCAAATTGGAAGTAAAGGTGCTGCAATATACACTTTCCCACAGATGGGATTCCGTGGCAGATTAGCCAGGTGCTCATGACTTGCTCCTCTGTCTGGTATCTTCCCAGATGCTGTGGCTACAATTTGAGTTGCCCTTGGCTCAGAGAGGGCTAGGGGGGGCTCTCTCATGTGCTCCAAGGCCAGGCTGTACTGACCCCTGAGAGACTCCACTAGATACAGGCCTCCAACTAGACTCTGTATTAGATAATAGGATCAAGTATCTTAGATAAGGGTGCTCAACATGCCCATGCAACGGAGCTGCACACATCAGCCCCAGAGGTGTAATCCTTTGTTGTCTCTGCAAGGTGGCTAATGCAGCATCACAGCAGGGTTATCAAAATATTTCAAAGCACAGCAAAATACTTTGATAAACAGCACTCCAAGCAGCAAGAGCTAAGAGCAGCTATTAAAAAAGCATAGACTCTAACATACACAGTAAAGCAAACAAACTCTGTGACCCAGAGCTGGCAGAAGCCAACTAACAAGATAATGTGCTCAGCTCAAAACTGGCATTGCCTCAAGCCCCGTCCTGTGCACTGAAGAGGACTGTGATTGGTTGACTCAGGCAATAGTCAAACACACTGCTACTCACTCCCTATTCACATGGGACAAGGAGAAAACAGAAGTAAGGTGAGCAAACTCATGGATCAAGAGAATGACAGTTCAATGGGTAAAACAAAAGATGTGTGAGCAAGCAAAGCAAGAAGAGGAATTAATTCATTACTTCCCATGGCCAGGCAGAAATCCAGACACCTCCTGGAATGCAGCCTTCAGCATGTGTAATAGTTGCCTTGGAAGAAAAATGCTGTAACTATGGCCTTCTCTGCTTTGTCCTTCTTTCTGAGCTTTTATTGCTGAGCATGCCATAGTTTGTGTATACACTAGCTGTCCTGGCTGTTTCTCTCCCAGACTTCCTCCCTACCCTTGAGAGAAAGAGGCTGGGGCATAGCGGGGAATGAGAAAGAAAGCAAGCCCTGATACTGAGCAAGCAATAGCCAAAACGTCTCTGTTACCAACACTACTTGAGCCACAAATCCAAAGCACAGCATCACATGGGCTGCTGTAGATAAAGTTAATTAAACTCATCTCAGTAAGATGCAGTACAGTTGTTCTTTGAGGGAGTCCCTTTTCCTCACTCCCACTGTCTGTAAAGTAAATAAAGACTTTGAAGATGATAGCCACAATCCATGAGGGAAGCAGGGAATACTGAAAGCTTTTCCTCGATGAGAAGCCTTGTTTCTCACTAGGTGAGTCCCAGCAGCTGAATCAACTCTCCTTTTTCCACTTTCCACCCCAAGTACTTTCCCACACAATTACTGACACTTACAGTTCTATGACGTTCTCCTTTTGCATTTAAATAAGCTTTGATTGCAGCCAAACCTGCATACTCTCCTTGGGCTCCACTGCAAGAGGAAAACACAAACCTTGTTACACAAGCACACAAACCAGAAAGTGCCAGCCAGCACTCTACTGAAATATGAAATTTGTCCAGCCCTAATCCTTCCCAATGGCTTTAGACAAGTGTCAGAAAATGTAAAGAAGCACATGCCATGGATTAAATTTTAAACAGACAACCATTAATTAACATATCTTGCCTCTTGCAAACAGTAGATGAAAAAAGTTATGCCATTTACCTGCTTACACTATGATGTCAAATTCTTTTGCTGAGTTGAGCCTGTTTCTGCACATAGCAGGGGACTGTGTGCCTGACTACAGAGAGGCAAACTAATACTGAAATGCATAGTGTATGCAGCGAAAAATGAAAACTCCTTCAGTGACAGGCTGCAGCAGTACTCAGTCAGCTCTACTTTATTTCTGTGAGCATGTAGATCCTAGGCATTCTTTAGTCAAAATCCCATATTAGCTAGTGCATCAAATACCACTTTCAACAATTATGTAGCTGCCAGCTTATGCAGCTTATTTCTATGTCAAACCTTTAATTTTAGCTCACAGGAGGATCTCAGTAACATCACTTTTTTAAGGAAACAGTGGTGGAGAACTGGCCTTCACAGAGAAGACAACACGGGAAAAAAAGGTTAAAGTAATAGAAAAGACCAACTCACTAAACTTTTAGAAGAGACAAGACAAAATAAGGTTCTGCAGTTTTGAAAAAAGAAATTATAAACTCTGAGTGCAAAAATTATAAAAGCTGGGTGTACCCTCAGCAAGTTTGCTGATGACACCAAGCTGTGTGGTGCAGCAGACACACTGGAGGGAAGGGATGCCATCCAGAGGGACCTTGACAGGCTGGAGAGCTGGGCACAAGCCAACCTCATGAGGTTCAACAAGACCAAGTGCAGGGTCCTGCATCTGGGTCAAGGCAATCCCAGGCACAAATCCAGGCTGGGCAGTGACTGGCTGGAAAGCAGCCCTGGGGAGAGAGACTTGGGGGTGCTGGTGGACAAGAAGCTCAACATGAGCTCTCAATGTGCACTTGCAGCCTGGAAAGCCAATCAGATCCTGGGCTGCATCAAGAGAAGTGTGGCCAGCAGGTCAAGGGAGGTGATTCTCCCCCTCTACTCAGCTCTGGTGAGACCCCACCTGGAGTACTGCCTCCAGTTCTGGAGCCCCTGTTACAAGAAGGATATGGACATGCTGGAAGGGCCAGAGAAGGGCCAGAGAAGGGCCATGAGGATGATCAGAGAGCTGGAGCACCTCTCTTAGGAGGACAGACTGAAGGAGTTGGGGCTGTTCAGTCTGGAGAAGAGAAGGCTCCGAGGTGTCCTAATTGTGGCCTTCCAGCATCTGAAGGGGGCCTACAAGAAGGCTGGGGAGGGACTTCTCAGGATATCAGGTAGTGACAGGACTACAGGGAATGGAATGAAGCTGGAGGTGGGGAGATTCAGGCTGGATGTGAGGAAGAAGTTCTTCACCAATAGAGTGGTGAAGCCCTGGAGTGGGTTGTCCAGGGAGGTGGTTGGGGCACTGTCCCTGGAGGTGTTTAAGACCAGGCTGGATGAGGCTGTGGCCAGCCTGATCTAGTGTGGGGTGTTGGAACTAGATGATCCTTGTGGATTCTCCCAACCCTGACTGATACTAAAATCTTCTCTTCAGTGAAATTATCAAGTTTAACTTAGAAACTTCTTCTAGCTTTGGCATGCACATTTTTTTTCAGAGGGAAGGTTTTGGAAGCACAGTAAATAGTGAATGTTCCCAAAAAACTTCCTACCTGTTTGGCTGGAAGGAGATTTTGTCATAGCCAGTAATCTCACACAGGTCCTTCTCCAAATCCTTGAAGAGCTGCTGATACCCTTGAGCTTGATCCAGGGGCACAAAAGGATGGATATTGGCAAATTCTTTCCATGAAATAGGCTGTGAAAAATCAGGGGTGGGGGTGGGGGGGGGTGGTGGAAAGGGGTATGTGCTGTAGTAAAAAAATTCTGCAGACAACTCTGTTTTATTGTTAAACTCTATGCAGAAAAGAAGCCACCTTGTGCTCAAATAAAAATCAAACATTTGCACAGCAAGACAAGTTCTCAACCTCACTGTAGGATGTGGCCTGGCTGAACAGAATGCTTTGGCTAGAACTTAGGGAAAAATAAGGAGAGTTTATGATCTTAGGAAGAATAGGCAATTCTAGAGGACTGCAAGGATGTTGTGATGCTATGGAGGGCAAACATTAGAAGCACAAAAACCCAACTAGAACTTTATCAGGTTACTGTTATAAAAGGCAGTAAAAATGTTTCTATTAATAAACTCGCAACAAAAGGAGGATTAATGAGAATCTCTATCCTTCATTGGATGCAGAGGAAAATACTGTGACTAAGGCTGAGGAAAACACTGATGTACTTAATGCTTTATTTACCTCAATCTTTAATAGTAAGACCAGCTGTTCTCTAAGTACCCAGCACCCTGAGCTGGTAGACAGGGACAGGAAATAGAAAGAAGCCATCATAATCCAAGGGGAATATAATACACACACTCACACAAGTCTATGAAGCTGCAGTCTCAGCTAACTGGGGAGGTCCTACTTGACTAGACGTTAGCAAATATGATACCCATCTACAAGAAAAGCTGGAAGGAAGGAAACTACGGGCCTGCAAGTCTAACCTTGATGCCAGGGAAAGTTATGGATCATTGAATACCATCACTAATCAAGCAATCGGGCCAAGTTAGGATGGGCTGATGAAAGGCAGGTTGAGTTTGACTAAGTAGACTGCCTTTTGTGACTCAGTGAATAAGAGAAACCCTATGGACTTTAAAATACTTCAGCTTTTTTTTTTGTTGCTGTTTCTCACAGGATTTTCATGGAAAAACTATCTGCTCATGACTCGGATGTTCGTATGCTTCGCTGCGTAAAAAAACTGGCTAGACGGCTAGGCCAAAAGAGTGGTAGTGAATGAAATTAAAGCCAGCTGGTGGCTGACCACAACTGGTGTTATCCAGGGCTCAGTAGTTCTCTAACATCTTCATCAATTATCTGGACAAGGGGATTAAGCATGCCCCCAGTAAGTCTGTCAGGTTTGGTGGAAGTGGGGGTAGGAAGGCTCTACAGAGGGATCTGGACAGGTTTGATTAATGAGCTGAGGGCCAAGTGCCAGATTCTTCACTTGCATCACAACAACCCCAGTTATGGAATCTTCAAAGCCACTTACTTTCTAGCTGTTGATGAACTACTCTGCTTTTCAAAGATTTCTTCCTAGAAGAAAAGGGAGCTGATGACTTTAGCTACTTCTGAAATGGCCTCCTCAGCTAGAGTACCACACCAAAAGCAGTCTTTACTTCTCTACAGTGACACTGGCCAGATAGTTTACTTATGTGGGTCTCAAATAAGACAGCATTATTACAACTTACTGTAAGTTCAGCTGAACTATTGAGCTTCATTGTGCAGGATCCCTAAAAAATCAAACATACTTGTCAGTATTTATTGACATATATAAATATGTAGGTAAGTACCCATTTTTTAAATCTTTTTTGGTAAATACCTACCAAAGGAATCATGCTGTGAACAAGGGAAATATCTTTGTTTTCTAACCTTTTCATGTACCGCACAATATTTGTCTCAGAGTGATAGCTGGAGAACACAAAACATGGTGTTAAGGCAAGAAGATTAGCTATATCAGTGGGTTGATCTATGCTTTAATATAGGAAAAGCCCTATAAAAAGGATTAAAACTGAGGATATTTAAAAATATATACCAGGCACTTCTTTCCAAATCAGTGCTTTATGCTTGCTAATAGTAATGTGGCTGAAAAAACTGCTATTACCATTTGCTCGGAAATGCTATCAGGGAATATAAGGACTGTAGTAAGTTGCTGATACTACATCCTCAAATATTAGCTTGTACAATGTAGCAGGTTAATGGAAAAACACATTCTTCATTTGACGATGAGTACTGTTTTGACCATTTAAACGTAAAAGATGTCTAAAAATACCACTATATAGATTATTTCACAGTAACAAGTGACTATGTGAACATACCTACAAAACTGTCCTCAACTCCAGTACCACTTTTGAAAGGAGATACATTCAGATACCACCAAAGTATCAAATATGCAGCAATTTCACAAACCTGTTGAAAACCTGATGCGTCAAGAATTTGGAAGTTCTCTTAAATGGGGTGCTAAAGATGCCTTTGGTTTCCTCGCCCATACCCTCAGCAATTAGCTCCTTTGACACAAAGAAATATGGAGTCAAACACTTTCCCATTCTGTTTTCCCAATTTCCATCAAAACTAGCTCATACTACCAGATTACATCAAGATTTAATTAGCTCTTTGGGTCAACAGACCTTGATTAGCATAAGTACCTGAATATATCTAGCATGATAAAAGCATTATATTAAAACTGGGTACTGGATGTCTCAGTAGTCTTCATCTTCAAGTATTGCTGCTAGTTACTAATGGCATGCAACAAAAATTGCAGTCAGAGAGACCGTCATGTCCAAACCCTCACAAGACAAGTAATAACCTAAATCTAAATGCAAGGTTCTCCAGTTGACTGAAGGGACTGTGTCACAATCAGAAAATGCCATTTCTCAGTTACATAAATCATTGTTTTCTCTTACTGCCTCTTTCTTTAGGAGAGGATCTGAAATTCTCAGCATTTTACAAGTGGTCATCACACAGACACCCACTATCCCAAAGAGCAGTTTTGCTTTTCACCAAAATTTGAAACTTTAAGATAACTTAATCTGTATAATTTCTTGTCCACTTACAGCTGAAGACTCACAACCAAAAATCCATAGTATGTCATCTAGGTCTTTCTCATTTACAGTTTCATCAAGTGATACTCCAATCTACGGATAAAATCAAGAGTTATTACTCAAAGCTCTTTGTTCAGAGGCATACTGTATTTGTCCTTGAGAAATAATATTCCAGAAACACAGGAAGGGAAAAAAAACAAACAAAAAGAAAACTAAACCAAACAAACAGAAAATCAACTTACCCAACAACATGCAAATATCACTCATTTTAGGTAATAGGTACATAAAATTTTCCAATTTCTACCTCTCCCCTGACAAGCCATCCACACTGGATGGTTCATAAGCTTCGAGACTTCTGATTTCACTTCTAATGTTTCTAAGTGTTTTCTGTTTAATCAGAAAGTTGCCCATTTTACTGGAGTGCCCAGACCCCTCATTCCATTTTACAGAACATATTAGACTTTGCCAGCAGTCCTTAGTGCCTACCAAAATGCAGTTTAAATTTGAATGTCTTTGAATACCGGAGGCCACCTTGCACTTTATCATTAAGTTTTAGATTGTCTCCACTCTAGCCCTTAGTGGTATATTTAACATGAACAGGCATAAAATGAAAATACAATGACTATTTCTGGAAGTAAATCGCTTAGCAAGTAAATTCTTTGTATCATCTTTATAACTGACTGATACCGCTAAGCAAATTACAAGAAGTCTTAAATATCTTGTTCTGTTTAGCACATGTAATGATCACAAACTTATCATGCTACAAAAGTCCCCAAACCTTTATGCAGTTGCTTACTTTGCCATCACTATAAATCCGAAAATTTATCTTTCGAAGAGCTGCCCTGTCCAAAACCTCTTGGACTGAGCATCCACATGTGACTGTCAAGGTATCAAAGAACAGATCGTGGTGTAGTTTATGACCAGCTCGCCTGAGACCTAAAAAAACCAGTAAGATAATTCATTCTACTAGCTGCATACTGCAGTGTTTGCCTACACAGTACTTGCTTAAGACTATCAATCTCACATATAGGTTCTTTTATATAACAAAGCAAAAAAATCCCCTTTTGTATAGAGCCGCAAAATCATCAGCTTTTTAGTGAAACGTCACTGCTTATGGAATGCATCTAAATCAGATTCAGACCTAATTAATAGTGCAGACTGAAACTAAGAAAGATCCTCCTGATATATCAAATTGTATCATTTATAGCAGCAGAATTGGTATAGGAATGCAATAAGGTCAAAATCACAAGACTGGAAAAAAAACCTGTATTCTATAAATGGATACTAACTGTCATGGAGCTTGCCATAACAAAGCTTAGAGACTGAGTGGTTTTCACAGCAGGAAAAGGTCTTCCAACTAGGCTGGCATATAAAACACTGATAACTGTGGCAGTAGTTATTCAGTTCCTAGCATTTCAGTTCTGCATAGCTCCTGACAGCAGAGGTAGTCATACCAGTGGCAAAATCCTACCAGACCACAGAGTCCACCTTCAATCATTATTGTCTGCTAAAGACTGATTCCAGTCAGCTGTTAAGCTCTGGGATTTCAGTTTTTGTAGTAGGCATGATACCCATCTTAACTGAAACGTTCTCATTTGTTTGACCTTATTTATTACTTATTTTCACTGTGCTATTAATACTGTGTGCAGATTTCTGCGTGCAAACTAGGAGGGACCAGTAAATGAAGTACCAATGTGGCAGCTAGAAAGCAGTATTTTAATATTATCTAGACACTTGCTGTTAGTTTGCAAGGAAGCAGAAGTAATGCCTGCAAGCTCATTTCACATAGATAGCCAATTCTTGATTGTCATTGTTAAAAGTTCATAAAAACATTAGTTATGAATTTTGTATCAAAATGTTCTCTCTAGAGTTGAGAGATGTCATGTCATCTGGGGAGAAAAACTCCCATAACTTTATTTCAGCAGGTGTAAGGTGTAAGCAAACATGAAATACTCACCTTCAGCAAGGATTAGAGTAGCACTGTGTACCCGTCTTGCAATATGCCTTAATCCACTAGACCCATGGTATACACCAAACATGGCTGCCATGTTAGCCAGAAGTGCCTAGGATCCAAATATATTTTAGCATATTATCATTATAAAAGATTAATTCATGTCAGTTTAAGCGGAAAGGTATCTCTAGCATGCAGGGACAACCATGTATACTCAGCTGATATAATAGATGACTACATGTTGCCTACACAATAAAAGGTAAGAAAGGGAAAATACTTTTATGAAACTGAAGCAGTGAATTATGAAACTTAATTCAATACCCTGTGAAATATAGAATTGTGTCAGCAGTTAACATGAACTTAAATACAGCTACCACAATGAATACATTTGAAAACTCTCCAGCAAAGCTAGTCTTACAGGAAACTCGTTGTTTAGGATTGGTACAAAATATTTATGGAATATGTCACGAATACTACGCAATTTAAGCCTGTTCTAATATTTATAATCCCTCCTACAAACCTGGCACAACATTAAGAGCATGAGCAAAGCACTGGTAGGAGCAGAAAAGAACTTGTCTGACTGAAGGTCTGTAGAGACATACTGAAGCTATTTTGGATAACTACTTGCTTGTTATTTTTCTTGTAAAGATGGTGATTTTTGCATCAAATCACACAGACAAAAAAACTATGTTGTGAGAGTCTGAACAAAGAGTTTTAGAATTTAAAGATGGAGTACTTTTTTTCCCCCCTTGAGTGAACAGTTTCAGATCATTAGAATTCCCTTCCTTTTTTAAAATAAATGCCTCATTCATAAAAACATAGCACTATTAGTGGAGTTCTCTCTCTGAGGCAGACAGACTGAAGACTCCATGAATTCAGGGCTAGTATCTTTAATAAATAGGCATTAATACTCTCTTTTCACACAGTGTTCCATTTATCAAAGCATTCAAAACAAATGAACAAACACCAAATATTTCAATGTTCTTCATTTTTCTAGTAAAAGCGCTCAAAACTAAAGCTAACTCAGGTTACTGTGATGTTAGAACTATCACCCTAAGGTTTAACTTGCTCCTTTGTACTGCTGAAAGTAAAGCATGACAAATTACCTGTGCTGTGCAGATGTTGCTGGTAGCTTTATCCCTCCTGATATGCTGCTCTCGTGTTTGCAAAGCAAGTCGGTACACCTCTTTTCCATTTGCATCTCTAAGTCACAAGGAGAAATGTTGCTTTTGTTACTTTAAATATCACTAATTTGAGGTGTTAGGCTCCCTGCACGCTAACCTGAAAGTAGTTATCTATCAGAGACGGAAAGCTGCTGGACAGAACAAAGCTTAAGTCGTGACACCTGTGATACCAGACAGAGTGAGACAGTAAGTCTATATGTATATTTCCGTTTCCATCATGACTGTAAAACATGTCCAGCCAGGTAGAACATACTGAGTTTCTATGCATAGTACACCAAACCTTGGTATCTGCCTTAAAATGCCCATATTATTGCATTAGTTTTAACTAAATAGTAATCTAACACTTAAACACTGAGAACACAGCACCTATTCTACTGATGTCTAGTAAAAAGCATATTGAGTATATACAAAATCAGATGAAAGAACTCTGGCCAATCCAATCTTTAAGATGGCCAGTTTTTTTAGGGTATCAGCGTCAAACGGCCACAGAGGTGGTTGATACAACACTATGCAAGCTGTTATTCATTAGGGATGCACAAGATGGTCCTAATGTGTTTTATTTTCCATTTTCCCTGAAGACACTAGGAGCAGATGGAGCCTCACCTCGTAACGCCTACCATTCTGCCCGGCATCATTCTCACTAGGTTCTCCTTGACAGCAAAGAATGCCGCATGGGGTCCCCCGTAGCAGAGTGGTACGCCAAACCTCTGAGAGTTACCCAGGACAATATCTACCCCAAACTCTCCAGGGGGCTTCAGAATACAGAGAGCCAGAAGATCAGTAGCACAGCAGGCAAGCACCTGAGAACAGAAGCACACAGAACAGTCAGCCTCTTTTCTAAGGGAAGGGTGTTTCTATAACTATGGTTATTTAATGCATGAGAATGAAATCTGTGAGAGCAGTAAGATTTACTTTACCCCACTCTGATGAGCTCTTTCAACAAGTTCAGAGAAGTCTTCCACCTTCCCTTCCGTGTCTGGATACTGAAATAATACTCCACTGACATCCTTTCCACTGAAATCCATCTCATGAGGTAATTTGAGCTCAGTAATAACACCTGTGTAACTGGAAACAAAAAACACACAGAAGACAATATATGCAAAACTATTATTGCCTTGGAGGGATAATTAGTATGTTTTCAGGGACTTACATATGACTTCTTTGTTTAACATGCAGAGAGGTGAACATGGTCTGCAGTGCTAAACACTGAGAAAGTTTCACATCGTGGTGTACAGTACTGAAGAATAATTGCATTTGATATCACCATCAGAAACATGGAGCACAGCAGAGCAGAGGATGCATAAACCATGTCAACATTTTGCTGCTGTAGCATGCTAACTTTGAGAACCAAGCTGTATTTTCAGAAGATGGTTACTTTAAACTGTAAAATTAAAATGGATTTAGCTTTCATTAAATGAGAAGTTTTGTTATATAGGGCACTTAACTTCCTAGTTAAAAAAATGACCATACTGAATTCAATGACCAAATGTACGTAGTTACACCAACAACTAAGGGGGAAATTAAGTATTTTCTTAGTCCCTTTTTAAGCTCTGAAGTTGTATTTGAATTAAAAAGTAGAAGCAACACCAACTGTTAACAGGTTTCTGCTTCTACTTTGTCAAGAAAGCATAATTCTATATTTCAAAAATGTTAGGTATGTAGTGAAGAAGCAGATGAAAAATTTAGACTAGAATGGAATAGAATTAACCAGTTTGGAAAAGACCTTCGAGATCATCAATTCCAACCCATCACCCAACAATTATTCAATGTTAGTGAAATATATGGTGGAAAATGGAGAAAAAACTTTACTTTGCTCTAGTCTGAACCACTGCTATAGTTTGAGGGTGGCATCGGGCATCTACATAGAACTTCCTTCTTTTGTTGTGCCTGTTAAGAGGAAAAGGAATAGAAGAAGTGTTACATATCAAAAATATACTGGTTTCCACGGAAATAAAACAAATTTGTTTTATAAATGTGAGTTTTCCTAAGCTATAAGGTGGGTTTTTTTAATTTTGGTCATCATGAGCAAATTAAGACTGAATTGAATGAAGGTTCTAGCCCACTGAAAGTTAATTTGAGACACTCAGATGACATTCATATGTGACAAAAAATTAAAATAGACAATGAAAGAGAACAAGCAGCCAACTTAAGAAGCTGCAGGAACGCTTACACACACAGAGAGTCTTTTAAAGGAATACAATGGTGGTCTTTAATACAGATTTTCACTGTTGCCCTAGATAAGCAAACATGAGTCAGCAAAGTAGTAAATGGAGACAAAGACATTTGCCTAGTTTTCTTTGGCAAGCGTGATTATACATCAGGCTGATACTTTGAAAACTTACTAGTTACAAACCCAGTCTCTCTTGTCTAATTTCCTTCCTGATACACAGTCCTACAGCAACCTTCAATAATCTCTCAGATTTCATTTGATTTTTGGATCCCTTTCAAATGCCCTTGCAATACAAATCCCTGAAAGTATATTTGGGTTTATCAGTAACAGTTTAACTTTTAGCAGCTTGGACTGGCATACTTCAATTTTTAAAGCTTCTTTTAATTGCTGGTGGTAAAAAACAGTTCCAATCTTCAGTGTTCATGGACTCAATATTCATGCCACAGACTGTTGGATTACATGACAAAAGCTTCTCTGCACCTCTAAAGTGAAGCAATGGCAGTTGGAGGGAGCCCAAGTAACACCTTGTCCCTGCTGTTCCCAGACCCATCACAGGAGATAACAGCCCATGAGAGACCCATCTCCACAAGCACAGAGAAACACCAAGACTCCAAGAAAATTAGGAACTCTAATTAGTTAGTTAATGCTAACAAACACATCCTTGGCCCCTGCTTTCCCAACAGGGAGACATTATGGGCTGCAGGGGAAGAGTGTTTTGAGATTGCAAGAGTTTATTATGAGATATTGAGGGGAAAAGAGGTACAGATGAGTGATTCTGTGAGGAATTACTGTTAGAAAATAGAGAGGTAAGGTGATAAGCAGGCCCACTCATATATAAATATAGGATAGAATGGAATAAACCAGGCTGGAAGAGACCTTCAAGATCATTGTGTCCAACCCATCATCCAACACCACCCAATCAACTAAACCATGCAACCAAGCATCCTGTCAAGCCTCGCTCTGAACACCCCCAGCGACAGCGACCCCACCACCTCCCCGGGCAGCCCATTCCAATGGGCAATCACTCTCTCTGTGTAAAACTTCCTCCTAACCTCCAGCCTAAACCTCCCCTGGTGCAGCCTGAGACTGTGTCCTCTTGTTCTGGTACAGGTTGCCTGGGAGAAGAGACCAACATCTGCCTGACTACAACCTCCCTTCAGGTAGTTGTAGAGAGTAATAAGGTCACCCCTGAGTCTCCTCCAGGCTAAGCAACCCCAGCTCCCTCAGTCTCTCCTCATAGGGCTTGTGTTCCAAACCCCTCACCAACTTTGTTGCCCTTCTCTGGACTCGCTCCAGCAAGTCAACATCCTTCCTAAACTGAGGGGCCCAGAACTGGACACGGTACTCAAGGTGTGGCCTAACCAGTGCAGTGTACAGGGGCAGAATGACCTCCCTGCTCCTGCTGGCCACACTGTTCCTGATGCAGGCCAGGATGCCATTGGCCCTCTTGGCTGCCTGGGCACACTGCAGGCTCATGTTCAGCCTACCATCGACCAGCACCCCCAGGTCCCTCTCCACCTGGCTGCTCTCCAGCCACTCTGACCCCAGCCTGTAGCACTGCATGGGGTTGTTGTGGCCAATGTGCAGAACCTGGTACTTGGATGTAGTAAATCTCATGCCCTTGGACTCTGCCCATCTGTCCAGCCTGTCGAGGTCCCTCTGCAGAGCCTCTCTACCCTCCAGCAGATCAACTCCTGCCCCCAGCTTGGTGTTGTCAGCAAATTTACTGATGATGGACTCAATGCCCTCATCCAGATCATCAATAAAGATGTTAAAGAGCATGGGGCCCAGCACTGATCCCTGGGGCACACCACTACTGACTGGCTGCCAGCTGGATGTGGCACCATTCACCACCAATCTCTGGGCTCGGCCCTCCAGCCAGTTCCTAACCCATCGCAGTGTGCTCCCATCCAAGCCATGGGCTGACAGCTTGGCCAGGAGTTTGCTATGGGGAACGGTGTCAAAGGCCTTGCTGAGGTCCAGGTAGACTACATCCATAGGCCTCCCCACATCCACCAGACGGGTCACCTGATCATAGAAGGAGATCAGGTTGGAGAGGCAGGACCTGCCCTTCCTAAATCCATGTTGGCTGGACCTGAGCCCTTGGCCATCCTTCAGGTGCACAGTTATTGCCACCAGGATAATCTGCTCCATCACTTTCCCTGGCACTGAGGTCAGGCTGACTGGTCTGTAGTTTCCGGGTTCCTCCACCCGTCCCTTCTTGTGGATGGGGACCACATTGGCCAGTTTCCAGTCATCTGGGACCTCTCCAGTGAGCCAGGACTGGAGGAAAATGATGGAGAGTGGCTTGGCCAGCTCATCTGCCAGCTCTCTCAGCACCCTAGGATGGATCCCATCCGGTCCCATGGACTTGTGAGTGTCCAAGTGGCTCAGCAGGTCTCCAACTAATTCCTCATGGATTTCCAGGGCATCACACTGCTCCCCAACCCTATTACCCAGCTCAGGAGGCCACTCGTCCTGAACTCCTGCCTTGCTGTTAAACATTGAGGCACAGAAGGTGTTCAGGACCTCAGCCTTTTCCTCATCTTCGGTCACCGTGTTCCCCTCCAGGTCCAGTAAGGAGTGGAGATTCTTCTTGCCCTTCTTTTTAGTGTTGATATATTTGTAAAAATGCTTTTTATTTTCTTTCACAGAGGTGGCCAGCTTCAGTTCCAGCTGGGCCTTTGCCTCTTTAATGTTATTTCTACATAATCTAACCACTTCCTTGAACATACCTCGAGAAGCCTTCCCCTCCTTCCAAAGATTAGCAGGTCGGTGAAGCATGTCTTCTTCTGTGTGAATTAATGCTAATAACTCCTGATCACCTTCTTGTCCTTCATGTGCCTGAAATGGTTTCCAGGACTAAGACTTGTTTCATTATCTGCAAGGGATCAAGCTGGGACTGGCTGGCTGGTAGTTCCTCACATCTTCACTTCTACTCTTCCTGAAGACAGGAGCCACATTTGCTTTCCTCCACTGCTTAGACACCTCTTCCAGTCACCATGATTATTTAGAGATAACTAAGAGTAACCTTGCAGTGACACGAGGCAGCTCCCTCAACACTAATGGGGGCCTCAGATAAGGACCCACAGACTTGTGCATGTCCAGTCCACTTAAATAACCTCTAACCTGACCCTCCTCCACTGAGCACAAGTCTTCCTTGCTCTAGATTCCCCTGGTGTCTAGGTCCTCAGGTTTCTTAAAGCCTTTGATGTATGGGTTAAGTACGTACACCAAATGGTTTAGTGATCTGCTGAGATTGAAAAGGCCACACTGAATTTCAAGACACTCACCTACCCATGCCTGCAAAAGAGAGACCACTTTCAACTCCAAAATTCTTTCCTGATGTCACTTAAGCATACATCTAAACACAGTACCTGTGACACAATTGCATGGCTTCCGCAGCAGCGGTCCCCTCATCCAGCAAAGACGCGTTGGCCACATCCATTCCTGTGATATCACACACCATAGTCTGGTAATTTAGCAGGCTCTCCAGCCTGCCCTGGGAAACCTCAGGTTGGTAAGGAGTATACTGGGTGACCCTGTAAGAAAAGAACTCTGAGTATGGGTCTAGGAATGCAATGCAACTGAGCTATGTCATAGGAAAAATAAATTGCAAAGCATAATTCATACGAAAGTCTGTTAGAAAATACTTATTTTCATATTACTGTAATTTATTACTGTCCTGGAAGCCTGGGAATGCATTATTTCCTGGTACTGACTTGGCTTTTTACAGGAGAGGAATTACATTTGTCCATTTTGAGAAAAAAGAAATTCCTCTGCAACAGAGGTCTGCATCTTGGGCTAGGGAGAGGGAAGTAGGCACTGAGTGTGGGACAGATGAGTCAAGTCACAGCATCCAATTGAGAAGCTTAGTTCAATCATATATATCTAGGTATTGCCATGCTTCTGGAGCTATTTGCTTGTCAAAACCTCTCTATGAGAGGAAAAGCATCTCACAGGACCAAGCTCAGAAATACACAACTTCTGAAATGACAGTTTCAATATATGTTACTGAGAGGATGTGTGACTGTTGTTTTATCTGTTGCCATTTGGAGAACAAAACAGTACAGGCAACATAAGCAATTCCTTGGAAAAGGCAAAAAATCTAAAGGAAATACTCCACTATAGCAGTCCAGAAAAACAAAGCAGCATGCGTGAGACCAGGGATGAAAGGGAATAACACACTAAAGTGAACTCAAAATGTAATATAGGATGCCAGTGTATTTACTGTCTACCGAAATGAGACATCTCAGATTTCTTATATACTCACTTTCAGTACAGCAACAGAAGCAGTAATTGTGTGTTCAATTAGATCAATATTGATGACTTTCCCAAATAGCGAAAGCTTTTCCTGCTTCTTAGCCAAGTCTAACACACATCATGACACATTTGACTGCATAGTTCACAAGACCACCCTCTTGGCTCCATGCAACATTGCTCATTTCAATAGTAGTGGATTTTTTTCTTCTACAGCAAATAAACACAGTTTTCAGTTTGCTAGATAAACTTTCACTCTGGAAGCATAAAGATTTGTTTTCTGAATGGTCTTCCTGCCCACTTATCTCTTACCAATAAAGAGTTTTTCCAAACTCCTTTGCATATGCAATGAGTTTTCTTTCTTAACAAAAGAAATCCCTCTGTGCTTCAAGCTAACAGTCTTTTACTTTCTAATTTTATTTCTGCTAAAGGCCCTTTTTTTCCCTTTTTTTTTGTTTTCATTCTCATTTGTAGGAGAAATAGACAAGAATTACAAGTACTGAAATCAGCTGAAATGCATGAGAGAAGCATCACTTAGTGCAAGAGCGGGAAAAAAAATAACCTTTGGCCACTCATCAAAAGACCTGGCTTATGAAAGGGCAGAAACTTTCATATTTGGGAGCTGGGTTTGATCTCAGTTTAGCAACAAACCAGACTTAACATTAACTGCAAGATTAACAATTATGGTTTCTTTATACTAAAATTAGCTCTTGTTTTCAGGCAAATATTAAGAGAACTCCATTATCAAGCAATATTCAACAACTAGCTCTTGATTAGTACTTGTTCAGTACAGTCAATAAGATAAAAAATTAAGCATCATTAATTGCTTAATATACAGTAGGCTCTAGCAAAACAGTTCACCAGTTTCCATATTGTGAATCTCTGGAAAGTCAGTGTATTAACTTAAAGCAAGGACAGACCATTAATAGAATTTAAAACCAGAATACATGAACCAGAGAAAAAAAAGGTAATTAATACTTCTGATAACACCGGACAGATGAGAATAAGTTCAGTCATGAATACACAAAATTTTGACATTATCTGACTTCTATGGACTGGACAGCACTGTTAAAGCCAAAGCTGAAACAAAACCAAAACCAACCAAACAAAATATCTCTATTGATTTAAATATCCACACATATCAATACTGAAGTGTAGAAAGAGACTACAATAAAGCTGTACAGTTAGGAGACATCCAATTTTAAGAAGCCATCCAGACTGTGAAATTCTCAAATGCAACATTGTACATAAAGTTTGAGATGCATTACTTGGGCCTTTTGAAGAGCAGTTATAATGATGTTCCTAAACAGTATTTTGCCCGTGGCTTTGAGAAAGCTAGATAGTCTTATGACAGGGCATGGAGACGTGCCAGTTTCCCAGTTCAAAGAATAAACACTGAATTTGCTGCCAATTTGGCAAGCTTTGTAGTAGCTTGTGCAGCTTTCCATATCCAGTCTGTCAGCAGAAACCAGCTGTGTAATGTTCATATCTGATTTTTAGCTCAGTATGCAGTAGTTTTCAGGATGCAATACTAAGGTCTGAGTGCTACTGGCTAACACATTTAATGTAACACCACCAATGAAAAGACTGCAGGTGTCATTGGTACAGGTATTTTATTCTTGCATATTTCATATCTGGGACAAAGGAATCATGTGAGCTATACTTTGAAGACCTCCTCATCATGCTCTGTTTTATGGTATTAGTGTGATTTTAGAGGCCTTCTTGTTTTCTAAGGCCTGGTAGCTATTTTTATCCATTTAAGCCCCCCAAATAATTACTACACTGTTTTGACCTCTACATTAATAAGAAATACATATGTAATCTTATTTCTGAAACTATGTACTCTCGATCTCTTCACTCACTCATTTATATTCATGGTAAGACATAGAATTAATCTGGTATGCTACTAGGGAAAGAACTCAGCACACTAGATGTGAAAAAATTAATTAATATGCTAGTGTCTGGTACAGCAAAATAAGGACTGTACAGCCATACCAGCAGATAGAACAGATGACAGGTATTCACACATTTCAGGTGTCTTAGCTGAAAGTCACTTAACTGGTGACATGCCTGAAAATAAATCCTTCTGCCTGTATTTAGAGTTGAGATATTCTAAAGTTAAAGTTGGACATTGTCCTCCTATTTATCTGTCCAGAAAAAAAAAAAAGGGGGGGGGGGGGGGGGGGGGGGGAAGCTAATATTTTTTATAATATTAAGTAAGTAGTGTACGGAAAACACTTCTAAGACTTCCATCTCATATTAGCATGGAATTGTTAGTCACAGATTGCTAGGAAGAAGGAATTGTTAGCAGCCCGTAACCAAGACCAAAAGAAAATCAAGTACCAAAAATAAGGAACACCTTACCCTTGCCTTCTGTGACTAAGTCACAGAATCACAGAATTACAGAATGTGAGAGGTTGGAAAGGACCTCCAGAGATCATTGAGACCAACCTCCCTGCCAAAAGCAGGATCACCTAGTTCAGTCTGCATAGGAATGCATCCAGGTGGGTTTTGAAAATCTCGAGGAGACTCCACAACCCTCCCCGGTCTCTGTCACCCTCACTATAAAGAAGTTTCTCCTCATGTGGAGGTGTAACCTTCTATGTTCAAGTTTGCATCCATTGTCAAATCCACCATGCAGGAGACTGGAATTTTAACTGCAGCATTTCAGCTCCACAACAGAAATTTTTCTGCTTTTTCTCTAACTTTCAAGTGGTTTTTTTTGATAAGAAGTTATCTGAAAAATATCTACTCTAAGTGTTTTCAAACAGCTTCTTTCATGAATAGAAGTAGTTAAAATGGGACTCAGACCTAAGAGGATTTCTATACTTTTCTAAAGCTACCAGTTCAGGAAATTCCTGAATGTTGATTTTCCAGCACTTACTAGTGTATAGCTTTGGTCAGATAGTTTTATCACACAGTAATCAAGCTCTTCAGCTTTCTTTGTGAACCGAGATATTACAGATCATTGTCCAAATACTCCACAAAAGTTACGAAATGCCCACAGTATCAAGTAGTTTCTTAACAAAACCTGAGATTTGGGGAAACTTTTGTGGTGATCTTCTAAATAAAGTAATGGGGATCAGTAGCCCGATTTCCAATCAAAAAACCACCACATTTTGTTCTAAACAGTTTCCACCTGAAATCAACCTTTTTGCCTCCTACCTCCTCCTAGCAAGTTCAAGTGTCCTGAGTACTGTGAAGTCCTTCACAGACATCTAGGAACAATCTTTTATAATATTACATTTTACATCAAGGCAAGCCTTACTCTAACAAATGCTAAGTAATGAGAAGCTACAAGTGACTTGAGGGAGGCAGAACTGATCAGAAAAATAACCCTGCAATTGGAGCATTTCCCTTGAAGCTGCAATGTGAAATATATTAGTATTAGACCTCACTAGACACTCTAAGAACGTATTTCTGCATAGACTCTTCCAGTTGTTTCATTAACACCATATACATAGGTGGAGTTTTTTTAGGATTTAACAAAATGCCATTCATTTTGCTCCACTTACTTTTTCATTGTTCTTAGTTTTACCTCTAGCAAGTGATCCTGTGCTTTGCAGCATTGTACTGAAATATTTAGATTGCATACGTTGCAAAAGGTGGGAGAGGATAAGGCCAAATAAAACTGTCATGGAGCAGAAAGTTAACTAGACTTGAGGGTTTATAAATACATAGAGCAATTTATGGCAATCCCCCACCCCTCCAAAAAAAGAAACTAAAAAAAAAATATCTGGCTTTGTACATTGACCAGCTTGATTCCAGCTGGTTAGTTGTGTGTGTTTTTTAAATACTACTTTTATCACAGCTAAAAATTATTCCATAATAAAGGTAACAGTTATTATTTTAACATAGTACCAAAAAAGGGAAGTTATTGAATAGAGGTAAGCAAACTTCTAAGCCAAACAAGACAATGCAGGGTATCAGTGGCATTCTGTGTTGAAAAGACTCCACGTCGCATTTATAGTTTTTGTGTTTCAGAATGTCTAAGTTACAGTTCTCCAGAGAAATGCAAATGCAAAATTTATAATCATTTGAAGTTCCTTTATCAGGAAAAGTCTATAAAGAGACAAACCCCCACTATTTTTTACATTAATACTGTTCACAAGATACAATACATTAAGATATTTTCCTTTGTACATTTAAGTGAAGAGAAAAAAAAAAAAGTCAAAACAAAAAGAAACCTAGACCAACAACATTCAAATTCAGGTTTATCAGATAGGCTGTTCTTGTGCTTGTCCCAAAAAATGAAATGTCAGCTGGGACATAAGAATAAAAAAAACAGTATTCTCAGCCTCTATATAAATCAATTCTCAAGTATTGCTCTCTGTTGTCAGGCACCAATTATTTATTTGTTCAGACAGAAACACACCCAAACTCTAATTGAAAATGTCTGTAATTTTTTTTTTTTAACTTTAAAAATAGCAAGATAAAATCCCTTAAAATTGTCAAGGCTTTATACTTCCTCATAAGAAAGCCAAAGTCAAGTCATTGTATTGCTTTTAACAATGTCCACCCAAAATTGCATGAGCCAACAGAGCATTTAGGCAGAAGTTAGGAAAAAATTACTTTAGTTTAGGAATGAAGTTTGCATAGTTTCTTAAACAAATATTCATGGTTTACTTCATAATAAATGGGAGCTGTGAACAGCAGTCACAAAAATAATGGAATATTTAACAGAAAAAAAGTATTCTAATGTTAAAAGCCATCTTTTTTGCCTCTAGCTTCAGCCAGAACAACACATTTCCTACACAACAGCCTACCCATCAGAATCAAATATATTAAAATCTTAGTCAAAAAACTAGGTTTGGGGTATATTTGTGTATGCTCAATTTGTAAGATGAATTTCAAACATACAGGCGTATATAAGCACTTAAAAGAACAAATAGTACATTACCATCCTGCATTCTCCAACAAATTCCGTGCAATGGGCTGAGGCACTGAGCAGTTGTAATACCCCATTCCTATATAAGACCTCCATATCTTGTTCTTGCTGGCAATATTGTATAGAGTTTCAAGGATTTCATTTTCACCTAATTGAAAAGAAATTAAATCAGATACATACAGTTGCACATAATGCTAACAGATTTTAACTAAAATATCTTGTACCCCTGGGGGAAAAAAAAAACTAATTGTGAAGCAAGTATAAAGAGTAGCAGAACAAAGGGCATACTAAGAACAGTAAAGATAAAATAATCAGGTGTTAAAATACTTCAGAAAAGTTCAAGTTCTGGAAAAAGCAAAAACTGATCAAATAAATAATGTGAAAACAGTAGTGAGAGCAAGCTGTGGGTAAATGGTTTATGTGCCAATGCAATGTACATTCTGGTCTCTTACACATGCATTAAAATACATCTCAGCAGGTACCTTTTCCTAGCAAAACTTGCAGAATATACATTGGATGAAGCCACAGCCATCCACAATTATGATTTAGTGTTTCTAACAGAGTCACAGTTGTACAACCTGAGCTCACAGTTTGGATTAACAGCACTTGGGAGTAAATTTTAGTATCAAATAACTTTATTTTCTTGTATTTTTCCTACATGGCTGTTAAAATGGAACAGGTTTGGTGGTGTGTTTTTAATTCACTGTTAATGTGGTTTGCCAGTTTATAACAATAACCAAAAAAACAACCCACAAAAAAAAACAACAAACCAAGCAAATAAACAAACAAAAACTCCAACAAAACACGAAAAAGACTTCAGTATTTCTAGCATAAGAAATTCCACTTAAGATTCTTAACTTTCAAATGAGTCTGATAATCTAATTTGGAAAGATTAAACCAGAATGTTTCTCAAGTGTTCAGATCAAAAACATTTGCACCCCCCCTCTCCCAGTTATAGTTTAGTCTTTGGTCCGGCTTCTACATGCTTCTTGGTGTCTCCAAGGCTGTGCAAAAATTACATTCAGTCAGTCTGTTCCCAGTAATCAGGAGATAATGCTACCCAGCATTTGCCAAAAGGAATGATCTACAAAGTATTTTACTTTTTTTTTATTTTCCTCCAGATTGTCAGTCAGCCGTCTAAGATTACACACAGAGACAGGCCTGCCCAGCCTAACAGACCTTGGAAGGCATTGGAATAGATTGCCCAGCAAGGTCCCTGGAGGTGTTCAAGAAACATATGGACGTGGCAGTTCAGGACATTGTTTAATGGCCATGGTGGTCTTATATTGACGGTTGCTTTCAATGATCTTAGAGGTCGTTTCCAACCAAAACAATCTACAATCTGAGGTGGAATTGGACACCAACTCTCCTAGGCAAGGAGGGCAGATCTGTTTTTACCCTCAATCTGACCTCAGAAATTACTGCTGGAAACTACTACCTTGGAAACTACTTGATGTGCTTGCACCGGCTTCTGTTCATTCTGCATTACAACTCGAAGAGTAGACTTTGAAACACAAGGCTATAAAACACTAACACAGAATAGCTTGAGTCCTGGATGCCTCAAAACCTGTTTTCTCTTTGTAAGTTACTCCAGCAAGAGAGATCAAGTCATAACAGTTAATTCTCTGGAATCTAGTAGCAAAACATTCTCTAGGTTTCAATTAAGTTATTCTATAGTCATAAATTAGGATATTAAACTTTAGCTCCGATTTCAAAATTCATCTCTCCTGTTCCTTTTACCCAAAGTGCTGCTACTGCATTCTTGTTATTAGTTTCCTCCAGAGTCAGAACATACTTTCCACAAAATTATTTTACTTCAGTTCTCACATCAAAGTTTACTCAGTGTAAATATTAGATCTAAGGTAAAAATATTAATTTCTTGTTTTCAGCAAGCTGCCCTTTTTTTTTTTTTTTTGAGACTCAGGAGTTATGTGTTTATTGTACCTAAACTCAGCAATGTCCAGGACAAAGTTCCTACTAAAGCACAGTGAGAAGCTCCACACCCCAAGACCCCTGCCCCACAGTTTATTCCAGATAGAGGCATTGTTTGTTTAAGTTAGAGTTCTAACACTGTAGAGAGCTTTCTCTACCACTTGCAACCCAAAAGTCTGATGAGACAGTTTGGGTGCAGTTTGATAAGGGGGGGTTTGTATTCTGCAGAATTCAAACCAGTAGTGTCTTGGGGGTTTTTTAAGTGGTGGTGAATTTGCTTGTTTTGCTTCAAATGCAGCTAAAGGCAGAAGTTGTCACTTGCTCATTAGCTCAACATCAGACACAAAAATACATTGAGTGCAGTATCTGCAGTAAACAAATACCACAAATACTGTACTATGTATCTTTGACTGACTGGAGTTTCTTCTGGATAGTAATTTCTTAGCAAATGCAGCTAACCAAGACATTGAACTTACACTGGAGCACTCTGAAATCAACCAAGGAGATTCAAGGTACAAAGCAAAAAGCTTGCTGAGATTGTAAGAAGCTTAAGTAGCAATTAAGAGCAGAACCACATCAGACCCGGAAGAGCTGAACTGTTATATCCAAACATGGAAAATATTTTTAATTTTGTGATCTACTTATGAATACAGTGAACACTGTGAGTTTTAGCCACGGTAGTAAAATGTTGCAGGGTGCAATGTATCTCCACTCCTGCATCACCTCACTTACTTCATTCCTTTGGTCATTAGAAAGGCAACAGCAGCAGTTCCGCTCAAATGCACATCTCATATTTGGTATGCCTTTTTGAAGAGACACACTCTCCTTCCCCTAGGCCTTACACTGCTTTGAGGTTCATCACAGCATGTCTTTAGGATGACATGGCATGAGGGACTGCAATCCTGAGTAATGGTGCCAGCAGCCCCTGATTGATCTGTACAGACTAGCTTAGGCAATTTAATTTTCATTAATTCAGTGTTTGCTTTGCATGGCTATGGTTTTGAATTGAAGCAAAACTAATGCAGGCAAAGGTAAGGGAAATCACACTCGAGTCCAAAGACTGACGAGCAAGGAAATGAAACCACTCTTAAAATTAAGCCATTCTTTATAGCATGCCCAGCACTGACAGGAGGGGATAAAGAAGACACAATCAGGCTCTTCAGGGCAGTGAACGTTAGGAGGAAGAGAGACAGTGACACAAGCTCAAACCCAAGAGGCTTGTGATGAAGGTAAGAAGAAGCCTTCCACCCGTGAGGACAGCCCAGCAGTGGAGCTGGGTCTCCATCCTTGTGGGTTCCATGTTCTGTCTAGGAGATGTCCTGAGTGGCTTGGTCTGAGTCCATGGCTGAGCACAGTCTGGGCAGAAGCAGAGGCTGGGCAGAAGCAGAGGCTGGAGACCTCCTCCAGGTTCACAGCAGCCTTAACAGCATATTCTTGTAAACATTTATTTATAAATAAAACATATGAAGATTAGGATTTAGGCAAATTTCAATCCATATGGTTGGAAAAGCACATCTTGAAAGACATGCCAGATTAGTGATATTTTTTCAAATTATCTCCAGGTGATATAAATACCCAAAATCCAAAATGAGGAAATACAAGACAATTTTTTAAAAATGGCTACAGTTAAAAAATGGTTGGAAACTGGCCACTGCACTTATTTCCAGTTTTCTGAGAAATGGTTTAAATACCCTTATCTTGAATTCACTTTACTTGCTGTACACTGTAAATTCTTTAAGAACCTTGTTCAGCAAAAATAAGATTGCCAGCTAAGTCACTGTAGTTGATCTTTATTCCCCTTATCAGTTCATTAGGTATAATGGTCAGAAACACTACCCAGAATAAAGTTCACTGATCTTGCAGCTCTGCGTGCTTAGAACTACAGAGAAAATGCTCTGAGGCGCCCAGTAGTAGTTATGTGAGGTCACTTTGAGACTGCTAGACTGGTAGAAAATGCAAAATATATCACAAAAACAGTAAGAGGGAGTGAATTATCAATTATAAAGTTGTAATTCTGCAATTTCTGCTGGTTTTGTGGTTAGCATAGTAGATTTGCCTTGCACTTGTAAGATACGCACAAAATAACATGGTACCCCAGAAAGAGAAAGAGAAATCAAGACAGAGCAGTCTGAGTTATACAACTTGAAACTTATACAAAAGGCAATAGACTATTTGACAGCATTTTGTTCATATTATATCAGGTCTGAAAAAAGAAATAGTATTCTGGATTAAGGAAGCAAGATCTTCAGAACAGTTGATACAAGAAAAAGGTGATGAATTTATTTCTCATGGTTTAACAACTAGATAGATCCATTGAGTAAAAATCAGATTATATTGAAGAAAAAAACTTCCAAAGCAGAGTCAGACATGCACTACTAATGCTTCAGACAGCACAAGTGAAGTGCCTATTCCAGGTGCTGGGTCTGACTAGCAACTTTCCAAGAGGCAGGCAGAAAGCTAACAATATCTGCTGCTCCAGCTTTCATCAAGGACACCTGCTTGGGTATCAGAGGCAACCTGGGAAGCAGAAAGCATGCAGCAGCTGAGAGCCAGCAACATATCTGCCTTTCTCTGTCCTACCTACAAAGCCTTCTGCCCTTAGAAAGAGAAGCAGCAGCCACAAAGTGCTGTAAAGATCCAAGTACCATGAGCGGTAATGCAGATTGTTTGTGGCAACACTCTGGTAGGTGACAAATAACCCTTGTTGTAGGCATGCAGAACATACAGTGTGGACCCCAGCAGCAAGGAATCTGAAATTAATAATTCAGCTCTAAAACATTAGGAACTAATTACAAACCCATCCAGAATTAATATTTAAGCAACATTTGAAATACAAAATTGCAGTTAAATACAAAATTGCAGTTAAAAGTAGATTTAACTACATTAAATTTAATTACGTTAACTGCATACTTAAAGATACGAATAATCTTTCCTATAATATGACTCCTTCTAAGCAGTGTCACTTTTGAAATGTTTTGTATGGGGGCCCAACTAGTCTATTACACAGATTTTATAAACTGATGTTTATAAATTCTAATATATGAGAACGTAACTAGGAATATTTTTTGGGGGAAAAAATATGGCAGTTGCTAGACTTATTTTAAAAACTCCAATCCTGAACAAAAAAGCAGAAATATGTAAGATATGTACATAGCCTCCCCATTAAGTAAAACTGACATACAATGGCAGCACAGCTGGGATAACTACGACTAATACAGGAATAAAAGAAATATGATTATTCTTTCATAAGATGATCTGGGTTTTTTTTTCTTCGAATGGGTCATTTACTGCAATTGTGCTAAAGCACCTTCAATGGGTAAAGAAAAGCTGATTGTTGAAGTTTACATAGTGTGACTGGGGGGAAACTCTGCAATATCAGCTGATCACAATTAAATCCTGAAGACATCCAGCCTTGTTATAAATATCGACTGAATTGAAATTAGATGCCAAAACAACACTTTCCCTTAACTATATCTGAAGAAAAAGTTGACTGCAAGAAAGCCCCCCTTTCCAGAATCAGTTGAGGGGCAGAACTCCAACTTGCTGTAATGGGAAATAAGACCTTTTGCCGTCTCACCCCTACTGGCTTTCACTGGCATGTTCAAGGGAATTTACAAAACTTTCAGTGGGCTCATGGCAGCAGGCATTTTTTTAAATGGTATGGTTTTGGTCAGAAAAGGTACCCAGCTCCATCATATTACATACCAAAGGAAGCAAGTAATTTCAGAAAGCTTTTAGCACAAGCTACATTCCTACCCTTCTCCATGCCTGACCATGTCTGCCAATGCAGGAAAACAGACTGCGAAGCATTTCTAGCCTAGATGCATTTATAACAACAAAACTTGTACCAGAATGGGTTTTTTCCATTCATGCATAAACAAAACCAATGTCCAGTTAAGTCAGAGGGATTCTCTCTCAGTTTATTATGTCCTTCAGAAAAGTAATGAAGCATGATTCTTCCACTGAAGATATGATAAAATGTCTAGGAAAGACAGCACATGTACACATTACGTCTACTGTAACCAGAGTGTTTTTTTATGAGCAGTGGAATATGTGATACTATTTAAAAGAGCTGTTTAAAAAGCTGCATTCATAATAAGAATAAGAATTAGTTATTACAGAATCACAGAATGTTACGGGGTTGGAAGGAACCTCTAGAGATCATCTAGTCTAACCCCCTGCCAGAGCAGGATGACCTAGAATAGGTCACACAGGAATGTATCCAGGTGGGTTTTGAGTATCTCCAGAAGAGACTATACAATGCCCCTGGGCAGCCTGTTCCAGTGCTCTGTCACCCTCAGAGCAAAAAAACATCTTTCCTCACGTTTACAGGGACGCTCCTATGCCTCAACTTCCACCCACTGCCCCTTGTCCTGTCACTGGGCATCACTGAGAAGAGCCTGGCTACATCCTCTCAGCACTGACCCGTTACATATTTATAAATATTAATCAGGTTACCTCTTAGTCTCCTCTTCTCCAAACTAGAGACACAGCTCTCTCAGCCGCTCCTCATAAGGATGATGTTTCATTCCCTTATCATTTTTGTGGCTCTGTGCTAGACTCTTTCAAGGAGTTCCCTGTCCATGAACTGAGGAGCCCAGAATTGGACACAATATTCCAGATACAACCTCACCAGGGCAGAGCAGAAAGGGAGGAGAACCTCTCTCAACCCACTAAGCACACCCTTCTAATACACTCTGGAAAGGCATTGGGCTTCCTGGCCACAGGAGCACATTGCTGGCTCATGGTCAACCTTCCATCCACTAGGACCCCCAGGTCTCTTTCCCCTTCACTGCTCTCCAGAAAGTCAGTTCCCAACCTGTAATGATACATGAGGTTGCTCTTTTCCATGTACAAGATTCTATATTTGCCCTTGTTGAATTTCATTCAATTTCTCCCTTCCCAACTCTCCAGCCTGTCCAGGTGTTCCTGAATGGCAGCATAGCCTTCAGGCATATCAGCCACACCACCCAGTTTGGTGTCATCAGCAAACTTGCTGGCAGTGCACTCTGTGCCCTCATCTAGGTCACTGACGAATATATTGAACAGCACTGGTCTCAGTACTGACCCCTGAGGGACTCCACTAGATACAGGCCTCCACCTAGACTCTGCCTCCTTGACCACAGCTCTCTGATTTCTTTCCTTCAACCAGTTCTCAATCCACCTCACTACCTGATCATCCAAGACCACACTGCCTCAGTTTAGCTGCAAGGATGCTGTGGGAGACAGTGTCAAATGCTTTACTGAAATCAAGGTAAACCATATCCACAGCTCTACCATCATCTCTCCACCTGGTTATGTCCTCATAAAAGGCTATCAGGTTGGTCAAACACGACTTCTCCTTGGTAAAACCGTGTTGACTGCTCCTAATTGGTACTGTTATATACACACAGAGCCAGCTGATTCTGTGTTCTGCACAATTCTCTACATTACCAACGCAAAACAATCTTTCCTGCTGACACACCTCATCAAAATTTGAAGATACGCATATACATCAAAAGTAGACACCTCAGACACACTACACTACTCACCAAGACATACTGTTTATGGTGTGTGTGTGCATGGTTTTCTTCAGCTGCATATCTAATTGTAGCCGTAAGCACTGACTTTAGTGAGACTTTAATGCAAGCTCAGCTTTGTTACCTATTACAAATGAGTAGGTGGCACACAGCTGATTTGTTCAGCTGCACTCCAACTTGTGGATTCACTACAACTATGTTTTTTAATTGAAATTACACAGAAAAGTGGAAGTGTATATTTAGACCACTAAGAATTGTATTAGTTTGGGAGTTTTTTTCTTACCAGTTAACATGTTTTGAATTGCCTTGCCCTGTTCTCTCATCGCATGGATGAGTTTGGGAGGTGATCGGAGCAAAATTGCCTTCACACAAATGAAAATAACATGTTTAAAATACAATACAGTTTTCATGACACTTTCCCAATTTTGCTGTTTCCCTTTAATACATGGCATTTAATAGAGAAACAATCTATCATACTAATGTAAGAACTCTCACACTAGAGACTGGAAAGACAGTGTTCTCTAATGGTACATTAAAAAGGAAGCAAATTTTACTCAGACTACTGCATCCTAACTACATGATGTTCAATGTGAAGATGCACAATTTGAGGCAGAGGTTTTTAATTTTTCTTTTACAAGCTGTGTAGTTTTCTGCTACCAGTGCAGTGGAAAACTAGTGGCAAACATCTACACATTAAATTACAAGACCATTCATTGCACTGGCTGCACAAGCAAAAGCAGCAGTAGACAGAAGAAAGTTTTCTGTACCTCATGCAAGCATCTCTTTTGCAAACTCACTGTTGCGTGCTGTGCAATGTGAGGCTCTGCATCACAGTCACATTCTTTCAGAGTTTACTCTAAGGGAACAAGCGCAGCATAGCAAGTGGAGCAAAACAGCAGTGAACTAAATACAGTTAATGAGGTCCCATTGCACTTTGAGGACTCACATCAGGTAATGCACAGCAACGCAGGACACACTTGCTTCAAAATTGCTATGCAAATCTGTATTGACACATAAATTTGCATCCAGATTTTGACAGGTTGCCATCACTCATTTAGTTTTTAATGTACAATTATTTTAATGACAATGTGTACTGTGTCACTTTTATATGTTCTCATAATGTCAAACTTCATATTAAAAAAATAGACTAAACACAGAAAAACAGAACAGAGGCTTTCAAGAGATAAATCATTAGTGACAATCTACATTTAACTCCTCTTACAAACCTGAAATGTAATAATTTGAAAACTCCTTTTCTCTGAGGATAAGTGAGAATCCCTCATCAGTCACAGAGTAGCTTATTAAAATACATAAATCACAGGAAAATAAGCCATTCAACACTTTCAGAAGTTATACAGACAGAAGAAAGTGATTAAATTCCACTCCTCTACTCCCCTCCCCATTTCAATAGCATGGAACGTTACCTAAAAAAATAAAATACCACTATACTACTTAAGTATTTTAGAAGTAGAAACTTTCAGTCAATACCACAACCCTCCCCGCTAGAATCTGTCTTTTCAGGCTCTAGTTTCACTGGCTGCTCATTGCAGCGCTGCCTCTCACACGTGATGTCATCTTGGAATAACCAGATTGAACTGGCCAGGAACCTCACCGGAGCTGCAGGCCTGAAGTTTACACTCCAATTACAGAGCATGGATATGAAATGAAAAGGAAAAAAAAGGAAGAAAAAGGGAAAAAAAAGGGCCGGCAAGAGGGATCACATTTTCTACCTTGCTACAGACCAAGGGAAGGATCTTGCTTGACATAAAGTTAACACTGATGTAATCGCATCCGCTACCTGAACGACCACAGAGCTTTGTTAGTTTCAGTGGAATTGTTAGCATTCTTAAGTGGTTTTGTTTTGTTGGGAGTTTTGGGTCACGATTTTGGTTTTGAGTTTTGTTTGATTTTTTTTTTCCTTTGGTGCTTTTTTTTTGGGGGGGGGGTGTGTTTGGATTTTGGGGGGGTTTTTAAGGGGTTGGTGGGGCTTTTTGGTGGTGGCGGTGGTTCTATTTCTTTTTTACTTATGGGACTTACAGCATGACATTCACAAATACCTATGAAGCTGTGATTCCTAGCTTTTGAAAATGTTAGTATCTAAAAAAAAAAAAATCACCAAATCACATAAAGTTTCCCATAGTTATATGCTATGCTATTGTAGTGCCACAACTGCCGTCTCAGACTTTTTGTATTCAGTTTACATGGATAGATTCGAAATGATAGCCATCTGCCTACCGCCTACGTTACACAGGTTATCACTAGGGAAGGGACAACAAAGGAATTCTTTAGAAACTGAAGAGCCAACAAAAGCGAGCACCCCTTTTGATCTTACAGTCCTCACGAAGGGGATGATGTTTACCTTTTCCTCAGTATCAGTACTCTACCGAGTCCGTCTGTGAAAATTAAGAGTGTCGGTGTTGGTACTGCTGTGTTTATTTAAATCTTAATCCAGCGGGGAGATTTGTCGCTACATGTTCCATCTGGGATACTCGGGGAAGGGAGGGGGAAGGCAGCACCCCAATGCTACCCCGCGAGCACTGGCGGCCGGAAGGGCTGACAGGGCCGCTTCGGGAGGGTAGCTGGGGGGTCCCGGAGCACGCGGTCACTTACAGACAGGGTCATCCATCCTCAGGGCCCTCCGCAGACGGATGCTGGCCGGGATGGTTTTATCTATAAGCTCCTCGACGCTCTGCAAAAAAGGTGGTCGCACACCGTTGTTAGCACCCTCGGGCCGGCCCAGAGGGAGGGGACCGGCCGCTCTGCTCGGCTTGGCACGGCGCGGGCACCTACCTGTACCCCGACGGCTCGCAGCATCTCCCTCTTTTCATGCTCCCTCGGGCCGATGTGCCTCCGGGAGAAGTCATCGTGTCGTGGCAGCAGCTGCTCGATGCACCGCGCCGCCTCGCCACCTCCCCAGCGCCGCTGACCTCCCGCCGCCGCCGACCGCAGGTGCCGCGACGCCCCGCGGGCCGCCAGCCGCCCCCACCACCGCCCGCAGCTCTGCATGGCGTTGCCGACCCCAATGCCGCCGCAGGCGCGCGGCCACACTTTGTGTGCAGGGGGCGGCGCGGAGCGGCCCCCCACCGCCGGCGCCAATAGGGTCCGGGGGCGGCGCCGCGCTCACCCCGCCTCGCCGCCACCTGCCCGCCCGCCACGGCGAGCCGCCCCGCTCGGCCCCGACCTCTCCGTGCCGGCCCGGCTGCCGGGCATCCCCGCGGCGAGGAGGCTCCAGCGCGTGGCGGGATCGGGCGGAGTCTGGTGGTGACTTTCCTGGCTTTCCTCCCCACAGCCTTGCTCGGACGGAAAAAGGGTTTCTGTGCTTCTGCAGCAGAGCATAGACTATCTTCTAAATCGCTAGCTTCTTGAAGGACTAATATATGCCGCTTTCCATGGCAGGGGTGGAAGGTGGGCGAGCGGAGGGGCTAACTGTAACCCACTTTTTCATCTGGAACCCATCTTTTTCAATCTGCAGTTTAGCAGGTAAATCTGCAAAGTCACAGACCTGTATCTTTATGTATATTAACAGAATTAAGTATAAGGACATTACGGACTCATATTTGCATCAACATTTAAACACAGTGACAATGAAAGATTAAAATAGATTATCCTGATACACACTGATTTCATCTTAACTGTATCAGATTTACTGCCTGTCTTCTGAATTTAGTGAGGTAACTACCCACTACTTCTGAACCTAAAAATAAATTTGCTTTGCACCAAAGATTGCTGACTCATGCAAACTATTTCTGTGTTAAACATGCAATTACTCCTCCAATATAATCTGAGTTATCTAAACTACTATACTATGGAATGGGCCCCTGGCTCAGCCTTACCTCCATCCCCAGAAAGGTGATGGAACAACTTATCCTTGGCACTGCCCACAGGCATATCAAGGACAAGAGGGTCATTAGTAGTAGTAGCCAACACAGCTTCACCAATGGGAAGTCATGTTTGACCAACCTGATAGCCTATTATGAGAACTAGGTGGATAGATGATGGTAGAGCTGTGGATGTGGTCTATCTTGATTTCAGTAAGGCATTTGACACTGTCTCCCACAGCAGTGTGGGAGGCAGTGTGGTCTGGATGATCAGGCAGTGAGGTGGATTGAGAACTGGTTGAAGGATGGAAATCAGAGAGTTGTGGTCAATGGGACAGAGTCTAGGTGGAGGCCTGTATCTAGTGGAGTCCCTCAGGGGTCAGTACTAGGACCAGTGCTGTTCAATATATTTGTCAATGACCTGGATGAAAGTACAGAGTGCACTGTCAAGAAGTTTGCTGACAACACAAAGCTGGGTGGAGTGGCTGACACACCAGAGGGTTGTGCTGCCATTCAGTAAGACTTGGACCCGCTGGAGAGCTGGGCAGGGAGAAATTTGATGAAGTTCAACAAGGGCAAGTGTAGAGACTTGTACCTGGGAAGGAACAACTCCACGCGCCAGTATAGGCTGGGGACTGGCCTTCTGGAGAGCAGTGAAGGGGAAAGGGACCTGGAGGTCCTGGTGGATGGAAGGGTGACCATGAGCCAGCAATGTACTTTTGTGGCCAGGAAGGCCAATGCCATTCTGGAGTGGCTTAGAAGGGTGTGGTTAGTAGGTTGAAAGTCGTTCTCTTCCCCCTCTACTCTGCCCTGGTGAAGTTGCATCTGGATTGTTGTGTCCAGTTTTCAGTTCAAGAAAGACAGTGAGCTCCTTGAAAGAGCCCAGCACAGAGCCATGAGGATGATTAAGGGAATGGAGCAACTTCCATACAAGGAGAGACTGAGGGAGCTGGGGTCTTTAGTTTTGAATAGACTGAGAGGAGACCTCATCAATGTTTTATAAATATGAAAAGGGTGAGTGCTGAGAAGATGGAGCCAGGCTCTTCTTGGTGGTGCCCAATGACAGGACGAGCAATGGGTGGAAGTTGAAGCATAGGAAGTTTCACATAAATATGAGGAAAAATGTTTTCACTGTGAGGGTGACAGAAAACTGGAACAGGCTGCCCAGGAAGGTTGTGGAGTCGCCCTCTCTGGAGATATTAAAAACTCTCCTTGATGCGTTCCTGTGTAATCTAGTGTAGATGATCCCGCTCTGGCAGTGGCGTTGGACTAGATGATCTTTCAAGGTCCATTCCAGCCCCTGAATTGCTGTGATTCTGTGATAATTTACAACAGTATTTGCAGTAATGACTTAAACCCCTGGTTTCAGAATGAGAGACACCAAGTTATACACTAAACTGAGATGAAACTTGCTTCAAACAGAAAAGATGTTTGTTGCAAAGATTTGTGACATAAATCCAATACTGATTTTAACAGATTGCTTTTCCCCTCTATCATTTTCTTCTTTATTAAACCTGATAGTTACGTGAAAGAAATTTAAACTTTTATATGATTTTTAACTTGAGATAGTGTAACGGAAGTGGAGATAATAGAAAAATACATTAAAATCATGATAGCAATGACTGAATTCCTGTTATGAATTTGTACTTAAACCAATTTATTTTTAAAGCTCTGCCAAAACTTTTCAAAACAATTTGCATATTTTACCAAATGTTCTTGCTGGGTTTCTCCAAATAGTTATAACTTCTCTATGGCAGGTAATACCAAGACAATATTTCACATAAAATATGTCTTTACAGTCATACCTGAAATGATAACTTCAACAGAATTGTTTCTTCACCATAGGGTCAGACTTTTATTGGTGTCTCTAGTGCTATAGGAAATGAGGTCTGAATGGAAGACAGACCATCCAAAACATTCTTGGCTCTTCCAGAACTAAATCCAGTTTTGGTTCACTTTAAAAACTGTGCTTGAGAGGAGGAAGGGTGGAAAGATGTGCCAGTGAACAAAGCACAGAGCTTAAAGACTGGGTCAGTCTTATCTCTAACAGTAGTCTGTTTCTGCCACTGATCCATTACAACTATTTACGAAGGAATACAAGATTAGAACTAGCAGACATACTGATGTCACAGTCAGCTGAGCACCATGGGATTTATGCAGTCAGGAGTTCACAGTACTCTTTTTCTGAAATTTGTTCATCTGCTAAGTGAACCCATCTACACTGTTAATGGAATAAGTATAGCAGCTTATCATTCAAGAGCAGTCACTTTATAATCCTTTATTTCTCAAACTACTATTCCTTGAAGGCATGGACAGTACTCATAATGCTGAGGACACTGTGATACATAAAACAAAACAAATCACGTGGGTGTCAGTACAGACTGACTCCAATGAATGCTGACTTCTGTCCTGATGCAAAATTTTTCCCTAGAAAATCCTTAAGAAAAAACAAATAGCAGTTAGTAGCCTTCATCAGTGTTTTCAAAATTTTCTAGCAGATCTGGCAAGGAAAGCCCACCAAAAGATCTTTTAACAGTCTGGCTTATTTTAAGTCTCCATCTAGATAAAGGACATTCATTAACACTTCACCTTTCTTATCATAAAATTATGTTAAAATGCAAGGGTGCGAGAAGTGCAGAGTGTCTCTTTCTGTTTGCCTGTATCTAATTCAGTATAGAAGATCATCTGAATTTCTATCAATAATGGTTTGGAGGGTCTTTTTAATATATATATCCTTACCAATGTATTTTCATCACCAATTTTTAAATATGTAAATGAAAACATATTAAACCCATATTGTTATGTGTATTTCATACATGTGCTTGTTATCAAGTAAAGTATTTTAGTCCTTATAAAATAAAAGGTGAACTACACAATTGTTCCTGCTAAAAGGTGCAATACACGGTTGTTCCTCATTTTGGGTTTGTACTGTAAACACTACTACCTTTTAACCTGAGACATTTTTATCATATTTTTTTCTCTTACTGAAACTTTTAATCTGTAACATGGTTCTTTGCTTAAAATAAGATTTGAAAAGCACTGTGGCTGTCATTACATAAAGAGTAATACAGATGTTTACCAGATAGATCAAGAGAGGAATTACTTAATTTTATTAATAAACTTACTATTTCAGTAGCAATACGTCATGCATCTTTCACAGACAGTTACCAATTGCTACTAGTGGGGAGAAAATGACTTCTCAATAGTACATATGCCAGGATTTCCTGAGTGAGGGCTGAATTGCCACCTGTCTTGGTTTTTGTTTTTTTTTTATCCCACTATTCTAGTAAAATCTAAGAGCTTTGTGAATTGCATACAGTATGTACCCTGTTTTGATGTCCCTAAACTTAACAAAATAGTTTCATGACATGTTATTCCCATACCTGATCATCAGAATATGCAGTAGGATAAACAGTGTCATGTTGAGGGCAAATAGCCAGTAAGCTACATAGTTCTGAACCCATAACAGCCCTCAAGAGCTTAATGTATCCACTATTGCCAAAGGGTCAGGAGCCATTTTTGCATTCTTTCCCACCACTATTGTCCCATTGACCAGAGCTGGATCATAAAATGAAAGATACATTAGTACATTTTATCAAAGTCTACAAAGGAATTTTATCAATGTCTATCAATGTTTGGCTGTCAGGATGAAGGTGACGGTCTCTTTCCGGTGGTACCCAGTGATAGGACAAGGAGCAATGGGTGCAAGCTAGAACACAGAAGGTTCCACCTTAACACAAGAAGACACTTCTTTATGATGTGGGTGATTGAGCACTGGAACAGGCTGCCCAGAAAGATTGTGGAGTCGTCTTCTCTGGAGACTTTCAAAACCTGTCTGGATGTGTTCCTGTGTGGCCTGCCCTAGGTGATTCTGCTTTGGCAAGGTATTTGGGCTTGATGACCTCTAGAGATCCTTTTCAACCCCTAACATTCTGTGATTCTGTGATAACACTGTTGACATGGTGGACTTGTTATAGATCATAATGGCCTGAGTTTAGGGCAGCCATCCTCCACAAAAGACTAAGTAACATCACATCAGGTAATAGAATATCACATCCCTTCTTCAGGACCTATAGTCAAGTTTACTCAGTGCAATGTATATATTCAAGCTTTTAAGCTTATGTTCTTCAACTGACAGTTCCTTATTTATTTAACTGACAGTCTGTGAGTGATACAGCCTCTTATTTGTTCTGAACTGGGAATTGACTAATTGACTGCACCTTTATTAGAGCTGACACTTTATATATTTTCAAATCTTGCTTGCTTTCAGTTGTTTGATAAACAGGAACAACAGTGAAACTGAACTGTGCCCCCTCACAAGGAAGCAGTTTACATACACATCCACATCTTCATCTTCTTCTGGGTGCAATGCAGTTTTCATTTTAGTTACAGTGCTGGAATTGTAATTCTTCACAAATCTGCTATGTTTCACTCTTGCTAAATCAACAGAGCAGACCTGTAATATTCTGCAACTCCCTATGATAAATGACAAAGTATACTTAAAATCCCCAAATAATAATAATTGGTGCAACAATTTGAATGGGATCATATGCATTTCTTCTTTTCCAAATGAATGTTGCCAGCAAAACTGTTTAGTTTCTGTATATATTTCTTGGATACACATATACAGATGGATACACAATCTACTAATCTATTAGGTTTCTTTCTCTTATGAACTAAATTACTACTATGATGTTTTTGACAAGGGAGAATGACACAGAGAGATTTGATAAGGCAGTTCAGGGCTGTAAAGAAAGGAAGAAAAGAAGTAGTTAAAATAATCCCTAAGATTTCAGAAGAAGACACATGTGAAAGATAGAAACACCTGAGTATCTTTGAATATGGAAAATGGACATCTGAGGGACCAGTCTAGGAGACTGGCTAGCTACTGTGTAGGTTTGTGGTCCATCCAGATAGCAGAGACAGAATAAGCTGGAGACCAGCACTCCATCTGAGGGACTAGGCCTGAAGTGAAGGGAAGACCTTAGGTTTATGGTTGGCGTTTGAGCGCCTTTGGTGAGGCTGGTATGGGTAAGTCCTACAGGTGCAACTGAGTCCCTGACTTTCTCCTGTGACAGCTGAAACTATACTTTTTGCAGGCTCCCTTTGCTCACAGACTTGTAGATTATTTTTAAAACTCTAGAATGATTTCAGTCATCTGGCCAAAAACATCTCTTAACTCTTCAACACATGTTAAACCTTTTTCCTACTTCACCTCCTTTTATGTTTGAACTTGGCAGTATCTACAAGGGAGATAAAGGGGATTAACTCCAAACATTGATGATTTGTTTTCCACCTGCCATCTTGCTTTTTAATGCTGTGACTAACTGAGATGCCAGACATCTCAGTGACACATGGCCAAGTCGGGTAGCTGCTGCCTCGTCTCCATGGCAAACACCTCTCTTTCCCAGAAACTGTAGGATTGCAGTCAAACGTGGTATATTTGTTTGGTTTTGTCCTGTTATCACTGCCACTTTGAACAGATATATTTGTCAAAATTTGCTATCAGTCCTTACAAAGTGTTCTCTGTAATCTTCCAAAGGAGAAGGCCAGGAAGATCTACACCAGATTTCTTACAAAGTCAGAATTATTTGCTGCTGAATGGGAAGTTTACCGATCTTTCTTTTGGTCGCTTGCACTTTTTAAGCTTGGTTCAAAGTTAAGCCTGATAAACCTTTAATGCAAGTTCAGCTACTTAATACTGGATACATTAAACCGTGTGCATTGCCTTTTAAATAATGAATATGGTTATATGATTAGAGCATTGCCTATGCAAATATTTTGTATCAGGAGATGTTACCTATTACAAATATCTATGTACTAGATACTGCATTGCAATTATTTCTCTTGCCCAATCTAGTTTTATTAGGCAATAAAAAAGTTCTCTCTGGCACCGAAAACACTGCATACTACTGACTGTAACAGGTGTACCACGATAACAACGCAATGAGATATTCTCTGGGAAATAAACACCTGTCCTCTCTCATTCTTATCTAGGAGTTAAAGGTATTATGCAACAGAGTACTCAGATTTTGAAAATGCAAGAAGTCTTAAAGGTTGCTTGTCAGATGCATATACATGAGGCTTTAGTTTGTAACGTTTACCTTAGAAATTAAATTACAGCCTTTGAGCTTCAGAATGCACACCAATAGAAACTACAGAGATGATGGCTTCAGCAAAAAAAATTTATTTCAAACCAAAAATATCTTAGATCCCAGATGTCTATCTGGATTTTTCAGTTGACAGTTGTTAACAAACCCAAACATTAGCTTGAAAAACATCAAATAAAAATCCTCCCACTTTTGCAATAGTAGCAGCTCCTCATTTTTCTGTGCTTTTTATTTCCAGAGTTTGGATAAGATCCCTTAGCAATGGCAAACAAAGTAATTTTCCTCTGCTTTCTTTGAGTAAAGGTTTATTAAGTTCCCTTATTAGACAATCATAGAATCACAGAATTGTTTCTTTTGGGAATGGCTGCTAAGATCATTAAGTCCAACCATCAACCTAACACCACTATGGCCATTAATAGGTGTTCCTGCTCTGGCAGGGGGGTTGAACTAGATGATCTTTCGAGGTCCTTTCCAGCCCCTGAAATTCTGAAATTCTGTGATTAAACTATGTCCCAAAGTGCCATGTCAACACATTTTTGGAACACCTCCAGGGACAGTGACTCCACCACCTCCCTGGGCACTCCATTTCAATGTCTGACCACTCTTTCAGTAAATAATTTTTTCCTAATTTCCAATGTAAACCTCCCCAGGTGCAACCTGAGAACATTTCCTCTCATTCTATCACTTGATAGAAGAGACCAACACCAACCTCACTACAACCTCCTTTTAGGTAGTTGTAGAGAGCAGTAAGGTCTCCCCTCAACCTCCTCTTCTCCAGACTGAACACCCTAGTTCCCTCATCTGCTCCTTGTAAGTCTTCTTCTCCAGGCTGTTCACAACCTTTGTTGCCCTTCTCTGTACATGCACCAGCACCTCAGCTCCGAGGGGCCTAAAACTAAACACAGTATTTGAGGTGCAGCCTCAGGAGTGCTGAGCACGGGAGGACAATCACTTCCCAACTCCTGTTGGCCACACAGTTCCTGACACAGACTGGGATGCTGTTTGCCTTTTTGGTCCCTGAGCCCACTACTGGCTTATGTTCAGATAGATGTCAGCCAACACCCCTAGGTCCACAGAATCTCAATAAGGGCATACTTTCCCTCTTTTTGCAGTTCAAAGTAAAATCGTTTGGAGGAAGAAATTGTACAGTACTTTACAAAGCCTCTAGGGGAGTTTCTGAGTCCTCACCTACTTATAGAAGGGTGCTACTTTATAATTTCAAGAGACTGCCTAAACCAATTCTGCAAATGAAAGAAATTATTCTATCAAAACATATTTTCTCTCATGTCTATAACTAATTATGAGCTTTTTTTTTTTTTTTTTTTTTTTTAATTATTTTAGTCGGGTTGTATCTACATATACATCAATTTGACCATATAACTGCAGATGAAGTTTAATGTTCTGATTGAATCAATCTAAGATTTCATTATACCAAATCCAGACTAAAAATGCCTGCCTGCTAAACGAGAGCAGAAGATGAATATCAGAGTCAGTACAAGGCAGGAACCAGGATAGGGGAGTGAAATAAAACTGTTTATTTTGGTAAGCAACCCACAGCTGCTAAGGCTAGTTCAGCTGTCCTTTTGAAGTACATTTGAAATTGATTAGAGGACTTGATATTTTACAAACTCTTAATGAACACAGCTATGTGAGCTCTTAAACATAGATGAAGTCTGAATCAGCACTGAAGAATCTGGCTCTAAAATAAAAACTGAATAAATACTTCAATGTTACATAATGTCTTAGTTAATACATAACCTAGGAAAACGAAGTGTTGCAATGGCCTGGTTCTGGTATTAGACATCTTTTTGCTGCTCCTGTTAATGTGTCTAAAATACAAGCTTTTAAAAGGATAAGTTCACACACTTACTAGAGGCTTCTTAGGACTCGGCCACACCTTCTCTAAATGTTCCAGCTACAGTAAGCACGCTTTACCTTGACCATGACTTACCATTCACTCATACTCCCTGAATCCCTTAGTGATTGCACATGATTTGTAGAACCATGATTCTACCACTGTGGCTAAAGAGACATGCAATAATCTTGGTTCACTGCCATGCTGCATTAACACACTTAACCTCTTAACAGACTCTTCAAGATGATAATGAGACTCAACTAATTCAGAAATTTATTATTTATTGCAGTATGATGAGGAAAAATCTTAACTTACATGGAGAAGGAACAATGCTCAGACTTTGAGGAGCAACTGGAAAGACAGACTGCAGCAAGAAGTTGTAAAAAATGCAGCTTGGAATATCTACTGAGCACACCACAGTTGATAGAAAATGTTGATAGGAAATGATGGTCACTGTTAGTATTATTAACGTGAAACAAGCAAATGGTCCAAGTAGAGATCTAGACTGACAAGGAATAAGAGAAACAAACTGATGGGCAGTTAGCAAAAACAGTAAGTGTATCACTAAGAAGAACAGCGTAAATGAAATAGCTACCTATTTGCTAAATAAAGTATGTGTCCTGGGGAGACATCTGTGACTTTAAATATTGTAAAAAGAGATTCTAGATGTCTACAGGCCAGGTTAAAACTGCCAAGGAAATCCTAAATTTTCATTTAATGATTTTCAATGTTTCATTTTGTTTGTATTTAAAATATACTAAATAGGTTATGATCTATAATTAAAGTGGAATGACAGTTTAAAATAATGGGGGAATCTGAGACATCTCAGGTGTTAATAACAATTACTTTGCTGTGTTTTAACATAATGATGACATATAAAGGACCCATAATCTCATATAATTTTGTCATTACAGCCATTCTATCAAAGAACAAAATGATAATATTTTAACTAAAGATGTACAGAAGCAAGTGGAATTTAGAATTTCTATTGTCTTAACATACGAATATTATAGTTTTACAACACCTGCTCTTACAGAATAATATACCTGCTGAACTGTGTAACTTGATTTTCCAACGGACAGTGAGTTAATTAAGAGCAGCCTATTAATTTTATTGGTGTAGTGATGAAAACATCAGAAATCATCAGCTTCTATCAGTGCTAATATATTTGCCTGCCTAAGTGCAAATATTTAAAATGTATCATCTCCATGCTTACGTTTACCAGTTGCAAAATAGCATTATGCAACTCTGTCTTTGGCAATCTTCTAAAAAAGCTGAAATAAATATTAGGATCAACTCACCTTTACTTTTTACTTGATTAAGGTTTACATAAAACAGAAACAGGACCTCTGAAAATTTTGCACAAGAAAAGAGCACAATCACACTTTTTTTGTCTGAATGACAATTGCTTTTAAAAATAGCATTCACACACCAAGGGTAATTTCTTCCCTGTGATCATAAAGAGCTTCCATTAAAAAAAAACCATGATCCTCCTTAGTGTGTCAACAGAACACTTGCTCTCTGTTGATTAGCTCTAAGGACTTGAGCATCTCCTCTATGAAAAAAATACAGAAACCTGGGGCTGTTTAGTTTTGAGAAGACTGACGGGATCTGATCAATGTCTACAAGTATCTGAGGGGCAGGTGTCAAGTGGAGGGGACCAATCTCTTTTCAGTGGTGTGCAGTAATAACGAACAATGAGTACAAACATGAACATAGAACGTTTCACCTCGACATGAGGAGAAAGTTCTTTACAGTGAGGGTGATGGAGCACTAATCTCCCTTGTGTCTTTCCATCTCTTTTACCCTGTATTTGTGTTCATCCCTCCCACAAAGAGGATCCAGTTGTATTTCATAGTGTGCCACTCTGCCCTGCAGAACTTGGTAAACTTGTTCTCACAGCAGATTCAGAAGCAGAACACTGTGAGGTTGCAAACTGCTTCCTGTACACTTCTTGTGGGCTGAGTGAATAAATCCTAAACCTCTTAATGACTCTTGGCTTCTGATAAATGTCAGTATTCCTCTTTGCTACTTTTAGAGGGCTTCAGGTTGCTAAAGTGACACGGAAAAGCCATTGGGATGCCTTGAGGGAGGGCTTTTGGTGGGAGGGGATCTGCCAGCTTCCCTGGTAAGTAAATACCAGCATGTGTTTGGGAAAGCACAGAATGTTAAATCCACATGTCACTTTGCGCTGATTCAGAGATAGATACAAATAGTTTATAGATCTGTAATGGATACCATGCCAATTTAAAAAATAATGGTAAGCACTGTGACAAACATTCATATCATGGCTGGGTTTAGAAATAGCAACTATGAAAAGTGCTATTTTAATGTGGACTGTGCTTCAGATATGGTCACTTTTGTTCTGAAATGAGGCTAGTGTTTTATGCTTCAGGTTCATCCAGGACTGTTGACCTGGATGAACCCCAGCATTTAGTAGGGGTTGCAAATATTTCTATTTATTAGTTAAGTGCTTTTCTTTTACCCCTCTACTCCATAAATATCTCAAAAAATGCAATTATTACCATCTTATCTTCCATTGTTCAGACAGTTTTTCCAATAACTCTTATTCTAAGTCAATTAACCTCTATATTAATTAAAGTACAGTACACAGTACTGCTTTTTATTTTACATGGAATAGAATATTTTTCTCTTTGTGGATAGTTACCAACATTTTTCCCCTCAAATGAAAAATAAGAAGCTGAGCATCTCCCTTCCCATGATGTTCTCATGTGCTAAATGCAACTTGTTTCCCATGCTTTTATACCTTTATATTCTGCAATGGACATGGTTATGTTGTTCTGCCCCTCCTTAGCCCTCTACATCAGTTAAGCAGTCCAAAGGTGCTTTGCTAAAGAGGTTGCTATTTGGTTGTCTATGCAAGATGAAACCTTTTCAGTTTTTTCTGAGGGGTAGCATTTTGTTATGCCAGTGATCACAACTTTTGGTAAAATGTATGTACCCATGAAACAGGCTTGTTTATACTTTGAAATTTATTGAGCTTCAGATGACAAAACCAAACAACAAGAAAAGCATTAAAAATTGCATAAGTTGCCAGCAGATAACGGGATGGGGTGAAGAAATCAACCAGGCAAGAAAGGGAGTTAATATTTGTATATTTTTACCCCCAGTTACAAGAAGAATACTAAAATAAAATTCAAATCTTTCTTCCTTCCAACATAACCCCTGCCAAACAGGGGAAAAAGTTACTTGCTGTAATGACAATCTTTTCCCATAATTAGTGCTTTGGTGCAGGAAGAGTAGGTTGGTATTCCATGCCCCAAACTCTGTTCAGACTGCAAGTGGAAGCTACACCACATGGCAACAGACAGGAACCTAGAAGTTGGATTGTTTCAAAAACTTGCCTTCCATGCATAAGACATCATGTTTCAGAATGTCTAGATTCTAAAAATTATAATTATCCTAGGCTTAGTTTTTTCATTTCTCCCACTTATATGTGTTTCTTTTTTTCTGCTTCCTTTGGTTTCTTAGTTCTCCTTTGCTGTTTCCATTTCCCTTTTGTTTCTTCAAAGTTTTCTTTGAGAACAGCTTTCTCCTTGCTCTTTTATTTACTTTTCTTAGAACACATAGAATAAACCAGGTTGGAAGAGACCTTCAAGATCACCGCGTCCAACCCATCAACCAATCAAACACCACCCAAACAACTAGCCCACGGCACCAAGCACCCCATCAAGTCTCCTCCTGAAAACCTCCAGTGATGGCGACTCCACCACCTCCCCAGGCAGCCCATTCCAATGGGCAATCACTCTTTATCTTCTTTCCTCTCTCTTGTAGGTAGAAGCATCAGTCTGAGACCTCATTAAGGAAAAAGGTGCACTTTTTATTTATATTTAACCTTCTGGTTTTACACATCTTGACATGTAAACTGCTTAATAGCTCCTATTTTTATATTTTAATTCTGCAAATCAGAATAATGGCACTGATTAAGCCACTTCAAAACCATAGGCACAAATATTAATGTGCATTGGTTTGTGCATATTAATTTTGAAATTTGCTTATAAAAACTCTCTCATATAATAAGCAATACCTAGCAAGACTTCTTGTTGTTGTTGTTATTTTGAACTCTGTTACTTCTGGGAAAACTAACTTTAGCATCCTGCAGTACTGGAATATTGTATTGATACATAATTCAGCATTACAATTTTTTAAAATCTTTTTTTTTTAAGTTATTTGTTGATAAGACACAAATAATCTGTATTATCTCAGTGTTGTCACAAGAGAAGGAACTCTACCTTTCCTTCTCTTTATCACCCCTCTTCCCGTTCATGAGTTTCCTCACCTTTCCTTGGATGATGAAACATTTCATCTTGCTAATTGTGCAGGAAGTCAACTTCCTTTTTCTGGATTACTTTTTTTCTTAGTTAAAGAATTTAATCAGCTAACAAAGGAGTCAAGTAAGTGATAGGAATTTCTAGTAATTGAGAGAGTGATGTGAGAAATTGTTATATTTGGCTTTTGCAAGGGGAAGTTGGGTGTCAGCGTTGCTAGGGGCCCGGGGTTTGATCCTTAAGCTGATTGGCTGGTTGTAGTCTGCGTTGTGTAGGATGTCTGTTGGGAGAGAAAGGGAGGGAGGGTGAGGCGTGGAGATGTCTGAAGACTGGCCGGGTCAAGAGTGCAAACCTTTGTCCCAGCCCTGACTCCAGCCTCAACAGGTGGGACTGGGAATGAGGGGGGTGGGAGCGTGCTTGGAAAATATAAAGGGATTTGTGGAGATATTTATGCATATGTATGTTTGACGTCTATACAAGCTCAATTCGTGTTGTTATGGCACGCCTCTAGTGAATTTGCTATGCACCCAGCGCTGTTTTGCCTTTATTTTATAATAAACTGCTTGTATTTAAAATTTAGCAGTGAGCTTGTTTCTCATAGTGAGAAGTAGCAGCAGCACGCTGTTAGGCCCACATATACAATGTATATATACTATACACTGAAATCAGTCTTAGTGTCAGGCTTTCCCTTTCCTGACAATACATATACCTAAAATGCCTAAGCATCCAGTTTTAGCTGGAGTGAGGAAAGTGGTGTTTATTGCATAGGAGTTTTTATTTTGCTGGAGTCAGGTCTTCAAACACTCGAATTTAATTATTTGTAATCTGTAAAATAATGTCAAAAATATCCTACCTATATGAGCAACTAAAGATTTACTTTTTTGCCAGCATTCCTTCTATGCCAAAAAGAAGTGACATATCTAAGACATGTTCATGTCACCACACTAGAGTAGACTTCTTCACAGCTTAATAAACTGTAAACCATGTTTTGCCATTTGTTTTTATACTGCAAATTAGTGTAGTCTGATGACCACGAGAAAACTGCTAAGTGTCCAACAGTGACACTGGTGAGAGCTGGTTGCCATAGCTGTCAGACCTAATTCATATTGCCTTGGAGCAGGGGAATGCAGTCCCTTCTGCAAATTCTGGGGTGAAGTGCTGAAACAATTAAGCCTTCTGAGGTCTTACAAAGTATACTCAGTGTTACCAGTACCTTGTCAGGGTCCCATCATTTTGTAAGTTTGCTACCTCCTTTTTTTTTCCCCCCTTTTTCTTGTTGTTCCTGTTTTACCAAGTAAGTTCTTCATGTGGATGCAACTGCATACAATCAGCAATGTTGTAGGGTACAGTAACTACATATAGATATATATTCTATATTCCGTACTACATATACAGAACATATATAATATATTTATACTATATACACTCTGTGTATATATATTTATATATGTAATATATATTTTCAGCAATTTGACAAGAAGGTTAAGAATGCTGGGATTGTAAAATATTAGGGAAGACCGGAAACTCACAGCAGCTCATTTGATTTCTGTATACATTTGAAATACATTCATGTGATATCTTTCTCAGCAAGAACACCAAAAAAGGAAAAGAAAAAAAGTATTTCCATCTACAGCTGGATATTGTTTAGCAGTACTTTTTCTAAAGAATGCAGGAATTCCCAGAATGCCTTTTAAACTGGAAAGCAGAGAAGCACAACTTAGAATACGACAGGACTTAGCTAGCTGTGGCTATACAGTGTGAGACGTTTTCTTTAAACAGATTTCTGAACAGTGTCTCTCATATATTCCAGTCAATTTAATGCTTTTAATTTAAAAATAAATTATTCATTAGAGTGCTGTTTTTAAAAAAATATTTTTAAACTTTGTAGAGTTAAAGAGATAAACAAAAGAAAAACTACTAAGAAAAGGATGCAGATGAGAATGAGAACCATATAAACCTTGAACTGATCACTATTGAAAATAAGGGATCTCACATACTCTTCTGTTCACATCAGCTGACTAGTGCTTTTCTGACATATCTGTGCACTGAAACAGACATGCTATGTAGTGATGCAATCTCCTAATTTATTAGAAAAAGGATATATATTTTTTTCTTTTAATCATTTGATTAAAAAGCTGAGTTTCCTCAGATGGAGGGGTCTATTAAACTCCAAAGATGATGCAAGGTAAGTAACAAGCAAATGTGTGCAGTCATGTGTGTGCACGGGCACTTAAAAGAAATGCAGCCTCATCTCAGTGGGAGCAAGCTGATAGATTGACCCAGGCTGTGTTGGAAGGAATACCCTGTACTCCACATGAACACTGATTGCTGTCCACCACATTTAGGACCAGAAAGCAGAGGATGATACTGTACACAGTGAAAAGTAGAAGGGCTCTGCAGAGGGACCTCGACCGACTGGACAGATGGGCAGAGTCCAACAGGATGACATTTAACACATCCAAGTGCCGGGTGCTGCACTTTGGCCACAACAACCCCATGCAGTGCTACAGGCTGGGGTCAGAATGGCTGGAGAGCTGCCAAACAGAGAGGGACCTGGGGGTGCTGACTGACAGCTGCCTAAACATGAGCCAGCAGTGTGCCCAGGTGGCCAAGAAGGCCAATGGCATCCTGGCATGTATCAAGAATAGTGTGGCCAGCAGGAGCAGGGAGGTCATTGTGCCCCTACACTCAGCAGTGGTTAGGCCACACCTTGAGTCCTGTGTCCATTTCTGGGCCCCTCAGTTTAAGAAGGACATTGAGACACTTGAACGTGTCCAGAGAAGGGCAACAAGGCTGGGGAGAGGCCTTGAGCACAAGCCCTGCGAGGAGAGGCTGAGGGAGCTGGGGTTGTTCAGCCTGGAGAATAGGAGGCTCAGGGGAGACCTTATTGCTGTCTACAGCTACCTGAAGGGTGGTTGTAGACAGGAGGGAGTTGGTGTCTTCTCTCAAGCAACCAGCACCAAAACAAGAGGACACAGTCTCAAGCTGCACCAGGGGAAGTTTAGGCTTGAGGTGAGGAGGAAGATGGTCGTTAGCCATTGGAATGTGCTGCCCAGGGAGGTGGTGGAGTCGCCATCCCTGGAGGTGTTCAAGAGGGGACTGGACTTGGTACTTGGTGCCATGGTCTAATCATGAGGTCTGTGGTGATAGGTTGGACTTGATGATCTTTGAGGTCTCTTCCAACCTTGGTGATTCTGTGATTCTGTGAAGATGGTACTCCAGAAAGAACAGAATCACAGTGGGACTTATTTATGAAGTAACCTCAAAAGGAAGAAATTCTTTACTGTGAACTGGTGAGGCACTGAACAGTGGCCCAGAGAAGCTGTAGATGTCACCTTCCTGGAAGTGTTCAAGACTAGGTGGGATGGGGCTTTGAGTAATCTGGAAGGTTTCTGGGCCCATATCAGGATGTTGGAACTAGATGACCTTTAAGGTCCCTTCCAACCCAAACCATTCTATGAGTCTATTATTCTGTTTGCCTCTGCTTTTGAAATGCTTAGAATGCCACATTTAATTGATGTTTTGGAAGGCACAGTGTTTGTGTGTAGCCCAACATCAGGACTCAATACTTGTAAAGACTTCATCACTGTGTAAAATGATGGGTAAGTTTTTCTATTTTGCTGTTATTTTTCAGGGTCTGTGAAGCCAATTAATTACATGAATGTATGTGGAAGAACAGTTTGGCTCAGTGCCTTTGACTTTTAGCTGTTAAGAGCCATTCTTTATTTCTAACGTAATGATTAAACCAAAAGAAAGTGATGGCACAGAACACATCAGAAATTGGGGTGGGGGGTTGAAAGAGGTGGGGAGGGGGTAAAGAGTGGGGGAGGGGGAGCGGGGATTAGCTGGAGCCACAGCTCACAAAAGAATTAACAGACAACAATGCATGACCCAAGGCACTTCACCATCTGTACTTTGCAACACATGGAAGAGCACACTGAAGTGCTAAAAGGGTCACAAAGAAAAATGAATAAAAGTTGTGTTAGCTGTGGTTCAGCTGGAAAAGAATATTGCTTGTAGCAATACGCTCTGAGATAAAATGCTGATTTTTTTTTTTAAACAAATAAAAGGTATGAGCACTGTAACACTAAGTTGGCACCATGCACTTTCAAAAACCTTCAGAGCCGTCTGATTTACCCATTTTTACTCAGCTTCTAATTTGAGATTCTAATCCTGTAGTTAATTCTATGATGTCCTAAGACTTTTGATCTGGTTGAAAAATTAGAAGCTACAGGAGCTGTGCCAGCTGTAATAAAATGGGTTTGTCCCAAACCTAAAATATACACCAATTGAAGCCAGAAACAACTGAATTACAGTTAATTTTAGCCAAACTGGAGGTTAAGACACGAATTAATAGTATTCAAAAGAAGATGAGGGATTGTAAAAACTGGCAAGCAGCCCCAAGGACTCTGCGTGTAACCAACCCTTGGGAAAAGTACTGATTGTAACAACAGAGCTACGCCTCCCACCAGCAGGCACTGACCAGAAGATTACATAATTGAAAGACCAGCAGAAGGACGAACTAATTTAAACAAATGCACCTTTTATATGCATATGTATTAGGAATAAGGTATATAAATGAGAATTAGGTTAAGTTTAGTGTGCGTGTTGGTGGAGCACAGACTCCCCACGCACCCAGTGCTGTTTGCTTGTCTTTTATTGCTTCAAATTGCTCTTTCCAAAATAAAATTGTTTTTAAACTTTAATTGGCTTTGTCATTAATAACAATTAACAACAAAGCAGCAGCTGCAAAAGACCTTTATCTTAAGGTAAATCAGTGGAAGTCTGTCAGAGGATGACAAGACACTGAACACAGCTGAAACTCTTGAACTTTCAGAGCAGAGTGCAGGCTTAATAGACTACTAAATATTAACTTCTCCATCCAGAGTCGTGAAGAACCTAATTTAAATGAACATACGATGTATGTAGTAGGGGGGTTGCAAGTGGAGGGGGACATGTAGTAGGTGTTCCAGGAAAGACTGTAAATCCTGAGTACCTTAGCCTATAGGTAAAGGGAGAGGGAAATTTGCATCTGGCAAATTAGGATAAAAGGGGAGTTGCGTCTCCCAGCAATTTGAGAGATGCCACCAGGAACTGTGCTGTGGAATCTCTCTTTACTGGAATAAAGTTTTACTAAACTCCTCTGTCTCCGTTGTGAACAGGAACTTCTAAGGAGAGAGAACTTTTCCTTACAGCTGTAAGAAGAGAAAGACCAGGAAAAAAAATTCAGGAGTATTCCTATACTTTTTTTTTTTGTTTGCTTAAAATTGTATCTATAATGTTCCCTCCTAGCATTTTCCTTCAAAATTTGTAAGTCATACACATGAGCCTGCAACTAGTATTTCATGACCGATTTTAGTCTTTTCCATTTGACTTTGTTAAGTCACTTTGAGCATTTTTAATGAAGTCAGAATACACTGAGGTGGAAAGAATACTCTTCACATGTCATAAACTTTACTGGTTTAATACTTCTTTGATTCCAGAACAGTAATAGCAATTCTTCATTATTTTACAGATGGAAAAAACAACATTACAAAAAAATCAGTTAGTTGTCAGATGAAGTCAGTAAGAAGATTTTTTGACTTGATGGCCGCACCCAAAGAGTGGCTGTCAATGGGTCCATGTCCCAGTGGAGGCCAGAAACAAGCGGAGTCCCTCAGGGATCAGTCCTGGGACCAGTCTTGTTTAACATCTTTGTTGGTGACATGGACAGTGGCATGGAGTGCACCCTCAGCAAGTTTGCTGATGACACCAAGCTGTGTGGTGCAGCAGAGATGCTGGAGGGAAGGGATGCCATCCAGAGGGACCTTGACAGGCTGGAGAGGTGGGCTCAAGCCAGCTTCATGAGGTTCAACAAGAACAAGTGCAGCGTCCTGCATGTGGGTCAAGGCAATCCCAGGCACAAATCCAGGCTGGGCAGTGACTGGCTGGAGAGCAGCCCTGAGGAGAGAGACTTGGGTGTGCAGGTGGACAAGAAGCTCAACATGAGCTCTCAGTGTGCACTTGCAGCCCAGAAACCCAATCAGATCCTGGGCTGCATCAAGAGAAGTGTGGCCAGCAGGTCAAGGGAGGTGATTCTCCCCCTCTACTCAGCTCTGGTGAGACCCCACCTGGAGTACTGCCTCCAGTTCTGGAGCCCCTGTTACAAGAGGGATATGGACATGCTGGAGTGTGTCCAGAGAAGGGCCACGAGGATGATCAGAGGGCTGGAGCACCTCTCCTATGAGAACAGACTGAAGGAGTTGGGGCTGTTCAGTCTGGGGAAGAGAAGGCTCCAAAGTGACCTAATTGTGTCCTTCCAGTATCTGAAGGGGGCCTACAAGAAGGCTGGGGAGGGACTTCTCAGGATCTCAGGTAGTGACAGGACTACAGAGAATGGAATGAAGGTGGAGGTGGGGAGATTCAGGCTGGATGTGAGGAGGAAGTTCTTCACCATGAGAGTGGTGAGGCCCTGGAATGGGTTGTCCAGGGAGGTGGTTGGGGCACTGTCCCTGGAGGCGTTTAAGACCAGGCTGGATGAGGCTCTGGCCAGCCTGATCTAGTGTGGGGTGTCCCTGCCCATGGCAAGGGGGTTGGAACTAGATGATCCTTGTGGTCTCTTCCAACCCTGACGGATACTATGATACTATGATATTATGACTTCTTCAGGTACTTTGATGTTGTAGTTATTATTATTATTGGCACTATTAATAGGCAGCCATTTGAGTCTAAGGACAACAATGACTGCATGAAATCATGTGAGGCCATAAAACATACCAAGCTTCAAGAGTTGCTTAGTTGATAGGATCTTCAAGGATTCTGAATTAATGTTACTTCTCAACGCTGTAACAGCATCAGTGCTTTGAATTTCTTTAAAACAAATAAAATTAAAAATCCCTGTAAATTCTAAACTGAATATAAATCAAATTATGGAGTACCAAAATAAAGTTAAAACTTATTTCAACATTTAGTTACATTAACTCTCAAAATTATCAATATTTAAAACTTAAAATACAAGAGGATTTATCCAATTCATGTTCATTCTAATTACTTACAAATCATAGTTTATTTACTAAAGGTTTCTGTATATGTAAGGTGAAGTTAGCTAAGAATTTTGAAACTGAATTATCTGATACTTGAAGCAATATCTCAAAGGTAAAAATGAGATCTCTGGTTTTGTATTCCTTTCTTCTACAAATACTAACTTTTAATGTCTGCCTATAAGGTACTGCCATTTAGAATTAAAGTAAACAATTAGAAGTGCATCAACTCTTTGTCAAATTGTACAAATTGTATCTGAATTCCCATTTCTCAAGAATTTTAAACCCAGAATAAATTCTAGAATATACCATACTTTTTCTGTACAGTGAACAGTACAGTTATTTCAGCTACTTCTTGTATTATTACACGACAAAAGAATCTAGACTAAACAATGCAGGTGATGGGATCGATATCCTTTTTTCAACAAAGAAGTTGTCTTGACTTCCACATATCGTTATGGGAGCACTAGACTTTCCTTCAGGCTGACTTTTTTCTTGATCAGTCTGCAGCAGAGTCCAAGTCCAACACATTTTGAGGCCTTCTCAGCTTGACAAATCTAAGTTTGATGACTGTTCCCTGTATCAGGCCATCAGATGTCTTATTTTGATTGGGGAAAGTTGCCAAACTCTTAGTTTCTGCACTCTTTTGGAAAAAAATACAGTAGTTCATCCAAATTAATTTTTCTTCACGGTTTCAAATCAATCACAGCAACCACACAGGCTAAACCAGACCTTTATCTCTTTCACGGCATCCTACAGTCAGTACTTGCCCAGTTAGCGTCTAGTGTTTCCTCACAGGTCCTCCGTTACCTTTGCCAAAGAAACACTCTTCAAGACAACAATGGAAAATGAAACAAACTCTCTCATTCACCTGCTCAGTTAAAAAGGATAGAATACATTCCTGGATGAGGGCTTCATAAAGGAACCTAATTAATTTATTTGTATTTAGTCCTCAAATCAGACAGATACAAAGAAGGATAGTGATGGTTAAATGCCACATATTTGTATGCTCATATTTGTCAGAGTCTGGGTGGATCCAGTGGACAGGTTACAGAGGTTAAAATTATGGTTTAAATGCAAGCGGTTAGATTACTGACCCAGTCAAGCCTTACTGTCTTTCCCTTGTTGCAGGTTAGTCATTCTTTGTGGAAGACTTTTAACTGTGGGAAAAACAGAAGATAAAGACTGCCACCTAATGCACCCTGAAATAAAACATAGTTTCCTCATAAAGCCAAAGAACGTGCTGGCAACCCAATGAGAGGACAAAATAAGCAATGCACAGGTCAGAATTTTCTCTTCTAAGGGGTGTTTAATGCATTAAAATAGAATCCCTTTCTTGTCAAGAGTTGTCATGAGTTCAGTGTTCCAGACATCTCACTTTCCCAATAAAACAATTTTGGTTCCCCAAACCCAATACCAAACCCCTTGAACCTATGCCTACTTTAAAAATTGACAACCTTTCCTTTCTCATAGTTCAGTGGATATTAGTGTCAACAAGTCAGATTTATAGCAGACATAAATTGCTTAAGTGAGGTAGCTAATTACAAGATATATTTGCTTTTTTTTTTTTTTTTTTTTTTTTTTTGGGTAAGCTTACATTCTTTCATTCAATTGCAGTAGAGGGAAAGAGAAAGTTCTGCATTATTTGTCCTTGTTTGAATATTCATCTTCACTGTTATTATCCTGAGATTGTCTTTCAAGCACATAAAACTCTCAATGATTAGTGAAGTCACATAGGTGCTGCAGGGAAAATTGACAGATATTGTGAAAGTTTTTACCTAGAACACTATTGAAAACAAACTAGACAACAAATCATACTGAAGGGAACACAACTTCACTGAAACAGAGAGGAGACAAGGTGAGTTGATTATGTATTTTTTATTTTTCATCTCTTTCACACTTCAGCACAGAATCTTGACTATCTCTCCAGTACTAGTGAAAACCAGCATTACAATTTTCAAAAAGCTGACAGCAAGTACACGACCAAAGAAAAGTCCTATGCCATCAAATGAATCAACTGAGCTGAACTGTCTGAGTGACCAGAAGCTGAGCCTCAGAGAGTTAATGCTTGCACTGCAGCATTCCAGCACCGTTGTCCTGGAGAACCTCTGGGCATCTTTCAACCAACATGGCCTAGCTTCTCTATTTTATCCTGACAATTTCGGGAGGGAAAAATAAACTATTGGCTGAAAGGAATGTTGTCTGGATAGATAAAATTTTAAATTAAAGTGATCAATATTGAACACAGTAAGGTTTCCTCCATGTTTAATATAATATGTAAAAAAAAATTAATAATGTGAAATCTCAACTCAGAAGTTGCATTTATGATTATTTAGTCTGGCCTTTGCAACAGGTGCAGGGATATGCTGGGAATTTCTACATCAAGTCAATAGTTTCTGTCTGAGTTAGAGCACTCAAAGTATTTTTTATCTGGATATAACAACATTAATGGAAGGAGTCTACCTACTCACTATATCCCTGCATAAGCTGAATTCCTATTTGTACCATTACTGCTTATACTGTACATCATTCCCAGTTTAATTATGCCGAGCTTCATGTCACTGAAATGTTTAACAGTTACAAAGTTCCATAAGTGAATGAATTTCCTGAGCACAAAGAGATATAACTTACATATTGCTATTAAGATATGATGACAACAAAGCATAAAAAAAATTGACAAAAGATGCATTTTCCCAAAAAGAGAAGTTACATTTCCTTTTTTGTCTACAGACCATATATTATGTGATGTAATGCATATTCTGGTGGTTGTTGCCATCTCACACATTTTAAGCAGCATCATAGTGGAATTCTATAAGACAGCTTTTTCTGCCTCAAAAGTGACATTTCTTTAGACAGTTATTCTACTGTCACGTTAAACAAACATGTTGCTTAAAATTCTGAGAAGATTTCCTAACGTTGTTAAGGTTATAACATGTAAGTAACCTACGTTCAAAAGAAAAGACAACAAAACCAAACAAAAAACAAACCAAAATATTCTGCAACCAGTTTGGGTAAAATACTATGTTGTGTCCAGTTTTAGACTTCCCAGTATATAAAAGTTACTGACATACTTAAGTGCAGTGGAAGGCAATGATATTGTCAGGGACTGGAGAACAGAATGTATGAAGAGTGACAGAATGAGCTGGGTCTGTTCAGCTGTTCCTCAGCTTCAGGGTGATCTTACTTCTGTCCACAAGTACCTCAAGGGAGGGCACAGAAAAGAAGCCTCCTTGGAAACATTCAGCAACAGGACAAGACAAACATAGTAATGATGCATAAGATTCAGATTCTATTAAATATAGAAATTTCAACATAAATAGCACAACACTGAAGCAGAAACCCAGAGGTGTCATGGAAAACAAAAATCTAACTCTGCCACAAGGAATGAAAGACAGAAGATGTCTACACTATCATTATCTATCATACAGCAGAAATGTAATTTTCTGGCTGAAGGCTTGTCCTGCCTACATATTGAATAAGCTGAAAACCCAGGAAATTTACAGGTTACAGACTTTCTCACAGCCTGTAATGCTGTGTGCAAAGATCCGAACAACTCAAAGAGAGTTGTGAGCATACTGTTCAGTTGAGTGATCTGAACGAAGGAATACTGTTCGGTTGAGTGATCCAAATGAAGGAATACCATTCGGCTGGGTGGGATCTGGCTGTGACAGTGCATGTAAGGGTGTGACTGAGACGGAACTTGGTTCCGAAGCGAGTGAGGAGGTCTTCTAACTGTGGATCTGACATCCCGTGATGGACTCGGCTGGTGAAGGACCAAAGAGATCGCACAAGGATTTGTGGGTGGGGACACACCTACAAGACACGCTTAGACACAGGCACAGCCAAGGTATTCGGGACTTGTTTTAAACAGGTCCCAGGATGGGTCATGGGAGAAAGAAATCCTCGGACCCTGAAGGCACAAGGAGGAGCCTCCAGTTGAAAAAGGGGAGCAAATTACCAGATATACCACCAGAAAGCCTGTTTAGGGTTGAAGATAAAATATTGGGATAATCGAAAAGGGAAAAAGCAAGGAATAAAAGTCCCACAAGGACAAAACATAAATAAAACATTTAGTGAGCACCAGCAGAAGGATGGATCTTGGGCAGAGTGGTTGGAGAGATTAAGAAGAAGTTTTCAAATGTATTCTGAAGTAGATCCTGATTCTCCTGTTGGAGGAGCATTACTAAAAACTCAGTTTGTGGCAAAATCCTGGGGGGACATTAGGAAAAAGCTAGTGAAGATGGACGACTGGCAGGATAGGGGACTGGAGGAGCTGTTAAGGGAAGCACAGAATGTTTATGTAAGAAGGGATGAGGAAAAGCAAAGAGCAAAGGCTATGATTTTTGTACCTGCTCTTAGAAAAAGTCAAAAAGTAGAAGAGAAAATAAGCCGAAAGTAGAGGGGGGGATAACAGAGAAAGATGTGGAGGAGAAACCACCAGAAGGATCTGGGAGGGTTTCTGTTTGTTACTGTTGTAACAAGAAGGGACATGTACAGAGGAATTGTATTAAAAAAAAAAAAAAAAAAAGGTGCAAGATGAGAAAATGTTTAAGCAAGACTAGGGCTGTATATTTTGGGGACCCAAACATCAAATGAGCCCTTCATAAAATTATTGGTAGGTCCCCAGAAAGAAGTACTCTCTTTTTAAAATTAAAAAAATAAAAAAAGTTTATAATCAATTTAATTGGCTTTGTCATTAATAACAGGCAGTTGAGGATGACTCTCGTTAGACATTGCTGGACATAGTGATGCTACACAGAGATATTAAGGACAGATATTTAAAGAATATTTTTTGGATTGAAGATTCTTAAGAGGATACACAATTGCTACTATCATTTAATGTATAGGTACTGCGCCCACGTAACAAAACAACAGGGAAGTCTCCGAGCACAGCAAACTTACATCCATAAATATATTTATTTTGAAAAGCCGAAAATTTTTGATTTTCGGGTTCCACTAGCATTGAAAAGTATCTTTAGCACTCAAACTCGACTTGTTTTAACGTAAACCAAGACTTGTTTTAACGTAATAGGTATGCTTGCACATTTAAAACCGACTTTTGGGTCGATTTTACCTTTTGACCATTTTCACTACTTGCTTGAACGCAGCAATCAGAGGCTCGACTGAGAACCGAGCAGCGGCTGCTGCCCACCTACAACAGCCTTGCGCACAGCTCAAAAGAGCCGCGCGCGCTGCCAACCTCCCGCCTGGTACAGCCCCCGGCGGCAGGACACGCCTCAGCCCTGCCGTCACCACAGCGTGACTGCCGGTGCCTCACGCGCCCATCACGCCTTGCAGCGCCGGGAGCGCCTCTTCTTCGCTCGCAGCGGCTTTCCATCCGGAAGTGCCAGGGGCGTTACCCACTCGTGGCACGTGACGGGGGGGATGGGAGGGGGGCTCTCTGTCACGTGATCTCCCCCCACCCGCCGGCTCTCCGCTTTTCCCCTGGTGTGCGAGGGCTGCGCGCAGGCGCCAGCTGTCATTCACGCAGGGAACGAGACGTCCCACAGGCAAGGGGCGGAGAAGCCCCGGGGCGACCAGCGAGGTAGCGACAGTGGATCGGAGAGGAGGGGAGGGGAGGGGACCGGACTTGTGCTGCCGCTGTAATCCCTTTCTCTTCTTCTGGCGCGGCTGCCCGGTTAACGTGCTCCCGGACAGGTGCGAGGTGAGCTCTGAGCCGAGCCGGGTGGCGGCGGGTTTGCGGAGAGGTGTGGGACGGCCGGCCTGCTGGGAGGGAAAGTGCGAGGTGTGCGTAGCCGCTGGCGACTGAGAGGATAGGGAAGAGCCAGGATGGGTGAGACGGTAACGGTGATGAGGCAGGGTGCTCCCGGGCGGGCTGGGGGAAACGGGGTAGTGCCGGGTTAGGGTGAGGGGCCGTGGCGCGTCCAGTCGGTGGGACAGCGGCGCGCCGGGCTGACTTCGCCGGAGCAGGCCAGAGGGGTCGGGTGCGAGGGCCGGAGCGGCCCCCGTCCCCACTTCTTCTGGATTCGCTGAGGGGTCGAAATCCTACCGCGGCCGGGAGGGAATCGATCCAGAGGCTCCGTGTTGCGGGTAAGCGGGTAGCGGCTGAGACCGGGCTGGGGAAAAGATACCGGCAGGTGTCGGAGTGCTGAGTCTCGTGATCCCGCTTGCGGCCGGCCTTTCTGGGCCAGGGCGGTGGGTGGGAGTTCTCGGAGAGATCAGGCGGTTTCCCCGGGTGTAAACCAGAGCCGTACTTCTCACCGCGACTTACGGGCTTTAATTGGATTCTATAGACTTTGCAAACGGCATTTTTTTCTTAGTAATTGTAGCCGCGCTGGTACAGCTGGCTCGTTTCTACTTGTCGTTCAGGCGTTCGTGGAAGCCGACAGTTGTGTTAAAAGTGATAGAAGACGACTTTGAAGCTGTCTTCTGAGTGAAATATTCCATAAACTCCATAAATTCCATAAATTCCATAAATTTAGAGCGAGATGTAACAGCAGGGGAATCACGTAATGTCTTTGAATTACAAAATGTTTTATGAGAGGGAAAATGCACCTTAATCACAGGTGCAGAAATGTACTTTCAGGTGTGTCACAAGCAATATTAAGGGGGAAAGGCACATCTTTCTGTTTCTCAGGTTATAGAGACTTATTTACAAGTTTGGGGCTGTTGTTGGTGTTTTTTTCTTTTCTTTTTGTCCCAATAAAGAATTTACCATATGAAAATCCTGAAACACCCCCCTGATCATCACTGCATCCCATTTCTGGACCTTTAGCAGCCCCAGTGGATTACTTTTAGTGAGGAGAAACGGGTACCAAAGCTATAAGTGAAAACTTCTGTCAAATTTGGGTATAGACCTCATGGAAGTCTGAAGGCAGTTTGGCCCAAATCTCAGTTTTTAAAAACCTAATTTACAAGCACCCAGAAGTTCAGAAAAATACCTGTTGCTAATGCAGTGTATAACACTGCTGAGGATAATATAGCAGGTGGTGGATATGAACTGCTTCCTCATTAAGCAATTTTAAACAGTTATTCTAAGTCTGTAATTTCTGCCAGTATACATTTCTCAAAAAAAAATTCCCTAACTATATGGCATGTTATTAACTGCAGTGACAAATCTCCTCCCCAGAGACACTGTTCTGATATTTCACAACTCCTTAACATCTATACATTCTTCTCAGGGATATGCTACAGGAACAGTGGCGATATTTTTCATATTTGCTTTACCAAATTATGTATGGAGTTGGATGGTACCTACTTACAGGTTATGCTAAAAACTTTTGTAAAGTGATGTAAGAAAATGCAGAAGTGAGCCTAGCCTGTGAGAAATTACTGGATGACCTTCGGGAGTTTTTACTTACGTTGTAAATAATGCTACTGTTTTGACTATTGTAGATTAGCACCTGACCTTCTACTGCTGTTTTCCTTCCAGCTCTAGCAGAGCTGATGGTACAAACTTCCAATTTTTTTTTCTTTCTCTCTCTCTTTTTTTTTTCCCCCAAAAGCAGACTGTAGAGGCTTAGTTCAAAAAATTTGTAATTTTCTTCCAGTTTTGTCAATAAAGTGGCTTTATTAAATGATTAAGAAAAAATGGAGGCTAGTACTTTATAATATGAATGCTTTATCTTGTTAAGTATCTAGTAACTATTCTTAAATTGACTATCCTGTGTTTTCTTGCAGCTCAGCCTAAAAAAATGCTGTGGCTTTTTGTGCATGCTTTTTGGGCAGGTTTATATTCTTGTTGTTAGTTACCTCAACATTTTCTCAGGATGAATTAATTCTTTAGGTGTTTGTTCCGTTGTTAGCTTAGATGAGAATTTGCAAGGAAAAAAGTAGTGATAGGACTAGGGGGAATGGAATGAAGCTGGAGGTGGGGAGGTTCAGGCTGGATGTGAGGAGGAAGTTCTTCACCATGAGAGTGGTGAAGCCCTGGAATGGGTTGTCCAGGGAGGTGGTTGGGGCCCCGTCCCTGGAGGTGTTTAAGCCCAGGCTGGATGAGGCTCTGGCCAGCCTGATCTAGTGTGGGGCGTCCCTGCCCATGGCAGGGGGCTTGGAACTAGATGATCCTTGTGGTCTCTTCCAACCCTGACTGATACTATGACTATGTGATAAAAAGGAAAAAGGAAAAAATGTGTCTTTTAACTAAGTTATTTGTGAGAGGTGGAGATTTTCAAAGATTGCATTTTTTTTTTCCTTCCTGTCCTTTTTTCTAGTTTGCTGAGTTTCCAGTTTGTGATTTGTTTAGTTTGGTTTGTTGAGTAAATGTTGTGGGTATTGATACCACACAGAGTAACTAATACATTTCCAGAATATTGTTATAGAATGAATGAATTCTATAAAATTAATAATATGGCAAATATGAATATTAATAAAAGTATTAACTGTTTATTAATATGAAAAATTGCCAAAACCTGATTAAGTTCAATGTACAGGTGGAATATATATTTACAGTGGGAGTGTACAATATGTAGTCAATATAACAATTTTAAGAATTTTAAGCAAGCCAGGAGGAATAACAGAGAATTCACTGGCGCAAAGTGGTGCTCAACCATGGTGTGGGGGGGAAGACTCAACAAGAACCATTAAGCCAAGGAGGCAGTGAATTAGTTACTCACAGAGACTTCCACCCATATTGGCGGGGTGCTGCTGTGTATTATCCATAAAGGCTCTTTGGGTGCCAGTGCTGTTTCGGGGCTGATCTAGCTTCTGCAGGATGACGGGCAATATGATGCATCTTTCATGAAGGGCTCTTCCATCTTCCTGGGTAAACTGAGGCACAAATTCTAGTTGCAAAGGGAAGCGAGGCTTGGATCCTAAGGCTCATGGCTTCTCTAGCTTGAGTAGGGCTCGTGGCTCCTGTCCCAGGTCTTGGACCAGGCAACTCGAGGCCAGGTGACTAGAAATTGGCCTGTATGTAGTACTTGCCTGAGATTCATTTGGGTCAATAGGGCAATGAGCAAACAGTTACCCAATGAAAAGGCACTCTGTCAGGCTGTGGCCCTATAAGGCAGAAACATAGGCCTGGTCTGGGAGAAGCAGTGGCCAGTACACGTGCCCTTAACCTGGAATTAACCTTTTTTTTGGTAGGATTAAGGAAGAATTTTGTGAACTATAGATGACAAATGGTGATCTGTCATTAGAAATTGCCACACCTGCTGAAACTAAAATATGTTGGTTGGTTGCCTGAAGATCAGTTCTTTCATGACTACTGTATCTTGTTATGAAACATAGGTGCAACTTTGCTTTTAGTTATCCTTAATGTAGAAATAGAAGTAACAGAAATGCTCATTGTCTTCATATGTATGACTTATATACTCTGTATCTGTTGAAAAGGTTTCAGAGAATGAGGGCTAATACAGTCCTGTTGTTAAACTGCTGATGGAAGAGTTAGGAAAGCCAGGTGTTCTTTTTCTGTAGTGTAAGAATACTGATAGATTGTACCTATGTAATGTAAATTTCTAGAAGGGAAAATGCAGTAACATGAAGATGGATCAATGTCAAAAGATGCTAGTCTGATGTTAAAGGTTAATTTGAGAAGATGTGCCATAAAGCCACAGGGATGGACCGGGCTGTATGAATATCACTCAGGATAGTGTTTGTGCTGGGTGACAGCTGAGTATTCTTAAGGTAGTCAGAAGCGGAAGTAAATGTTTTGTTTCATATTAGCAGAAGATTTTTTTCCTGTTGTAAACATGTATGTTGAATCTGAGAATTTGCTTTGCAGATTGTTCTCTTCCATGTATCTTATTTTAACTTTTTCTTGACTTTTTTTTTTTTTTAAGCTGGATTGAAAGTGAACAACAATGGCTACTGTCATCTCAGATAGTCCTCCAAACCCAACCTGCAAAATCATGACTTTTAGGCCTTCAATGGATGAATTCAGGGACTTCAACAAATACGTAGTGTACATGGAATCACAAGGAGCTCACAGGGCTGGAGTTGCAAAGGTAAACATCTATAATGCAGGAGGGCAATTATTCCTAATGTCTGTTTTCCCAGTATTTGTATTATGCCAATTGTTGCAAAATTGACATTTTTGTTATTTGGCATTTTCCCAAGTGATTTTCAGTGAATAGATACTGATCTGTTGCTGCTATAAGAGTGAACTATTTGTTATCTCTGTTTCATGTAAACTGATGATGTATATTGTCTTCACCGGCAATTGTTTCCATGTTTGCAATAACAAAAAAGGGTCTCCTAAGGCAGGTTTAAACTAGTTTTGGCAAGTAAGAACAAGATACGGAGTTCATACCATAAATTGGGAAGTCCTGATCCACGAGGGGTTGTACTTCACCTTTTAGGGTTGTGTATAACTGGACTGAACCATGTGATTCCACTAGTTAGTGGGTGGATGCATGACAATAATGAGTTGCTGTTTGAATGGAAATAATTTTCTTTTTAGTGATGACTGAGTTTTCTTTTTTGTTGATGAGAATTGGGTGTATACTAGCTATCTTTACATTGCTCTCTGAAAAATGGTATGTCTGAGATTCTACAGCAGGTGTTGCTGCACAAAGGGGGAGTGATTGTCAGAGATCAAGTCTGATGCAATTTAGTATTTAGATAATACAACTATTTATGCTGTATGTGCTTTTGTCACTTTTCAAAGCAGCAGAACACACTGCAGGTCTAGAAATCCTATCTTAGTTACTTAAAATAGTCTTGTAAATAGCCATCTTCATAATTTTATTTTTAAACTATTGTTGCAAAGTTAAAGCATTTAAAAATTGAGAGTAAACCAAATCCTGCCATTCTTGATTTGCTTCTACCTAGTTCCTATTCTCTGCGTCCTGTGAAACAAAGAAGAGCTTAACCCCTAACACTTTGAAAATGTTGTAATTTATTTGCTTTCTAATATCACAGTATCAGTATCACTAAAGTTGGAAGAGACCTCAAAGATTGTCGAGTCCAACCTGTCACCACAGACCTCATGACAGCTTAGCCAGCAGTTTACTGTGGGGGACGGTGTCAAAGGCCTTGCTGAAGTCCAGGTAGACCACATCCACAGGCCTCCCCACATCCACCAGGCGGGTCACCTGATCATAGAAGGAGATCAGGTTGGAGAGGCAGGACCTGCCCTTCCTAAATCCATATTGGCTGGACCTGAGCCCTTGGCCCTCCTTCAGGTGCACAGTTATTAACCGCCAGGATAATCTGTTCCATCACTTTCCCTGGCACTGAGGTCAGGCTGACCGGCCTGCAGTTTCCAGGTTCCTCCATCCAACCCTTCTTGTGGATGGGGACCACACTGGCCAGTTTCCAGTCATCTGGGACCTCTCCAGTGAGCCAGGACTGGAGGAAAATGATGGAGAGGGGCTTGGCCAGCTCATCTGCCAGCTCTCTCAGTACCCTCTCTAGTTGTGAGGTCTGTAGAGACAGGTTGGACTCAATGATCTTTGGGGTCTCCTCCAACCTTAGTTATACTGTGATACTGTGACTAGACCATGGCACCAAGTACCACGACCAATCTCCTCTTGAACATCTCCAGGGATGGCGACTGCACCACCTCCCTGGGCAGCCCATTCCAATGACAAACAACTCTCTCAGTGAAGAACTTTCTCCTCACCTCAAGCCTAAACTTCCCCTGGTGCAGCTTGAGACTGTGTCCCCTTGTTCTGGTGCTGGTTGCCTGGGAGAAGAGACCAACCCCTTCCTGGCTACAACCACCTTTCAGGGAGTTGTAGAGGGCAATGAGGTCACCCCTGAGCCTCCTCTTCTCCAGGCTAAACAATCCCAGCTCCCTCAGCCTCTCCCCAGCCTTGTTGCCCTTCTCTGGACATGTTCAAGTGTCTCGATGTCCTTCTTAAACTGAGGAGCCCAGAACTAGACACAGTACTCAAGGTGTGGCCTAACCAATGCAGAGCACAGGGGCACAATGACCTCCCTGCTCCTGCTGGCCACAGTATTACTAATGCAGGCCAGGATACCGTTGGCCTTCTTGGCCACCTGGGTACACTGCTGGCTTATTTTTAGGCAGCTGTCAATCAGCACCCCCAGGTCCCTCTCTGTTTGGCAGCTCTCCAGCCACTCTGACCCCAGCCTGTAGCTCTGCATGGGGTTGTTGTGGCCAAACTGCAGCACCCGGCACTTGGACTTGTTGAATGCCATCCAATTGGACTCCGCCCATCTGTCCAGTCGGTCGAGGTCCCTCTGCAGAGCCCTTCCAGTTTTAATGTTGCAGGGAATCCTATATTTAAAAAAGATTATGTGGAATGAGGCAATATGGCAAGTTAAAACCAAAGTGTAGTGTTAGATTAGTTGTTCTTTGCTTGAATAAGAAGTGGAGACTGCATTTATATAGATCAAGATAGTTAATTTGTTGTTGCATTGGCAAGTAGAAAAGTAATTCTGGAACACGATGCTGAAAAGGAATTTTGGCAAGTATGAGAAGAACAATTTTCGGAAGAGTTGGGGCAGAATTAGTTGTATACAGAATGAAATACAGACCAGGAGATTACTGGTATATGAAAGTGAATGTAACAGAAATGTGTGTGTTGGTAGCACTCTAAAATAACCTCAGTTATACTAAGGTGCAGCCATTATGGAGGAGAATAACTGTTGTTACTGAGACATCTCCGTCTAAAACTGAATATATATCATGCTGGGCAGTGTAAATATGCTTAGTTGCCTTTGTAGAGCAAACCTAACTTGCCTGACTTTGAAGAGGTTATTTTTACTAAGGGGGATGTGAAGAGGCTGCAGTTGGGCAGATCAGTGGTAAAAACTCAAGAGACCCTAGTTGTTATTTCAATTTCTGATACTGACTAGCTGTGTGTTACTTTGAATATATTTTAACATCTCCAGTCTGTGCCCTAACCTTTTAAAAAATGCAAAGTCTTTATTCCAGTAATGTAATTTGTCTGGTTAGATGCATGCTTATAAAAGCCATCCTACTTCATTGTAAGTTTCCAAGCCAGTGCTTGTGAAAATTTGATTTCAGCACCACGGAAAAGAATGAGTATAATGAGTGGATCAAAGAACATGTAAATGAGCCTTCAGGCAAGTAAAAGTTCAAAACTAGAAGAAAAATACATATTAAAAATGTCTTGTTGCTGTGTTTTAAAACTGATGCAATTTCAAATCCAGAAAGTTTTCCATTTTCAGATAAAATAATGCATGCAAGGAATGTTCAAAATTAAAGAACATTGGTTAGGACTACAGGCTTTTAAAAAATTCCTAATGCCTTTATGCCTAACACTTTAGGATCTGCTGAGGATTTTTTGCAGACTTTCAGCAATTCTATAGTGTTTGAAATAGAAGTGTTTGCAATTGCTTAATCTGCAAATAGCTTCAATCTTCAATTATGCAGTTTAAATCATGTTAATATAAAACCTAGTATTATCTAAATGAGTGCAAACTCTTATTTTAATAGAGTTGTACCCTGCAGTTCTATAGGGACTGAGTTAAACAAACTCTAAAGCTCTGTAAAATAGGGTGTTGTGTTTGTCTGGTTAGGGTTTTGGTATTGGGGAAGGGCTGGTGTGGCCCAGTAAGAAGTTTTGGAATGCTTCCCCCTCTGCCCTGTCTTCATATCACATCAGACCTGATTTTGTCCAAGGCTGAGACATTCAGTGCCTCTACCATAACATATTTAGGAATGGGAAAAATCTGTTGTGCAGCTTCTTTTGTTTTGGGAGCTCTTTTTTTTGACTGGAGTGGGACCTGAGAGATACAACTATGTGGACACCAGGATCAGTGAGGGAGGGGGCATGCTGAAGCAGCCATGCCTTTTTGGTCTGTGGTGAGTGGAACAGCAGGCTGAGTCATGGTAGCCCTTAAAAGATCAACAGTGGAGAAGAACCCTGTGTGCAACCCGCTCTGGAGCAGCAGGCTGATCCTAAACTTGACTGTGACTCTCTGTGAATCCCATGTTGAAGCACTCCATTGCTGGTGGGAAAAGGCCATGCAGGGCTTTCTCCCATGGGAGGGCCACCACAGGGCTGAGGAGTTTTCCCAAGAAAATGGAACAAGCAGTTGCCTGTAATGGACTGGGAGTTACTTCAGCCCCCATTCCCCGATCCCCTACATGGCTGGTGGGTAGGAGGTGGCAGAGTGGGACCAAGGAGGAGGGAAGGGATGAGGGGAAGGTTGTGTTTAATGTCCAGTTGTGTTTATCATAGGCCTACTCTGATTCAGTTGTTGAATTTGTGGTGGTGGTGGTCTAAATTAAATTGATTTTGTTTGCCCAGCAACCTTAATTGGTAATACCCTTTTCCTGCTCATTGTTTCCACCCTTGAGCCTTTCTATGTGTTTTCTCCCTCCCCACTGTGCATGAGTGGGATAGGAGCAAGGCAGTAGCAGCACGGTGCTTTGTTGCCAGCAGGTTAGGTTCAAATCATGACAGGTAGCAGTATTTTTATTTTAGTCAGTAAGAAATGAAGTTTTTTTGGTACTGTTTACCCTAAATGATGTTTGGATTTGAGACAGTCAATTGATGTCATTGAGTACAATGTGTTTGTGAATTATAAGTCTTTCTGATTATAAAAAAATGTGACTCATACATATGTATGGTTGCATGTGATTGAATTGGTGTAGATTAGTGAGTTGCTGCTTGTGATTTGAGGTAATACACCCATTAGGAGTGCTTAGGTGGTCTGATCAATGTGAAACAGCTGGTAAGCTAGCCTTCATTTGATTGTGTGGGCCTATTTGACTGATTCTTTCATGGGTTTTCTTGGGGGGGGGGGGGGGGTAGGGGAGGAGGGAATGCCTTTGAATTGATTCTGCAGCTGTTGATGTCCTTTTTTTTATTTCTGAATTTAAAGGTTATCCCACCAAAGGAGTGGAAGCCAAGAAAACATTATGATGATATTGAAGATTTGGTGATTCCTGCTCCAGTTCAGCAGATGGTCACTGGCCAGGCGGGGCTCTTCGTACAGTACAATGTTAAAAAAAACCCAATGACAGTGAAGGAATTCAAGGAGCTGGCCAACAGTCCCAAGTAGGTGTATGGGGGATCTCGTTTAGAAAGACACATGTTTTTTTGTCCCCGTATCGTGGTTTCTTTGAGTTGCACTAGGCAGCTGGTGATTTTTTTGCACTACTCTGTAGAGGTTTTCCTGTCTCCTAAGTTGTGAAAGGGTACCACAATAAGTATATATATTTTTTTGTTTCGGTCATTGAAAACATCTGTTACCAAGGCAGCAAAAAAGTGTTTGAAAAACTTGAGACAAGGTGCTTTCTGTCCAAAACCATGGAATTGGTAGAAGGAATTCTTCTCCAATCCTTTTACCCACAGAAAAAGAGTAAGTTATACTTCAGTAATTTGCTAGAAACTGACTGGATACAGTTTCTGGGAGATGAGTCAGAGGATTTTAGAGAGAACAGATACTTGAAGGAAGGTAACACTGACCTAGTTTGAAGGAACAATAAGTTAATTTAAGAAATTTAGAGGTAAGAAGAGAAGTCTATTGTCACGGTCAGGAAAATGTAGAACATGAAAAACTTTTCAAGAGACTTTTCAGCAAGTGTTCCATAATATCCATGCCTGTGTAAAAATGAAGTTGTTTTTTTGCATTTAAGAAAGGATTGGTTATTTCTACCCATATATATCACAGTATTACAGTATCACAGTATCACCAAGGTTGGAAGAGACCTCAAAGATCGAGTCCAACCTGTCACCACAGACCTCATGACTAGACCATGGCACCAAGTGCCACGTCCAGTCCCCTCTTGAACACCTCCAGGGATGGTGACTCCACCACCTCCCTGGGCAGCACATTCCAATGGCTAACGACCATCTTTCTCCTCACCTCAAGCCTAAACTTCCCCTGGTGCAGCTTGAGACTGTGTCCTCTTGTTCTGGTGCTGGTTGCTTGAGAGAAGAGACCAACTCCCTCCTGTCTACAACTACCTGAAGGGTGGTTGTAGACAGCAATAAGGTCTCCCCTGAGCCTCCTCTTCTCCAGGCTAAACAATCCCAGCTCCCTCAGCTTCTCCTCATAGGGCTTGTGCTCAAGGCCCTCTCCCCAGCCTTGTTGCCCTTCTCTGGACACGTTCAAGTGTCTCGAAGTCCTTCTTAAACTGAGGGGCCCAGAAATGGACACAGGACTCAAGATGTGGTCACCTGATCATAGAAGGAGATCCGTTGGTGAGGCAGGTCCTGCCCTTCCTAAATCCATGCTGGCTGGACCTGAGACCTTGGCTGTCCTCCAGGTGCGCAGTTATTGCCACCAGGATAATCTGCTCCATCATTTTCCCTGGCACTGAGGTCAGGCTGACTGGCCTGTAGTTTCCGGGTTCTTCATGTGGATGGGGGCCACATTGGGCAGTGACTTGTGAAAAATTGAGGTTATCACACTTAAAATTTTCTTCATGTATTAAGTGGGAATGAGAATCAAATATGTAGTTATAATCGTCCCTCAACAGTCAATAAATGAGTAATAGAAAACCTGTGTGGTATCTGATACAATTTTCTGTGATACCTGTTCATATATGTTTAAAGTTTACATTTTATTAAGCCATGACAAGATGAGGAGCACCAGTTCCTTAAGAGTTTGATAATGCAAATATATTGTGAAGCTTTTGTTGTGTTTGTGGCTGTTTAGGTGGGGTGCCTCCAAAAAAGAATGTACAGAGCTGAGACTTCCAGTAATTAGTGTCCAGCCCAGTGGGTGGACACAGGAAATAGTCTATTTCTACCCTTAATCCTGCACCCTTATAAATCTGGCTGCAAAGTTACTGTCTTTCTCTTTCTTCCCTCTCTGCTCCCTTGGGAAGACACTCTCTTACCTTGTAACTGTAGTATTGAGTGATGGGTTGGACTTGATCACAAAGGTCTTTTCCAACCTGGTTAATTCTATTCTTCTCTTACTCTGTTCTATTCTAATGGCCTCTTTGGCCTGAGTAACTTTCTTTTTTTTTTTCCTTCCCTGCACAATCTTGGCCTCTTCAGGCCTAATGCCAGGGTAAAAAGCTGGGGGAGAGCACTTCAGGCCTCGCCAGCCTGAAACCAGCCTGGGGAGGGTGGGGAAACAGCCCTGGGGTGTTGACTGATGCATTGTAGTTTTTGTAGTGTATTAATTGCTTTTCCATTTCAACTTTTCATTGCTATCCAATCCATGTATGTGTTATTCTTTAGCCCCTTTTGGAGCAATAGAGCAATCTGTCCTGCTCTAAACTAGGACATTGTATCATGACATTAGTCAAATTTATGATCTTCTTTATCATATTTTGGAAGTACTTCTGATTTCAGTTTTCCTGTTTTTTACTGAAATCAGTTTACAGGTTCATTTCCTAGGTGAAGTTATCAGTTGGGAAGGCTTATCTGTTACAAGATGCAGGTCTTCCTAAGTATTCATCTTGTCTTTTGAGAAAATGTCACACAACCTCCTGTGGCACTCAATGCAGTGTGTGTTTTAAACTTAAGTAGGTTAGAATCCCTCTTGTCCCATAAAAAATAATTTAGTATTAAAGACTCTTTTCTTTGACTATTGTGATGTCATCCATTTCCTTTAGGAAAGAGAGAAGGGCTATGAACAGTTAAACTGCTGCTGACATTGTGTATGCATCTTCTGTTTGCTTTGGCATTCTTGATTTGCTGTTGAAACAAAGTGCTTTGCCACCTTGGCCTCTGGGAAGTGTGGGCACACCTGTACAAGCTGTAGTCACTGTACTTGTGTTACAGTATCAATATTACATTCTGGTATCTGGTGCCCTCTTGCAAGAAATACTTGAAACTATGCTATTGCTAAGAATGCTTTGTTAAGTGCTTTGTTAAGTGTTTTGTTAACTTGCTTCTCTCTTTGATGTTGCTGTAAAAGTGCCTGATCTACTTAATTCTTGCATGTTTGGGTTTTCTTTCCGGTGTTCAAGTGTTGTAAGTTGGCAGTGCTTATATGAAACTTCTACTTCCTCAGACTTTCAGTCGTGGAAGAGCAACTTTTGATTTCTGAGGACCTAAATATGGGGTAACATAGGCCTTACAAAGGATCCTGGAGCAAAAGCTACTAGTGGGTGGTTTTTATGGTAGTGTGCTTGTGTTCCCACAACATTTTATGTGAGGTTTGAGTAATCTTCCCAAAGTATATGCAGAAGCATCTCTGTGCATATAAAAGTATGGTGCCCTGCACTGCACTGAAGAGGTAGAAAGAAAAATACCTTTTTCTTCCCCACTGTACAGTGGAGGTTGTGGTATCAACAGTTTACAACATGACACTTTTTTCTCCAAAGATTTTTCTGGGAAAATGGTGTGGTGGGTTGAAACTCCCTCCAACATGAAATTGCCATACCAGTTCAGTTGGAAAGCAAATGAAGCTATATTTACAAGCAAAACTATAATCTAGAAATATGAAATGCAACGAATATGTACAACATATACAATAGCTATATATATATTTACAATTTAGACATGTAATGAAGGGAGGTGGTTATGAATATGTAAATGTGAAATATGAAAAATTTTATTAATAATTTTTCATATTTGCCATTTGAGAGTGGTGGGTAGGGGGAGGTTTTTCTCTGGCTTGGCTCGAAGTGAACACTGCCGAGTTCCTCTTGGCGACTGCTTTGCCATTTCTAAGGTAATGGGCAGTCCTTTGTAAAGGACAAGTTTGGCAATATCTGGGCCATAAAGTCTGGGCATATTTAGCCAGATATGGCGACGACGGAGGTTCTTGGAATCAATACGGCTGACCAATATGATCGGTACTGATCCTTTATTGTTCCAGTATTGCAGGCCTATGGCTCAGGCCTATGGTGAAAGTATGGCACAGCAAAGCATGGAAGGAAAGGAGATAGAACAGGCAGGAAAAGGAGAATGAGAAGTGCGTAGCAAGGAAACTGCTACAATTTATATAACCTTGGTGTGCCTTGTTGGCATGGACTCATTGGTCCCCTATGAGTGACCACACATCACACTGTTGTAGATTATTGGTCCAACTATGGATGACACACAAGGTTTGTTGATGCAGGTGCGTGTCCTGTTGTCCCGAGATAACTTACTATGTTTCTAGCTACCAGCGTCTTGTTTTAGTTACAGTGCTGCAGGCACAGCACTGTTTTGGCATACTGGTAGCTGGCTCTACACTTATGCTGAGCATGGCCTACCCCCATGTGAGGCTCTTAGGGCTGCACTGCCAGATTGCTCACACTGCTCGTCGCTGGCATTCCCACAGGCATAGGGTGCCTTCACAACAATAAACAACACAAGAACCCTCCCTGCACAAAACCAGGGCGTTACCAACAGCATCCTCCTCTTACGTACCTTCCCTGCTGTACACAGGACAAGAGAAAGTGAAGAGCAGATGGTAGCTTATTAGTACATATCCACAAGAAGAATGCAGCTGAGGTCAGCAAAGGCCAAACAAAAGCACCAGCTAGTATCTGCTATAGTGAAGAAGATGGAAAAAAAAAAGAGAAAAAGTTAGTTTATACAACTAACTTTGTTAGATATCAGACCATCGGGATTATTTAGATCTTATCGTTACTTTCCCTTTTACATCCAATGGTAATTTATTTACATTCTACCACTTTTCTACTCAATCTGTGGAAAATTTTCCTAGGCATAGCCTAAAACTGCCACAAAGGGGCTTATGCAGGACCTATGTTTATGTCTTTGCAGAAGAAAGAGTCTCAGCTTGAGGACAATTAGTAGATGTGCTGTTTAGCTGATGGAGACTGAAGAAAATACTATGTGGGTAGCTGTATGACTTAGTGTAGCTTTCAGGTGGGAGGTTACGTACTATGGTGAATCACGAAACTAAAAATTCAAGACAACTAATCTTCTGTTTAAGTGAATTTGAAATAAAATGATCTCTTAGAATTCAGTTTGAAGGATCAGAAGCATAGTTTGTTGTGAAGGTGGCTGTTGAAAGACTGTACTGAACCTTTGCCTATCTCTTCCTTTGCAGATACTGCACACCAAGACACAGAAACTATGAAGATCTGGAGCGTAAATACTGGAGGAGCTTGACTTTTGTGGCACCGATTTATGGAGCAGATATCAATGGGAGCATTTATGATGAAGTATGCATAGTTTTTTATGAAGTTTATCTCTTCCAGCCCTCTCTTAAAGGGTACTATATTTAGAGGAGACATTCTTCCTTTGCAACTGAAAATCGGTCTTTCTTTTGAAATCTTTCCTACTCACTTTAAGGACTCCAAGCAAGGCTGAAATTAACTCTACAACTGCAAGAGTCAAACAGTGCTGTCCATAGACTGTAGAATATCTCTATTCTTCTGTACCATAGGACTACTTCCTTTATTCACTTTGACCTTTCCAGTGGTTTGAAATGCCTTCCTATGTATTTATTATTTCAGTATGGGTGTTATCTGTGTACCTCTCATGAAACTTAGTGATAGTTTAAACAGTTTACTTCTATTTCTCTCTCCTTGGCTGAGAAAACTTGGTAGCTGTACATTATACATGCTTGGAATTCCTGCAGTTTTCTGAAGTATGCTTACAATTATTGTGTTCCTCTGAATTGAAACAGACAAAATGGAATCTTCCTAAGGAAATTAATTTTGCTGGTAACTTGCCAAGATCTCCATGGATAAAAAAGGACTGTTAACACAGATCTCATTATCCAAAGACTTGCTGAATAGCTGTTGTTATCAATTAGGCTATATAAGTAACTAGAAGAACTAGATATTGAAAGGGTTATTTAAGTAGTGAGATTGACAGAAGAAATTTCAAAAAACTGGAGGAGTTAAAAAATACCAGTCAAACTGGAATCTCCCATGTGTGGAGTTCTTGTGTTATTTCATATTCTGTGTAACTGCCTTCTACAGTCATTAGAGAAAAAAACAACAAAAAAAAAAGTCCCTGTGGCATATGGTCTGAAGCTTTGATAATTTGTCATATTTCTTCACAGAACACAGATTACTTGAACACTCTCCAAAGATAAATACAGTCATCCAAGATGGCTTAAGGCAATTCAATTTTAGGTTATATGATCTTTGAATGATAGCTATAAATGTCTAGTGATCTGCTGTTCAGACAAAGCAGAAAGTACAAATTCTATTGTTTGTTGAAATAGCTGCATAAAAATGATTAAAAAATAACTAATACCCTGATTTGTGGTATTTTGGTAACGTTCCAGATGCCGCTTTTTTGAATGAAAACGGTGCACAGTAGAACAGTGTTTCTTTCAATAAATAGAAGCTTCTCCTTTTATTTCCCTGAAGCTTTTTTTTTAAATGTTGACAGATAATGTCAGCAGGGAAGAAAACAATAGCTATTAAGGGGGTTTTATTGTGCCTATTATTAAATGGGTGTTATTTAAAAATAAACATAACACAGGAGAAATGTTGGTGAAATGAATAGGGAGGTAAGGAGGAGTCTGCCTGTGATGTGACAGCTGTGCCATGGTGCACAGCCCAGTGAGGTTTAGAGTAGAAAAAAAAGTGCTTGGTACCAAACTGTTGACAAGGAAGTATGGCTGCCACTGATGAAAATGTTTTCTTTCAAGGTATTTTGTCTGAATTTAATTTTTGGCCAGCAGATGGTGTACTTGCACAACTAATATTTTTCATGTTTTTACACTTGGGGATCATGCTAAGAGGGGATCTTTAAAATTTGGTTTGGAATTAGAGGTAGTTCTTATGTCTTCATTTAGTTTCCATCAGGACTGCTGTTCTTTGGGGTGAGGGGATGAATGCTGGTAGCTGACTTTTTGAGCAGCATATAGCAGAAAGGGGATGGCAGGATTAATTTGTCATAACGACCTATTTGTGATAAACAAATGCTTGCTTTTTAAAAAATAATTCTTATAGATGAATGTTAGAGATGTTGCATTCACTGCAGAAAGGTAAGTATCTGGCAAAATGCCAGGTATAAAAATACTAGGAACTTAGTGAAAGTGTTTTACATAGGACTACTTAGCCTAGTCAGAATTGGTGATAAATGCTGCTGTGCTGCAAGTCCTTATTCTTTGTCTTAAAATGTTACCAATGACATTTTCTTTTCTGTATTGTGGCATTCACTTTTACATTGAGAAATCGGTATCTGAAGCATGATGGTGCCTTAATAGTGACAATACTATTTAGGCTACATAAGAAACAATATTTGTAGAATCCATCATCTTGTTGGCATGGTGCCAGAGAGAGCATAGCTCTTGTAGTGTTTGGTTTTCTATAAGAGGATAACAGATTCTGAAAGGCTTGGAAGATGGGGAAACGTTATAAACCCTGTGTCATATGGAACAGCAAAAACAAAATAAAAACCAGGAACAAAGCTATAAATGTAGGCTTTGAGATTTGACAACTGCTATAAATGATTCAGAATTTACCTTTATGATATTTGGATTTTTCTGGAATCCCTGTTTTGTACTTAGAGTGTATTTATGATTGTTTGACAGCTTTGAACATAGATTAAAACTTAATGGAGAAACTACCTATGAGAATGAGCATTTGTACATTTTATAGAAACAATTTTAAGGTATTTGAATGTTTACTTGACATGCTATTCTGTGCTGTTATGCATTTTAATTACTGTTACATTTAATTAGAGTGCTTTGTAGGAGGATGGCAATGTGACTCAAAAGCTTTAATAAAAGAGCAAATAGTAGGGACCATTATTTATGCTAACATTATAAACATTATTGTATCTATGTTCAGGGCTTCATCTTTTTGTTGCTATAAGGTCATCTGGACTTGAGTGAAAATAAATGTTCCTGAAGGAGTTCATAATTTCAATAATAAAGCACCAGTCACACTAGTTGCAGCTGTTAAACTGATTCTTGAATTGGTTGTTTTGATCATTTAGGTAATTGAGAAGTGATTTATTTATTTATTTCCCCCCTTAATTATGTAATTTTAAGAGAGCTGTTTTCCGTGCGAGTTCAGCATGAATGTAGTATCAACTTGAGATGGCTTGGACTGTGAATCATTAGCCCATAAAACACTTGCAAAAAGTTACTGTTCCTGTCAGGGAGGAGAAGGAAAAGAGTTAGTTCATTTCTACTATTCTAAAACTTCTAAAACTTTATGAATTTTTTTATTAACATACCTGGCAGTTGTACCTATAAGTAAATTCAGTGATTCTCCTGCTTTTTCTGTACAGTCTTTGCTCTGGTGAACTATCCATAGGCCTTCTACTTCTATGCCACTCCCCAGCTGTTGTTTAAATCAAACCAGCAATCACCAAGGCCACAACTTAAGTTGTTTCTTTGTTGAATGCAATACAAGAAACTAAATTTTACCTCCCTAGGTTTCCTGTGTTTGTTTTTTTCTTAATGAATTTGAAATTTTGCTTGTACCTACAGATTTGGAAGACATATGAAACTTCTGTGTGGAATGATCTAGGCACTGGGGGGAGGGTGGAATTTTTCCTGGTTTCTAAAGAGGTTCCAAAGAAAAATGTCTGATTGTTTTTATGATCCACTGTAAACATCCAATCTGATTTGAATGCTATTAATGGCATCTGTTGTTCAGTAGAGAAAAGCCAGGGTTTCAAGAAGCACATGTAAATATGGTCTTGCCTCTTTTTTACCACTTTTCTCCAGATCCAGTCTTGAAGATACTACTTCTGTTTTCTTTCTCTTAGTTTTATTCCTTCTGATAGTTCCTGATGCCTACTTTTCCCCATGTCTAAGCTGTGAGGAGCATATTTGATCAGTAGTATGAGTGATTGATTCATTGGAGTTTGTAGGCTATCGGTTATTTTCGCTAAATTGCAAGTACATCACAAATGTAATACTGACTCTTACACCAGATAATACTGAAGTTTGCTGCTGTGTTCTTTAAAGAGCAAATGACTTTGCTTTAGAGCAACACCTTGACATTACACGTAGAGTTTGGATTTGACCATGAAATGTTTTAGGGATGGCATCTGAGTTGTAGCTTAACCTAAGGCTACAGGAGATCAGCAGGCATAAGCAATACAAGTGACTCTGGAGATTGTCAGTGCCAACTTCATGCCCATGACCTCATAACTCACAAATAAGGAAGGACTTGTTGTGAATGTGGAGGTCAAAGGCAGCCTTGGCTGTAGTGACAATGAGGTGGTGGGATTCAGGAACTTAAGAGGAATCTTGCCCAGGTGGCCAAGAGGCCAATGGCATCCTGGCCTGTATTAGGAATAGTGTGGCCAGCAGGAGCAGGGAGGTCATTGTGCCCCTGTACTCTGCATTGGTTAGGCCACACCTTGAGTACTGTGTCCAGTTCTGGGCCCCTCAATTTAAGAAGGACATTGAAACACTTGAACGTGTCCAGAGAAGGGCAACAAGGCTGGTGAGAGGCCTTGAGCACAAGCCCTGTGAGGAGAGGCTGAGGGAGCTGGGATTGTTTAGCCTGGAGAAGAGAAGGCTCAGGGGTGACCTCATTGCCCTCTACAACTACCTGAAGGGTGGTTGTAGCCAGGTGGGGGTTGGTCTCTTCTCCCAGGCAACCAGCACCAGAACAAGGGGACACAGTCTCAAGCTGTGCCAGGGGAGGTTTAGACTCGAAGTGAGGAAAAAGTTCTTCACTGAGTGAGTCATTTGTCATTGGAATGGGCTGCCCAGGGAGGTGGTGGAGTCACCATCCCTGGAGGTGTTCAAGGGGAGATTGGACGTGGCACTTGGTGCCATGGTCTAGTTGTGACGTCTGTTGGAACAGGTTGGACTTGATGATCCTTGGGGTCTCTTCCAACCTTAGTTATACTGTGATATCACAGAATGTGAAGACAGAATGTCAAGACAGAAAGTAGGACCGTAACCCTAGCTTTCAGGAGAGCAAACTTTGGAATCTTTAGTGATCTGCTTGGAAAAGTTACATGGAATAAGGAACTGGGGAAACAAATGTCCCAAAAAAGCTGGTTGGTATTCACATCCTCTTAAGTTCAGGGGTGGTTCTTTCTAATCAGCCAGCAGTCAGGCACAAATACTGGTGATCTGCATGGATGATCAAGGTAGTTCTGATGAAAGTCAGGCATAAACAGAATATACACAGGAGATGGAAGAAATCTGTAACTGGGAGTCATATAGAGACACTGTCCAAGTGTGCAGAAATTTGCAAGGCCAAAGCCTACTTGGAATTGAACTTGAGAGATGTCAGAGGCAACAAAAGGGACATTTGCGTTCAGTGTTGGTCCCCACTATACAAAAAAGATGCAGGTAGGCTGGTGGAGAAGGGCCATGAGAATGATTACAGGACTGGAAGATCTGCCAGATGAGGAAAGGCTGACAGAGCTGGGTTTGTTCAGCCCTGAGAAGCAAGACCTTATTCTGCATACCAGTATGTTAAGGGTGGCTATCAAGGGGCTAGAGACCCCCTTTTTATAAGGAGTCACATGGAAAAGACAAGGGCAGTGAGTACAAGTTACTCCTTGGGAGATTCAGATTGAACTCAGGAACAACATTTTTCACCATAGAACAGTTAGACATTGGAATCATCTCCCAAGGGGAGTAGTGGATTCCCCTACACTAGGTAGTTTTTAAGACTCAGCAGGGTGCTGGCCATCTCATTTCAACTGTACTGTTACCTGGAAAGGTTGGACCAGATGATCCTTGGGGTCCCTTCCAACCTGGCATTCTGTGATACTGTGATCTGTAAGTGTACCCCAAGGATTATACTGGGTCCACTCCTTCTGACATCTTTATTAGTAATTTGGATAATGGGACAGAGTTTACAGATTCTGCAAAACTAGGAAGATCAACTGATCTGCCAGTGGGTCATGCTGCCATTCAGAGGGACCTTGACAGCCTTGAGAAACAGGCTGATAGGAACTTTGTGAAGCTCAGGAAGAAGTGCAGAGTGCTGCACCTGGCAAGGAAAAAACTTCTGTCTGGGGTACCAACTGGGGAACTGCAACTGAAAAGGTACTTTCCAGAGAAAGCTTTCGGGAACCCTGGGGCACACCAAGCTGGACAAGAGCAGCCAATGTGTCAGTGCAGCAAAGGTAGCCAACAGTGTCCTGGGCTGTATTAGGAAGAATGCTGCCAGCAGGTTGGAGGAGGTCATCCCTCCCCTTTATTTATCACTGCTGAGGCCACACCTGAAGTACTGTGCCCAGTTTTGGGATCTCCATCTCTTCCTAGAGATAAGGAGATACTGGAGAGAGCCGAGAGAAGAGCCAGTAAGATATGAATGGACTGGAGCATGACTTGTATTACAGAATGCTGAGAGAGCTGGAACAGTTCATCCTAGGGAAGAGATGTCTCAGGGGAACCTTCCGAGTGTTTATAAATACCAACAGGGAAAGTGCAAGGAAGATGGATCCAGGCTTTATCAGCAGTTCCCAGTGACAGAACCAGAGGCATGAAGTGAAATAAAATGAAGTGGTGAAATAAAGGTGGTTCCTCCTGAACATCATTAAATGATTTTTCTTTGTGAGAGTGACTAAGCACAAGTGGCTTAGAGAATTTGTGGATTTCTCCATCCTTGTTCAGATAGTTGTATAGATTGTCTTTTTGGAAACTGGTTAAATTGTCTTGATTGGTATCCTTCACAGTATTTTTGTGTGGCAGGGTTTTGGTAGTGGGGGTGCTACAGGGGTGGCTTCTGTGAGAAGCTGCCAGAAACTTAGCGTGTCCCACAGAGACAATGCCATCTGGCTCTGAGACAGACCTAGTGCTGGCCAGAGCCAGCCCCATCAATGATGGTGATAGTGCCTCTATGATAACATGCTTAAGATGGGGAAGACAATTGATGCATGACAGCAAGTGCAGCTGGAGAGAGGAGTGAGAATGTGAGAGAAACAATGCTGCAGACACCAAAGTCTCAGGGATGGAGGTGCTCCTCTGCATCTTAATATGAAGACCATTTTGGGACGGGCTGTTCCCTTTCACTGCATGGAAGTTAATGGTGGAACAGATACCCACCTGCAGTTTGTGGGGGGTGTCCCATACCAGAGCAGGTGGATGCCCCAAGTGGGCTATGACTTTGTGAAGAGCTTATGCTGGAGTAGGTTTCTGGAAGGATCTGTGGATCTGTGGAGACAGGGTTCCATCCTGGAACTGGTTTTCTGGTGGGACTTGTCATCCTGTAAAGCGACCTATGCTAGAGCAGTTAGTGTAGAGTGGTAGGCTGAGGGAGGAGGCTACATCTGGATCATGTCTTGTGCTGGAACAGAGGAAGAGTGTGAGGAGGAGTCCAACCCCTGAGTAGGAAAGAGCAGCAGAGATAGCACATGCTGACCACAGCCTCTATTCCCTGTCCCCTCTGCGCCACTAGGGAGAGGAGGAAGAGAATTTAGGGGTGAAGTTAAGCCCAGGAAGGGGTAGGGGAAAGGTATTTTAAGATTTAGTTTTTATTTCTCATCCTGATTTGGTTGGTAGTAGGTTGTTTTTTTCCTTAAGCTGGGTCTCTTTTCCTGTAAGGTTTATTAGTGAATGACCTTTCCCTTTCCTTAGGCTGACCCACAAGCCTTTTATTATATTTTCTTTCCCCTGTCCGGCTGAGGGAGGTGAGTGATGGAGCAGTTTCATTTGGCACCTGGTGTCCAGCCAGAGTCACCTCACTGCAAGTATGTACTGGATGTTCCTGGGTAGCTTAAGGAGGGGATGTAGACTAATGATTTATTTTTTTTTTTTTTAATTTAGGAAGTTCTGCATGTGTTAGCACATGCTTATGTGACCTGCTTAGTGTATGAGGGAAAGGGTTTAGTACAGCCTTTGACACTTCCCCACAGGATTCTTCTGGAGAGGCTGTCTACTCATGGCTTGAATGAGTGTATTCTTTTCTGTGTAAAAAATAGGCTGGATTGCCAGATCCTAAAAGTGGTGGTCAATAGTTGCTAGTCACAAGTGATGTTTACCAGAGCTTTACAAGTGATTTGGATGGAGGGGATTGAGGTACATTCTTGGTATGTTTGAAGACAAGACCAAGTGTGGAAGGAATGTTGATCTACTTGAGGGTAGGGCTGTCCAGAGGATTGAAAGGGATTTGGACATGTTGGATCAATGAGATGAGGCCAGCTGTATGAGGGTTGAAAAGGCCAATGCCAGGTTCTTTACTTGAATCACAAAACCCCCATGTAATGCTACAGGCTTGGGGAGGAGTGGCTGGAAGGATGCTCTGTAGAAAAGGACCTCAGAAGTGTTGCTTGAAGGATGACTGAATATGAACTGGCAGAGTGCACAGCTGGTCAAGAAGGCTCGGCAGCATTGTAACTTTTGTAAGAAATCGTGGCTAGCAGGTTGAGTGACCATCCTTGGAAGTGTTTAAAAGACACACAGATGTGGTCATGAGGGACATGGTTTGATGGTGATGTCTATGTTAGATTAACTGTTGGACTTTATGACCTTAAGGGTCTTTTCTTACCTAAATGACTCTCTGATAGTGTGAGGTGTCCTTTCTCTATGATCTCAGTTGAGATTGATGCAAGAATTCCTTCAATGTTTGGCTCTAGACAAAAAGTGCATCATTATGAATAAGATTTTATTTCCTAATCTGCATGTTTTTGTGGTGCAGAAATTTTGCTTGTAACCTTTTCCTGTCTGTATTTTATGTACTTTGAAGAAGCAGGTGTGTTGTGTTGTGTGTGTGTGTTTTTGTTTTCCTTTTTTTTAAATATTGATTGGGTTGTTGAGATTCATGGAGAGAGGAGTAGCTGACTAAGCACAGTTCCCCACCCCCTGCCACCCTCCCCAGCAGTTTCATGCTACGCTGTTTCAGTCTCTCTCTTAACTTGCATTTTACTCCTCTTTGCTATTTGAGATGTTACAGTCAGTCATGGGGGCCTTTTAATCCCAGTTGTAGAGCAGATGTCCGGTGTGCCGGCCGGACGTGCGTCTATGAGATACTCACGAGACTATCTCAGACACTTTTTTAGAAAGATTGTGTGTTTTAATGTATACATACAGAAACCATGTTAATAAAAATAGAATACATCCCAGTGTTGGCTGATTTCAGTAAAGTGCAAAGAATAGTAATTATTTGAAGAAATAAATAAAAAAACCCAACTTTCCCATGGAACTTGTTTTGTTAACTGCAGAAAAGTCACTGCTTTGCAACCTTGAGCTTCACTTTTTACCAGTATACAGAAAGCTACCTCTTCCTGTGTGCCTTTGAGAATAGAGTTTCTTCTAAACTGTAAGCATTCAGCTATTTGAAAGCTGCTTGTGAAATGTCCTGTTTTATCTGCACATTGTGTTTAAAGCTTGTTCAAAGGCTGTTGAAGGAGTCACAAAAACTCTTAATGGTCATTTACAGCAAGATTGCATCACCTACAAAATTAGACAATATTTGAATAGTGGTCTGTATAAACTACGTATCTTAACAATATTTCTCTAAAGAAATGCAAGGGAGTCCTACTGTGCATGGCAATGACCATGGGTGATGTTTCAAGCCTGTGTTTCTGTGTTATAGTAAAGAAAAAAACAAAACTATTTTTCAGTTGTTGGATTGTGTGTTAGATGATGAGCATTTTTTAAAGTGTTCGCTATAAATTATGTAGATAAATTACAAATGCATTCTGTACATATTCCCATAAAACTATTGTAATAATCTTACATTGCTATGATTCTCTGAGCAAAAAAAAGGTATTTTATATTTTGCTAACATTGAACAGATTAGAATGTCTAAACGGGTTTTTGTCTGTGTAGGAAGCTACTAGCTACACCTTTACGGTATATTTTGATTTGTAGAAGTGTTATGTATTGACATGTTAAACAGCTGTTTTGAAGCTTCTGTTGTCTTTTTAGAGTTCATTGCCATTGTCAAGTTGAAATAACAGTGACATAAGTATTGAAAAAGTTGGAATTGATAGTTTACTTTGTTTTGGAATAATGAAAGTACTTGAGAAAGTACCAGATTTGATAGTAGTTTGTAATAATTACTTGTAATGATCAAGGTGTAAATATAAAACTGATTTATTTATTTTATTTAAGTTCAAGGAACTAGTAAGAGCTAAGAGAATTCAGTATGGTGTTGGCATTTCAGTCAATTTCAGTGGGCATTTCCTTTTGAGCTAGCAGTACGTGTCCAGAATAGGCTTTAGAAAATGAAAATGGCCCACATATCTTGAATGTACACATTGTGTAGTTGATATGTTTGGTATTTTGAAACAACCTTTTTCTTTTAGGATTGTAGTCCATGGAAAATTTTGTTTTTGTTTTAAGGACAGAACGCTAGCAGTTTGCTAGGTGATGACTTGTGACTTGGCTTAACAGAAGGTGAAAAGATGAGAAGTGATATTAAAATAACCTGATTATTACTAACCTCTTATTAAGAGAAAAATAATATTTCAGGATGTTATGGTTACTAGAAGTTTACTTGGATTAAAGGAGGCAACTGGACAAATAAATTGGTAAAAAGCTAACAGTATTGTTAAGTAGAAGGGTAACATTCTCATCTGGAGAAACCTATGTGAAAAATGCTACAGGATGGAAGGGTAATTCGGGGAAATAATGCTTTGGTTAGGCTGTCTGTTGCCTGCTTTTGGTTACTCAGAGTATGTGGCATAGGTTAAGAGCTGGTTTTTCTCTGGTGTATGTATTGTTATCTTCTAACCCTATATGTGTCTCTGTGCTTACAACTTGTTTTGCTGCATCACTTAGTTCCTCCAAATTGCCCAATTTGTGAACAAAGATAAATAGCATTAAATAAATTAAACAAAAAATCTAAATAAATTTGAGGAAATTTAAAAAATGTTTCTCGAAACAAATTTTATATTACAGCCTTATTAACTTGCTGGAGATCATGATTTTTAGATTTGAAAGGTGTAGATTTAAGTAGCATCTGCTGTTTGTGTTTGCATTAGTGGTTAGTTTTTTCCTTTGGTCATCATATTTATTTCTTTCAGAACTTTAAAGACTTGTATGTCACACAAATGCAAGTCAAACCTCCTTTTTTAAGAAAAGAACAAAAACTGCTGTCTGGGTGGACTAATTCTGTAATTTACAGTCCTTTACCCTCCTATATAAACACCTCTGATAACTTAAAGATACTTTTTCTTGCTAAGTGAAATAATTGGAGTAGGCAATCAAGTGCTTGTTTAATCTCGTGAACATATAGAAGTTACCGTCATGTATATCAGTTCCGGTTGCTGCTTGTGCTACATGCATGAACATGATCTCAAAAACCAAAGAAATGAACAGCGAGAGTATTAAATGTTCATTGTTTCTTGCTTTTAACCTGCATTCTTACTTCACCTGCCCAACTACTGAATGTCACAGTGTTCCTTGGACTCCAGACTGCCATCAGTTTGTTCTCCACATTTCAGTAAGATATTACCAGAACTGTAGAGAGTTCATCCTGGTGGGGTAATGGTTAAGGACATGTTTAAGGGCTGTCTTAAAAATTGCCTGAACTGAGTTTGTGGTATTTTTGTTATATTCCTTGTTTTTCTGACTGCTTGAGCACCAGCTCATGTCTCCCCTGGAGGTGCTAATAATTGCTGTTACAATGAGGTCTAATGTCTTTCTCTTCAGTTTTGTAGCTTTGATCTTGGTTATTCTGACTATTATGTGCTGTATTACCTGAAATTAGAACTGCACTTTGTAGATAATTGTGAAACTCAGCGAAAACTGTGTGGCTTTCTGAATAGCTTTTAATATACAACTTTTATAGGCAATAATGTAAAGAAATGGCTGAAATCCTGTGATATCAATAGACTAATTTTTATGGTATATTTATGCAGTATATCCTTACGGCTAGACATACCTCTGATGGGATGTAATGGTTTTACTTTTCATACTTTTAATTTACTTGCAAATTTACTATTTCTTTTACATTTTACTTTTTTTTTCTCCCCATACCATTTAGTATTACTAATACTCAGTAACTACCTAAAAAGTCTAGACAGGCTCAGTGAAACTTAAAGGCATCCAGTTTTCAACTCATCAATATTTTGGCTGCAGCTATTCTTTCTGTTGTGATGGTATTTGACTCCATGTTAGATTTGATGTATTAATTCTTAAGCAGATAGGAACTTCTGAACATCTCAGACTTAGAACCTGCTGTAGTTCTTTCTAACATTAGGAAAACTTTTCTCTGGATAACTTCAATTCTCTTTTAAAGTGCTTTCAAATTTTTTATGCAGTCTTTTAAGGGCTAGTTTTGATGTTTATCTTTTGGCTGAGACTATTGTATAAAGTTGCATTACCTTATCAAATTATTAATATATTTGTTATGTGTCTTTTTCAGGATATTAAGGAATGGAATATTGCTCATCTTAATACAATATTGGATGCTGTAGAAGAACGTGGGATTTCTATCGAGGGCGTAAATACGCCGTATCTGTATTTTGGCATGTGGAAAACAACATTTGCATGGCACACTGAAGACATGGATCTCTACAGTATTAATTATCTCCACTTCGGGGAGCCGAAGTCATGGCAAGTTCAAATTTTTGTGAAATATGGTTTCATTTATCTGTTTGTTTCAGATGACTAAACTAAACAGATGAGGTACAATGGCTTCACAGTGAAGCTTTCTTGGAAAGCCAAGTTAGTACTTTGGGGTTTTTTTAGGTCTGAGAATGCTATGAAGTGTCAGATGTGTGATAATAAAGAACATCCCAGTAATGCATTCTTTCATTTTTAAAGGAAGACGCTAAATGCGTAAGGCATACATAAATACATTCGAGTTCAACATAAAAAGGTTGTAATGATTTATTATGAGAAGTTCAGTGAGTTGGGAACATCATGACTATTTTAGACTGTTCTAGAGAACTCCGAAATCAGTTTCTTTGGCTCAGTTGTCCTTTGGGACTGTGTATTACAGATGCATTTAATTGCTCTTTTGGATCAGGGTCACGTGCTGTGGTTCTAATGCAGCAGACTGAGTAGGAGATAAGATTCAGTGTTAAAGGTGCTTCCTAAATATGAAGCCCCTGCTAGTCATTCTCCACTCAAAAGCTTTAGTAGACAAGTAGGTTTAATGTTACACAAGTATCTTTGAAGTATTTGGGAAAGTTTCTTCCTTTTGATAGTAAAATCTTCTAATTTTTTTAAATACCTGTGAAGAGAACATAAAATCATTAACTGAAAATCAGTAATTTTCATAAAACATTGCTTATTTTTATACCCATACAAAAGACAAAGATGTGCAATCACAGAATCACCAAGGTTGGAAGAGACCTCAAAGATCATCAAGTCCAACCTGTCACCACAGACCTCATGACTAAACCATGGCACCAAGTGCCACGTCCAGTCCCCTCTCGAACACCTCCAGGGACAGTGACTCCACCACCTCCCTGGGCAGCACAAATCTCTCAGTGAGGAACTTTCTCCTCACCTCAAGCCTAAACTTCCCCTGGTGCAGCTTGAGACTCTGTCCTCTTGTTCTGGTGCTGATTGCTTGAGAGAAGAGACCAACCCCCTCCTGGCTACAGCCACCCTTCAGGTAGTTGTGGGCAGCAATAAGGTCTCTACTGAGCCTTTTCTTCTCCAGGCTAAGCAATCCCAACTCCCTCAGCCTCTCCTCATAGGGCTTGTGCTCAAGGCCTCTCCCCAGCCTTGTTGCCCTTTTCTGGACACGTTCAAGTGTCTCAATGTCCTCCTTAAACTGTGTCATGTATTTAAACAGAAGGAGGTAAATTGGTCACCTGCTAGTACTTAGGTTGTGGTGTTATGTTGGCCTGCTGCTGTTGTACAGTGAATCTATTGTGTTTAGACACCTATTGTAGTAATGCAAGTCTATGTTGTGAGTTAATTATATATATATTTACATATGTTTTTTAAATTGCTGCTTTGATAGAATTAGACATGCTATGAGGGATTTCTCAGCCATAAGGATTAGTCTTTGTTAAAAATGATGTAAGAGAGGTAATTCCAAAATATTCTTGAGATGATAGAATGTATTAACTAATACCATGTGCATAAAGGTTACTTTGGAGGCGTAGGTATTTAAAAAGTGCTATTGAAGACCTCATGGTGTACTGTGTATTCCAAGTAGTAGAGGCATTTGTTTAAACCCTGGAGTCTTTACACTCAAACTTTTCTAGTTTACAGATACTTGGTTACACTTCTTAATGAACAAAATAATTCACCCTTGATCTACTCATCTTTTGAAGATTTAGTGGTTGATACAATTTAATTTTCTGGACCACATTGGCCTATGTTGTTCGGAAATGCAGCGCTGAAAAAATAGGAGTGGAAGAGTGTTAAAAGTATTTGATGTTACACATATGCTTTTACTGGAGGAATGCTGGATGCTACTCCTATATCAGTAAAGTGTATTGTCTATTAACATGGTACTTTTGTATTTTCTTCACAAAAAGTGGAGAATACAGATAGTGAAGATCTTGTCTGCTCCTAGAAAATTCAAGCTGAGTTGACAGGTGCTTCCGTAATGAAACCAAATAACCTGGCATGTATAGTAGTAATACATATTGTTAAATTTTATTGGGCATCCAAGTAGTTCTTCAAGACAGCCACATTGGTCTTAGGGAGAACTGAAAAATGCAAGAAGAGTGTTTTCTCTAAATTGTGAGATGACAGCTTCTATCTGAAAACAGTGATGAGAACTTGTCATCAGGATCTAGATTTGTCTGCTGTGTCAAATCTTCACAGAATCTGAAGCTTTCTTCAGTGTTTAGGCATAGATTAACTTTCATTTCTTCACTTCAAGAGGTACACAAAGAAGTTTATATTGATTCCTCTGTTGATTTCTTCATATGAAACACAAGGGAAAAGTGTGGTCAAAAGTTGTCCAGGTGATGCAGATTCTAGCATGAATGGAAGAGTTGCTACCTGACAGTATGCACTGACAGAACTGACATGTTTCCTGGTTGTGTTCTACACCTAGGAAAAATAACAAGATACAGAAAATTACAGTGAAGCACAAACTCTTAGAATGAAAATCAAAGTGCATAATGAGAGGTCAGGAGATTGTTCTACTCAGATTAGAAGAGGAGAGGATTAGCTATGCTTCCTACTGAAAATTATCAGGGAAGATTGACAAGAATTTTGGGAGCCAGAGAGATTACTATAATCAGAGTAGGGATTCTGATTGTTAAAAGGTCTCTATGATTGAACAATGTCAGGGTCTGGCAGCAGTCTGAAAGGGTTGTCATTATGCTTTGAGCAAACAATTTGGTAGTTAGAATCTTTTCCATGAAGTGGGAGACCTTGAAATTTTGTATCTTAAAACAGCAAAACTTACTAATTTAAGATTTAAATTTGTTTATATTTAAGGATTTTATTATGTTTATATATAGTAAGTAGAGCAAATAAGTGTTGCTTGCAGAAAGTGGCATGGGGTTCTGAGCTTAGTGCCTGAAGTTAGATACACAGCATTGTTTTGATATAACATGGAGGTTGCAATTGCCTGTATCAACTGCAAAACCAATGAATTAGGTTCATTGTGATAAAAATTGCTTTCTAAAGGTAGTTGTAACAGGGTTTGCAGCTTTGGAATTTTTAAAATACTAGTTAGCAGGAAAAATCATCAGTTGTTCTTCCCCTGTCAAGATACAACAGGATTTTCAGAGTAGTTTGTGTAAGTATTTAGCTTACTGAATTAGCACACTGAATTAGCTTGCAGCTGATGGTGTTAACAGATAAGCCTGTACCTGTCTTATTTCATGTTCTGCTTCTTATCACCAAGATGAGAACTGAGCTGATGGAGCAGGTCCAGAGGAGGGCCACAAATGTGACTGGGAGGTTGGAGCACCTCTGCTACAAAGACAGGCTGAGGGAGCTGGGGTTGTTCAGCCTGGAAAGGAGGGGAGTCTGGGGAGACTTAGTAGTGGCCTTCCAGTACCTGAAGGAGGCCTACAAGAAGAATGGAGAGAAACAGTTTACAAAGGCCTGCAGTGATAGGACAAAGAGCAATGGCCTCAATCTAGAGAAGAGCAGATTTAGACTGGATGTTAGGAATAGGTTCTTTACTATGAGGGTGGTGGAACTCTGGAACAGGTTGCCTGGGGATGTGGTTGGGTCTCCATCCCTGGACATATTCAGAGTGAGGCTCAACAGGGCTCTAGGCAGGCTGGTCTAGCTGAAGTTGCCCCTGCCTACTGCAGAGGGGGTTGGACTAGATGTCCTATTGAGGTTCCTTCCAACCCAGACCATTCTGTGAATACAAGAGGCTGCTTTTCACAGTACTTTCTGCAGAGTAGAGCAATGATTCTTTGTCTCTGGCGTGTGTTTGTGTTAATACTTTGAATAACACCGTTTTAAAAGTCACCCCATTTGTAAAAACATGCCACTTAATGGAGTAGTTGATAAAGATCTCTGGTTTTCTTCCATCTGTAGTACCCATGATACTATGCATGTGTAAAAATTAAGTGGATTGAAATTTAGTTTCAGATCTATCTACTTCCTACACTTACCAGATTCTACAGTCCCAAGTAACCACTTAACCCCTTTGCACAAAAAGCTATACAAGTGACAGAACAAGCCAACCCTTTTTTATTTGTGAGATGCAATTTATAAAATGTAGCATTGAAGAGCAGACATCTGTGAAGTCTCCAGAAAGGCAGAAAAGGCAATACTGACTACTTTAAATATGTGGAATTTTCTGTGTTAGGCTTTATATTAGTTTTCATTTAGTAGGTGATATTGACTGTCAGTCAGGATGGACTTCTAGAAGATCTTTGTCTGTGAGATACAATGAATTTAATTTTTTATATTCTCAATCATATGTACAATGTATGTGACTATTTTTTAACTCTGCAGTGTATTTTTTAACTCTGCAGTGTACAAGTTATAGAAAGTCAGAAGAAAGAAGGCTCATCTGGCAAAGTTTAACTTAATGAGCTGCTTTACCCTTATCGGTGTTGCAGACAAATCATATGAAATCTGTGTTGCTAGATAATATTTTTGTTTTTAAATGGTAAATAGAGGGTTTATTTTCTGATACTGTAAACTAGGGGCTTGTCATCATGTAGTCACCATTCAATGATGCTATTAAACCTGCATTTTACATCTTGGGAGTTATGTTTATGAGGCACTCAGGGAAAAAACAAAAACAAAACATTTTGAGAACTTTGTATTCATGTAGCTGCTATTATCATTTAGCTCCACTGCTTTTCTTGCTGGTAAATAGTACTGCCATACTAGTGGCGTATCCTTGGTTGTTACACAATGACAACTGTGAAATTCTTGGAGCATGCTGCAAGGATTTAAGATTTCTGGCACTGTTTGAAGACAGGTAGTCCTTTTTCCTCTAACACAGTTTTCCTGAATGAGGAGCTAGATTATATTTCCATCTGGAGTATGTCTGTAAACTACGATTTTAATGTTGGAACGGCATTTTGTAGAGTGGGTGCTGGTGGTTGAAGAGAAATGAAAACCTACTTCAGACAGATGACAAATAGAATCACTGTATTTATTTTAACTACAATAGTAGATTATGTAGGATGCTTTAAAAATTGCATGCAATGTTTTCAGAAAGCTGTAATACTTGATACTATGCTGCACTTAGTTTTTGTAAACAACTTATCACAGTATCACCAAGGTTGGAAGAGACCTTAAAGATCGAGTCCAACCTGTCACCACAGACCTCATGACTAGACCAAGTGCCACGTCCAATCCCCTCTTGAACACCTCTGGGGACGGTGACTCCACCACCTCCCTGGGCAGCCCATTCCAATGACAAATGACTCTCAGTGAAGAACTTTCTCCTCACCCCAAGCCTAAACTTCCCCTGGTGCAGCTTGAGACTGTGTATGTTTTTTAACTCGAAGTTACAAAAAGTTGGAGATGCTTCAATTCTAAATTATTGAAGTTTGAATTAATTTCATATGTTCCAATTAAATAGCAATGATTTTCATTAGATTGTTATTGAGCATTTGTAATAACATTCAAATATTTTAACAACATACATTTGCATATGTTTAGTTTCACTAATAACACATGTAAATGTGTAGTGCTAAAGATTCCATTACTGACTTAAAGAAAAAAGGAGAGGAAACATTTTTAGGTGTGTTATTATGAGTCCATCTCTGTGCAACATCCAAACATTCTTAATAAAACTGGTTTAAAATCTGTAGTTTTTTCTTGTATTGTTCTCTGTTACTTTTCTGTGTAAGGTAAAACTTGTATTTTACTCTAATGGACTAGCAGTTGTTAAAAAATAAGTTTGTTCTCATAGAACAGAAACTGTAAAGGTAACAGTACCTTGGAGGTTATTTATATTTTACATTTGAGTAACCAAAAATATTTACTAAAATTAAGTAGGTTGTGATTTTGCTGTTTTGGCCAAATTCCCAGGTATCTGGGTTCTCATCAACCATGTTTTCTGAGCTACAGCAGGACTGAGTGATCACAGTTACAGGACTACTGTCTGTTGTTGTCTCTGCTGGGGATTTGGAAAATATAGGTAGAAGAGGGAGCACACATTGCACCTAGTTTGTGAATAGACAGTGTGTGTTATTGCTGATGACCAGGACTCAATTTGCAAGGCAAAATTAAAAAAAGAGGCAGAGAAGTTCTTAGCTTATTTGAAGTGCACTGAGAATTGTGTAGTAGAATAAATCTTGTAAAAAACCAAACAAACAAAACCCACAAAAAACCCCCCACAACCCAAAAAACTTCAGAAGCAGAGGTTAATGGCTTAGATCTAATGTTTATTATTTATTTATAGCCAGTCCCCTTGATTATGTATTTATGATCACTTTAAACAATACTCAATAGATGTATGTACCATCATTTTTTCTTTGTAGTATAGCAATGAACAGTGACTCTTCAGCTGTTTTATATCTTTTCATAATACTTAACAAGTATATATTCCTAAACTAATACAATTAGAAAGTAGTTAGCATTAACATTTCCCTTTTTCTCTGTTTCTTTGCTTATTAGTCCAGAAACATTCTCTTTGCCTCTTACTGATTTAGCGTTTGACGTCCATTGTATTTCATGTTTAAAGAGGGCTGGACTTGCACTTTAAGATAGAGAAATCAAATGAAAGTTAGTGACTGATAGTGTAGCTAAAGGGAAGCTGGACACACCATGATGAAAAATGTTTTCTTAAGAGCTTTAAAACCTGCTGGAGTTCTTGTAGCAGCTAACTGTTGAGACTTAAGAGTGAACACTTTTTTCTCTGGTGTGGTGGTCTGAGGTTGGGAGGGGTTTTTTTTGTTTAATGAAGTGTAATGTTTAATGTAATATAGTAGACCAAGGATCCAGTAAGATTCATGTCACTGTCATCTGACTAATATCAAAGGTGGATTGCTCTTTTGCTAAAATGCTCAATTTGTTAAAAATTGTGTTAGGAACCAATCCTGAAGGACTTGGGAAGTAACTGTGGGGCTCCTTATGTCCAGTACTACAAAGATGGTCTCCTCTCCTTGGATCTTTTCTTAGCTGTGATATGAAAGCAATGGTGACAGTGGGAAGAAATAAAAGATTGGGAGCGCATGTTGCCACAGACACCAAAGGCAATAATGAAAAGCACCAGCTTGCATTGAATGAATTGTTGCTTGGTAACTTTAGAGCAACTAAGTAGCTATAGCCAGGTAAAATGGTGTCCAAGCTTATTTTTCTGAGAGCTTGTCGAAAGTTCAGTTGTATAGGTTCACATTTTTGTAATACTAAATACTTAAAGGTTTACATATGCAAATGGAAGCATATAGTTGCATAGTACTACAAAAATTTAGTTACATGTACTTATGTAAGAGAAACTTTAGGAGAAAGATCTAGTCCAATTAGGGACAGGTAAAGCAAAGAAGAGTCTCTAGACTGAGTGTTTCGTGAGATGCTAGCACTGTCTATTCCTAATTTACTTTATAGAATTATGTTTAATGACATACAGTATAGTATATAATGCTATACATAGCGCATCTCTCCACTTGTGTGTGAAAGATAGAGGCATAGTTTAGAATCACTATGTATATGTTGATGCATGTGTAATACAGAGTGGAGAGCCACAAATACTTTGGAAGTACAAGAGAAATAAAATCCATTATTTTGAGACAGTAAAATTCTGATTAAAACTGCAAAAAGCAAAGGGAAGACAAAATTCTCCTTTTTATTTAGTACTGTTTCAGGTTTGTTGTCAGTAGACATAGATTTTGCTACAGTTCAACTTAGAGCACTAAATTTTGTGGTCAAAGGATCTCTTGAGCAGCAGTTTCAGGTGTGATAGAGTAAAATTTTCTGTGTGCAAATTAGAGCTTTAGGTATTGGGATGTCACATTTTTGTGCAAAATGAGGGGCTTAGTATTCACTTGTATTTCTAAGTTGTTGGAGGAGACGAATGAAATCTCTTTGGTGTAGTAAAAGAGAAAAGTTGTATGTTTCACTTAGTTCAAATCCACATTTTCAAACAGCATTGTGTATGGCACTTTTCCCTTTTCTGGAACTTTTCTTCTAGAAAAGAATCAATGTATTGCTTTTGTAACAAACTGAAGAAAAGCCTGTTACATCCTGTATGCAACCAACTGAAATCAGTAAGGCCTAATTAGTACATGCAGTATATCTGTGCAGTCAATATATGAACAAAAATACTCAGAAAAACAGAACAAAATGGCAGATTTTTAATAATCTTCAAATTTTTAAATTTATATTTTATATTGCTTTTATATTGCTGCCATGTTGCAGACAGCATATGGAATCCTTAGAAAATAATTTATTGTAAGGGCAGAGTGATTCTAAGATATCTATATCTATAAAATTAATTTAAATGAAGGAAAGTATATTTTAAAAATTGTAGATTCATTACAATTAAAGTTAAAAAAACCAAGTAACACTTTTGTTCCATGACACTGGCTGCAGGAAAAAAGTGGAGATGTTTAATGCTCATATGTTTCTGTTGAATTCTTGTGTGTTGCAAAGCAGAACAAAAGCAATTCAACCTGTGTAAATAAGATTTATGTGGTTCTCTTCAATTTAGAAAATGAAAGTGTATGTCTCTTAAACTGGAGTGGTGTAGCCACATCAAATAGTGCCAGTGTGCATTATTTATAATAGTGAATGTAACACTCTTGATCTACATATTATGATGCTTAAACTAAAAGTAAACAAAATTTTTTCCCCAAAGAAATTTTTTTTTAAATTCAGAAATTGGTGTGGTTTTTATATATAATTTTTCAATCTTTAGTATTTTTTGCTTCTATGTTTTTAGATACTTACCACATGTGAATAATGGGGTTTGTACGAATTATTTCTTTAAACATTTAATGCTTTCCTTTATGTGAATTTTAGGTATGCTATTCCTCCAGAGCATGGGCAACGACTTGAAAGACTAGCTCAAGGTAATATTTTCAGTATTTCCATATGTAGGATGTTTGAAAGACAAACCTCTAGCAAAGTGAAAAGCATTGTCCTTGACTAACCTACTCTGTTTTATTACCTAATGGTGTATGACGTTTTTGTGTTTACAGTATGCTTGTGAACAAGGAATTCTGGGAATTGTTAAAACAATAGAATCTTTTTTTTCATCTTCTTAGTACATAATTTTGTACTGGTATTTTTAGCTTGGTTATGTTCATGAAAATTAGGCTTACTATTTTGTTGTTCATTAGATTTTTTTTTTTTGTTTTGCTGCTGTTGAGTCTCTCTGCTCTAGTTTTTTCTTATAAGAGCTTCTGTTAATCAGTGACATTTGAATCTTAACTTTTTAATCTAGATTTGATACAGGAATATTGAAAACAGCTGAGTCTCCAGAAGTTTCATGCAAGTTAATGACTTGGTAGAGAATGAAAGTCTGGTTAGTATGTTTCAGAAGGGGGAAGCAGACAAATCAAAGCTAAATTTATATATATATGTATATATGTGTGTATATGTATATATATATTTTTTCCCCACTCCCAGCATGCTGTTGTGTGAGCAGGCATATGAATCCATTTTACCCAAGTGTGCTCTTGCTTTTGCCCTCCGGAGGTGTAAGGAATGTGTGTTGAGAAAGAGCAGAGGATATTGTTGTAAAGGTTAGATCTAAGGGATAAAAATCGCTAGTGTATGGGAAATGTCTCCTCACACTGTAATTTATTTTCAATAAAACTACACCTCTCTTTTTTTTTTTTGCCCCCCCTCCTGTTTCCAGGTTGAGTGCAATTTATGAATGAACACAGGAAAAATTAGGCATGTTTCTTGGCCTGGCAGCCTATGTTTTATAGCCTGCTATTAGCCATGTTATTTATACTATTGAAAGTTGATAATTAGATACTATATATCATGATCAAATCTCAAAAATTTTGCATGTTTTGTATTCATACTTATGTGCATATGGGTACATGACTCTTTCTCAGCTAATTTTAGACTACTGCTGAGGACAGTATGATGGCATATATCACTAAGATGTGAAAATAAAGACTCACAAACTTGCAGTCTTAAAAAAAAAAGTGTCTCAGACAGCTTTTAGACTGGATAATTTACCATAACTATATTTTGCCATAGTTTCCAGTTAGAGAAAGCTGTCACTCCTTTTTAAAAACAGATTGTTTTTTCTGACTTGCAAAGTATAGAACACTTCATGTGCATACTATGAAGTTTTTGATTTTCATGGGTAAACAAGTTGATATGCATTGTAGATTGGGTAAACAAACTTGACTTATGATAGCATCATGCCATGATTTTTAACATTTACCAGAAATGAGGAAGGGGTGAAAGGAACAGATAATTAGAAAAGGCTCAGAGAGGGACACCAGAATTGGTGCAAAATTTGCCTTTTTATCAGTAAGCTTTCACTGTAGGTCTGAAAGTGTCACAGGGAAGAGAGTATGATAAAGAGCTGTAATGACTGGCATAGAAAAGGCAGTTAAAGAGTAACAGCTATGCCTCTGAAGGGTTCTAGCAAGTTCAAAACAAACAGAAGAAGATGCTTCCTTTCTTATTATGAGCTCCTCAGTGTCCATCACAGATTCAAAAATTTAGCATGGATTCAGATGGAGAGTGTACAACACTGGCAAAAAAAAAAAAAAAATAAATCTGTTGGAGGAGTATAGGAACTGCATCTGGCTTTGGAACTTTTGGACCAGCAACTTGTTAGTACTAGATGATTTAGAGGAAGCAAAGATTTTGTGCTGGATTTAAACATCTCTCTGTGCATCTAATTTGTCTTACTTGCTTGGTACAAGACCTTTGGGTAGATAGATTTGTCATTTGATGTGGTATGGCTGCTGAGGCATTTATTATAGATGTCATGTTGATCAATTATATCTGTGCAGTGTTTTACAAATATTCAGGTTTAAATGTTGTGTAATGAGTCTGTATTGAATTTATTTTCTTCTGTGGCTGTGGAAAGTGAATGAGTTGTTCCAGCAAAACTTGTTCTCTCATTTTGAAAAACTAAGTGGTGTTGAGGCATGACATTGCTTGTTGGAGGCTCTTCAGATTTTTCTGTGGACCTTGATTTTTCCAGTAACCTGTTCATATTCAGAAAATAGGTAACTTTTAGAGATGCATGCTCTGCTACAGGGGAGCTTTTGAGGTCACTTAGAGATAGGTTGTATAGTCTGAGAAAGTATTATGTGAGAAAACTGTTGTCTGAAGGTGCTCAGGCTTACTACTGATAACAGAGGTGGGCAATAAAGCATGAGAAGTGGAAATCTCTGAAACCACCATTCATCAGAAGCCAGTAGGTTATAATGAGGAACAGTGTCATAATTCCCAATGTCAGCATTCTCTTCAAGAAATGTGTGGCCATGGGATATGCAAGTGGACTCTTTGCTGAGTTAAAAACAGGCTGAATGACAGGGACCAGAGAGGCTTTGTAAATGGAATTAAAATCAGCTAGTGGATGGTCACAAGCAGTGTCCCCCAGGGCCTGGTATTGGTATTGGGGAAGGCTCTGCCGAGAGATATGGACAGGATAAACTGACCAAGTTCCAGGTCCTGCCAGGCAATTCTACAGGCTTAGGGAAGAGTGTCTGGAAAGCAGTGCTGTGGAAGAGGATCTAAGGGTGCTGGTGGATGGCTGGCTGAACGTGAGAGAGCAGTGCGCCCAAGTGGCCAGGAAGGCAAATAGCAGCCTGATCTGTATCAAGAGCAGTGTGTCCAGCAGGACTAGGGAAGTGATCATGCCCCTCTACTTGGCCCTGGTGAGGCCACAGCTTGAGTACTGTGTTCAGTTCTGGGTGCCACAGTGTAAGAAGGACATTGAGGTCCTGGAGGGTGTCCAGACAAGAGTAACAAAGCTGGTGAGGGATTTGGAGGACATAACATAGGAGGAGCAGCTGAGAGAGCTGGGGTTGTTTAGTCTGGAAAAGGCTAAGGTGAGATCTTACTGATCTCTAGAACTACCTGAAAGGAGGTTGCAGTGTGGCTGGAGTTGGTCAAGGACAAGAGGAAATGGGCTTCAATTGTGTCAGAGGAGTTTAAGATTGAACCTTGGGAACACCTGCTCTGAGAGAGTGGTGAGGCATTGGAACAGGCTGCCCAGGAAGGTGATGGAGTCACCATCCCTGGAAGTCCTTGAGAAGCATGTAGGTGTGGCTCTTCAGGATGTACGTTAGTGATCACGGTAGTTGGGTTATGGCTGGACTTGATCTCAAAGGTCTTTTCCAACCTCAATTATTCTATGATTCCAACCAATAGAGAACCACTGCATTAGAAGCATCACAAGACTCTTACAAATAAATATATTAAATGCAGGCACACTCAAGACATGCCTGCAACTCAACAGAATGATTCTCAGACACCACGTTAATGTTAAAGTTACCCATTGACAGGATTAGCTGTTAACCCCAGATACTCAGTGAAATGCCACATCAAAATGAAAAAATACCAACATCTATCTAAAATATGACCATTCAAACTCTATATTCATGCTTTTATGAGGCAGATGAAATCTTAGTTTAATCAATTAACTCTAAAGTAGTTCTACAAAAGCATGGAGAGGGAGGGATGGCAGAATAGCCATCTGCCTTGGGCTTTTAGCTCGCTTGCTTCTCCTTGCTGCTTCTTTCTGCTGTGCTTTTTCCTGCAAATAGGTTATGTTAATTGTGCATTATTATTACCTTTAATTCAGTCATCTCGTATCTCTCTCTCTTAGTCTCGACCTGCAGTATTTTTTTGTGTGTGTTACTTTGATTATGGGGGAGACAGACAGGTGAACCTGTTGGTTCACTTCAACCTGTTAAATGGGCTCTTTAAAAACCTTAACCTAGTTAACACAAGCAACAATAGCAAAGAACACATAGGGTTCAGATTGTTAGCATTGAAAAGTATGCCCTCAGAAGGAACTACATAAATATTCTGACAGATAACCTTGCCCCAAATAAGGTAGTCTTATATAAGGTAACCAGGACTATTGTACTAACAAAATAAACCTGCTTCTTGAGTTATAGTCTTACTACTGGGCTGTTGAAGGCACTCCTTTTGTCAGCACTATTCTGTCTCACTAGACAATGACATTTCCATACACTGAGTGCTAAAGCAAACTCCTAAGTCTGACACACATAAGACATTGCTGCGCTGAGAGCCTTCAAAGCATACATAAAATGATTATATGATTAACATCTTAAAATCAGTTCAACTCCGTAACTTGAGAATCAGTGAGTGTTGTTAACTGGAAGGCTCACTTTTTCCTACCAGAGTATATTATTCCTATATATCACAACTTGCTTGTATCAGATGACCACATCACAACTACCAATTACCAACTAAAGTGGATTTGGTTCCATTCTCTGACTAATTACCATTTTCAAGATAGTTGGAACACTTATGTACAGTACTAATTCTACAGCTCCCATGACTCAGAGAGAGTGATTTGCTATGTATTACCCTGTATAATCACAATTATTTGGCCACTTAAGGAAATACAGATAAAATCATATTCTTGGGAAATTCCAAATAAAATTCTGACCAGACAGTGAATGAGGCTAGACTTCCTCTCTTTACCTGCATTTCCACACTCTTCACCTGAAATTTTACATTAAAAGTACTGTATTTCTATTTTATTAATGTAGATGGAAAACACAGATATTAAATATATATAATAAAATGTAGATATTAAATACTAATAAAACTTAAAAAAACCCTTACAACTCTAAGTTTTAAGCATCTTTATTGTCCTTTAGTGTAATTAAAAATAATCCAACAAACCTCACAAAGGAGCAGTGACAATTTCTATGCTATACAAAGCAGAGACTACAAAAGCCACAAAAGCAGCATACGTGAATGTTATGGACAGCTAAATATGTTACAGCCCTGAGTTATTATCTCGTAGAGGCAAATTGCCTAACTTTATTCATGTAACTATCAACTCTGACAAGCTCAATTATTCAGATGCTCAAATTTTCAGACTTGAGACCCTCAGGAGTTTGCAAGTTCTACATCAAGTTTCATTGCAACAATTTATACTTGTTTTCATCATAACAGGTAATGACTTCTGCATAAAATTAATTAATACTATACACCATACAAAGCTTTTGTAACACCCCTACATACTTGAATTGTATTAAACTTCAATTTCTTCTTTAGCATAACTGATCAGAGATGATATCTACTCTCTATTACAGTTTTTGCAATTAAATTATCTATTAAAATACCTTGAAAATCCTTCAAGCTGTCATTTTTGATTTATGATGGCTTCTTTTCTCTTTATTTGCTAGCCCATTTTGTGCAACAAAACCCCCACACCTTAGGAATACCACAGTACTACAGATTAACATCAAAACAAGTATAAAAATCGCAGTTAAAAGCTCACTTGAGATTTTTATTACATTTATGTCTACATATAATTGAAAAAACTACATAAATGAGAAAGCAGCTGAAGGGCAAAATCAAACTGTTGTCTTTATTAGATGAAAGTCTAGTGTCTTTCAGATAAAGTATTTGTAGGTGCCACAGTCAATCCAGATTTCAATGGAAAGCAAAAATGAAAGCATTCATGCACAAAAGGCATGTACGGTAATTGTGATGTGCAGACACAATAATGGAAAACATTCTAGCCTTCCTTTATTTTTATGTATCAAATACTGCCTTGACTTAGGAATCCCATCACATTTAATGCCCTTTTTACAATTATTTAGGAACATTTAATGCTGTAGGCAGCTGGTCTTCAGAGCTAACCTTAACAAACCACTTCTTTTCCTCAGATACAGTACTCATCCCAAATTATAATCAAAATATTTTCAATAAATATGTAATTAAGTATGAAGGTCTCATTTACACTGCTTTATTAATGTATATTATCAAGTCACTTGCAGCCACCCAGCTTACATTTTCACCTTTTAAGATATATTACTGGAAAACTCAGACTATTTTAGCAGGCAAAAGCTGTAAAATGGAAGATCAGAGAGTCTTAAGCACAGAAATATTCAGAAATGGTAGTTCCCAACACCACCCCCACCCCCCAAAAAAACCCCAAAACACAACTGAAAACACAAGAAATGCAAGATGGTTGCCTATGAAACTAACCTCTCTTTTGCATAAAAAATTCTGTATGAGTATGCATTTATTTACAGAAATCCAGTATTATTAACTGAATATAGTGGAGAATGCAGCCACCTGAAATTGTATCTTCACTGTTCAGTGTCTGATTCCATGTTTTATTTGCTATTTCCTATTAAAAATATGGTCATGACTCATCAAGAAAAATATTTTCCCATTCAACAAACTGATTTTTATGACTTATACTATCATTAATATCAGTAGTAGAGGACAGTGTGAACAGACCATGACTGGATGACGTGCCTGGGCAACTTATATAAATAGAGTCATTAATATGGATCAAGGAATTGGGTTGCTGTTCTCCACAGAAAGGCATGCACATGTTTGCCACTGTACCTGAAGCCAGATCTTTTTCTGTTTTACCTTCTTTGAGCAGTTCTAGACCTAAAAATTCAAGTCACAAGTCTGATTTAGCTTATTGTCCAATTCTGACTCTGGCATTTGGACATTATAGGATAATTGAGGTTGGAAAAGACCTTTGAGATCAAGTCCAGCCATAACCCAACTACCGTGATCACTAACGTACATCCTGAAGAGCCACACCTACATGCTTCTCAAGGACTTCAGGGGTTGGTGACTCCACCACCTTCCTGGGCAGCCTGTTCCAATGCCTCACCACTCTCTCAGAGCAGGTTTTCCCAAGGTTCAATCTTAAACTCCTCTGACACAATTGAAGCCCATTTCCTCTTGTCCTTGACCAACTCCAGCCACACTGCAACCTCCTTTCAGGTAGTTGTAGAGATCAATAAGATCTTACCTTAGCCTTCTCCAGACTAAACAACCCCAGCTCTCTCAGCTGCTCCTCCTATGTTATGTCCTCCAAATCCCTCACCAGCTTTGTTGCTCTTGTCTGGACACCCTCCAGGACCTCAATGTCCTTCTTACACTGTGGCACCCAGAACTGAACACAGTACTCAAGCTGTGGCCTCACCAGGGCCAAGTAGAGGGGCATGATCACTTCCCTAGTCCTGCTGGACACACTGTTCTTAATGCAGGCCAGGATGCCATTGGCCTTCTTGGCCACTTGGGCGCTCTGCTGTCTCATGTTCAGCCAGCCATCCACCAGCACCCCTAGATCCTCTTCCACAGCACTGCTTTCCAGACACTCTTCCCTAAGCCTGTAGCACTGGCTGGGGTTGTGACCAAAGTGCAACACTTGGCCCCTGGTCTTACTAAGCCTCAGCCCATCAATTTAACCTGTCCACATCTCTCTGCAGAGCCTTCCTAACCTCAAGCAGATCAAAACTCCTGCTCAGTTTAGGGTTTCCTTCAAAATTCCTGCTGGTGCCCTCAATCCCCTCATCCAAGTCATTAATAAAAGATACTAAACAGAACTGCCTCTAATACCAAGCCCTGGTGGACACCACTTGTGACTGGGTGCCAGCTGGTTTTAACTTCATTTACCACAACTATTTGGGCCCTGCTTTCCCGACTGTTTTTAACAGCTAACCAATGCTACCACAGGCATTTCCTTTTCTGAAGGATAAAGCTTGTATAACCTTACCTCTAACCTGGGCAAACAATCTGGTAAACAATCTTGTAATGAGGGAATAACTGACTTCTTTTCTTTCTTCCTTCATTAAAGGGTGAAGTACTTTTGAGAAAATTATGTGAATGAAACTGGAAAATTTGAATGTGTAGACTTGGACAGAATTGAAAGAGTTGTTTTTTTCTACTATTAGAGACTGTGTAGGCTGCACTTTGATTTCAATTCAAGAGCTGTGTTCCCACAGCATTGTTCTCCTGTGAATTTTATTTACTGGATTTTATGCAGTTGTGCTCTGCTGTTCAGTGTTCTTTATGGCTTTCTTAGAATTCAGCAGCAATCTTGCCTTATGGTTGGAATTGTCACACTTGTTTCTGATCTCTTGGAGCTGTAGTGGTGCAACTGAAGTTTTAGATATATGCCCCATTATTGAGCTAATTAGCATTTCACAGTAGCAGAATTTGGTACAAAATTTGTTTTCTTAGGGAAGGTAACTTGGTCAAACTCACTTTGCTTTTAGGAATTGAGACTTTTGCTACTGTTTTGTAGTTACTTCCTTAGATGAAGGACTGCTTTCAATCACTTTTTATTATAGTATGTTCCAGTGTATTGCTGTGCTGCTCAGGACTCACATTTCTTGAAACTTCTAAGATACAGATTCTAAGTTATGATTGTTACAATTATGTTACAGGTGTTAATTGTGTTCAAAAGTAGTTGAAATTTATTTTCTGGAGTTTAGTAATTGTAGGATGTCTTGTAATCAATGAAGCCAAATAAGCATGATAAACCTATACCTACCAACTTGTGCACCTTGAACTACAATATTATTTGAAATTCTGAAAAAGAGTAAAGAATTCTGTGCCTGTTGTTGAGAAGCAAAAAGAAAGAAGGATAAATTTGGTCTCAGAGTATCCTAGCATAGTTGCTTGTACTTCGATCAGTCTGAGTGTGTGTTACAGGTTAAGCAGCACAAAAACGGTGTATATCTGAAAAACTTGGAAAAAACTTCTAGGGCTGTAGAGGGTTATAGACAAGAATGTATGATATAGTGATTTATTTGATAAAATTGTTCTGGAATTGTAGGTTGATTAATGGATATAGAATCACAGAAACATTCAGGTTGGAAAAGACCTTCAGGATCACCAAGTCCAACCAATAACCCTACTCTACAAAGTTCATCCCTAAACCATATCCCAAGCACCATATCCAAAGCACCTTTAAATACATCCAGGGTTGGTGACTCAGCCACCTCCCTGGGCAGCCCATTCCAATGCCTGACCACTCTTTCTGTGAAAAATTTTGTCCCCGTGTCTGAATCTACTTAGGTTGAGGCCCTTCTCTCTTGTTCTATCACTAATTACCTGTCAGAAGAGACCAGCACCAGCTTCTTGACAGTGTCCTTTCAGGTAGTTGTAGACAGCAATGAGGTTTCCCCTCAGCCTCCTCTTTTCCCAACTAAACAGCCCCAGCTCCCTCAGTCACTCTGCCTAAGATTTCTTCTCCAGGCCCTTCACCAGCTTCACCAGCCAGTGCCCTCCTCTGCACTCGCTGCTGCATTTCTGATAAAAGCCAGGATGCCATTGGTTTCCTTGGCCACCTGGGCACACTGCTTGCTCATGTTCACTTGCAGGACCTGGCATTTGGCCTTATTGAACCTCATCCCATTAACCTTGGCCCATCGATCCAACCTATCCAAGTCCCTCTGTAGAGCCTCCCTACCCTTGTGCAGATCAACACTCCCACCTAACTTGGTGTCATCTGTGAACTTACTGATGACACGGTCTATGTCTTCATCAAGGTCATCAATAAAGATGTTAAATAGAAGTGGTCCCAGCACTGAGTCCTGAGGAACACCACTTGTGACTGGCTGCCAGTGGGTTTTAACTCTACTGATCACCATTCGCTGGACCTGTTTGCCCAGCCAGTGCTTTATCCAATGGCATCCTGGCTTGTATCAGAAATGCTGTGTCCAGCAGGAATAGGGAGGTGATTGTTCCCTTGTGCACAGCTCTGGTGAGGCCAGACCTTGAGTATTGTGTCCAGTTTTGGGCACCTCAATACAGGACAGATGTGGAGGTGCTGTAGCACCACCTCTGGGTGTAGCCCATCCGGCCCCATAGACTTGTGTGTGTCTAAGTGGTGTAGCAGATCACTGACCACTTCTTCACTTACTGTGATAACCTCATTCTCTTTCTCCTCCCTGACTCCTAATTCATGAAGTTGGGTGTCCAGGGAACTGTTGGATCCAGTAGTAAAGACTGAGGCAAAGCGGGCATTGAGCAGGCAGTTTGTTCACAAGAATACTGTGGCGAACAGTATCAAAAGCTTTTCAAAAGTCTAGGTAGACAATATCCACAGCCTTTCCCTCATCCAAGTCAGGTCATCCTGTTATAGAAGGAGATCAGGTTAGTCAGGCAGGACCTGCCCTTCCTAAACCCACACTGACTGGCCCTGATCCCCTGGTTGTTCTCTGTATGTTGTGTAATGGTGCTCCAGATGAGCTGCTCCATGACCTTCTCTGGTACCAAGGTCAGACTGCCAGGTCTAGTTTCCAAGATCCTCCTTTCTTCCTTTCTTGTCGATGGGTGTTACATTTGCTACCCTCCAATCCATTGAGACCTCCCCAGTTATCCAGGCCTTCAGGTAAATAATGGAAAGGGGCTTGGCAAGCGCATCTGCTGACTCCCTCAACACCCTTGGGTGTAGCCCATCCGGCCCCACAGACTTGTGTGCCTATAGGTGGCATAGCAGGTCAGTGACCACTTCCTCATTTACTGTGATGACCTCATTCTGCTCCCTTCTCTGACTCTTAGTTCATGAAGTTGGGCGTCCAGGGAACTCCTGGATCCAGTACTAAAGACTGAAGCAAAGTAGGCATTGAGCACCTCAGCCTTTTCCTTATCCTTAGTCACTGTGTTTTCCTCTGCATTCAACAAAGGATGGAGATTGTCCCTAGTCCTCCTTCTGTTGTTAATGAATTTATAGAAACATTTTTTATTATCCTTAATGGCTGTAGCTAGGTTGAGCTCTAGCTGTGCTTTGGCTCTTCTAATTTTCTCCCTGCATAGCTTTACTGCATCTTTATAGTCCTCATGAGAGACCTGTCTCCTCTTCTGAAGGCCATAGACTCTCCTTTTGTTCTTGACGTCCAGCCAAAGGTCCCTATTCAGCCAGGCCAAATGCCTTCCCTGACAACTCGTTTTTTGGCACACAGGGACAGCTTGCTCCTGAGCCTTTAAGACTTCTCTCTTGATGTATGCCTAGCCTTCTTGGACTGCTTTATCCTTCTGGGTGGCCTCCCAAGGGACTTTGTCAATCAGTCTCCTGAACAGGCCAACACTTCAGGGAGGGAGTTGAGTATGTAGTTTTCAACCTTGGGGTGGGGTAGACCTTCTGGTTATCCAAGATGCCAACACACTGCTCCATAAGTGTTAGGCTAGTACACCTTGAGTTCTCAGTGGCAAGGCCACCTACATCCAGGTTCCCCACTAAAACTCATTTAAAGCCTTGTCAGTGAGCCCAGACAACTCATGTGCAAGGATTCTTGTCCCCTTACGGGACAGATGAACTCCATCTGTCACCAGTAGGCCTGCTGCCAAGAAAACTTCCCCATGGTCAAACCCCCCAAAGTTCTGTTGGTGGCACCAACCTCTAAGCCATGTGTTAATCACATGGATTTTTCTCTTTCATTCAATATTACTTCTTGTCACTAGAGGATTAAGGAGAACTCCACCTGTGCTCCCAAGCCCTCAAGTGATCTCCCCAAAGCCCTGAAGTCTTTTAAAATTGCTTTTGTATTCCTATGCATTGCCTCATCACTCCCAATCTGCATAAACAGCAGCAGGTAATAGTCTGATGGCTGCACCAGTCTGGGGAGTCTCTTAGGAATGTCCCTGACCCATGCCTCAGACACTCAGCAAACCTCCCTGTGGGATGGATCTGGCCTGCAAAATGGGCCCTCAGGTCCCCTGAGAAGGGAATCCCCTACTGCTACCACCTTTCTTTTTTCCTTGTTTGCACTAGTCCTAAATTGTGGGACTGGCTGACAAGTCCTGGGTAGCTGCATGAACAGACATTCATCTCCACCCTCATTCATCTGGCCCTCTGTTTCAAGAGCCCCATACCTGTTGTGTGTAAGCAACTGAGAAGACTGCTGACCCTTCCCCAGGCATGGCAGAGTCTGACTCCCCAAGTCTGTCTCCTCTTCATACCCCTTATGGTCCTTAGCCTCACAACTTCTTCCCTCAGCTCAGCCACTGGGCTGAGCAGATCATTGAACTGCTCACATCTAATACTCATGTTGTCTCTGCAACCCTCCATTGCAAGTGCCAGGCTCCAGCACTCACCACAGCCAGGAGCCTGGACACCTACCTGTCTGGGTTCCACCCACAGTTCTACTGACAGCAGCCCTCAGCTGATTGTAACCATGTCTGGATCCCTATTAATAACTGACATCACAGGCTGCTGGGAGACACCCAGATGACTTACCTTGCTTGTTGAATGACCTTGCTTAGTGTACAGGGGTCACAGACCCCAAAGAGCTGTGAACAACTGCGGCACCCCCTGGCCACCCACAATCGCTGTTTGATCACCCTGTGCTCCCAGAGACTAAGTATCACCTGATCCAAGGATGGGTAGTACTATTTCCGCTCACATGGGTAGGTGGTGGGCAGTGCTGATGTCTGCAGCAGATGGCTGTTTGGTGTGTTATTGCCTCGTTTAGATTTACCGGGAGGTGCTGGTTCCACCCACTCTACCGCAGCAGCCTGCCCACAAGCTGCCAGGCCCCAGCAGTGTGAAGCTGCTTTTCCCAGCTTCAAAAAGCCCTAAAAAGAGCTTTTTGATGGCTTTTTTTTTTGGCTACAGATCCCCTGCTCAGCACAGCCTTACCTGCACTGAAGCTGATCTCTGCAGGAAAATGTAAGCCATCAGAGAGAAGAAATGAAATCTGACATTGCAAAGAAGGCTATATATTATGGGAAGAGATTTTTATTTATGCAGTTAATTGATGGAATGTTTGGTTGTTTTATATTTTTCTTTTTAAGTAATCACATAGTGAACATATTGTTCCCAAGAATGCTTCTGTGAATGATAAACAGAGATTTATGTAAGAGTGATACAGCAACTTGTGGAAATACAGCGAAAGGCTGTTGAGATGTACTGTGGCTAGTGCTGTGTGCTCTAAGCAATGTTTTTGCATTATCATCTAGTAATTTTTGTTACTTTTTTTCTGTGTTTTTTCCTGGGTGACCTCTTCTTACTCTTTTCCAGCAGAACAGTTATAACTAAGTTCAGAGAACAATCAGTGGTATTCTTAGTTAATATGTTAATTGTGGACATTGGTACCTTGGGTAAGCCTGGGTAATCCATCAAACTGCATTTTTCTCAAAGCTCTTTTGTATTCAGCAAGCATAAAATACCATCTTGTGTATAAAGGAATCTGAAGTATTTTTTTCTGAATCAGTATTGATGCCATTATTAAGGAGAGCTTTCTGTCACGAAGAACTGGCATTGTATTTTCTCCAGTATCAAGTTGCTGTGCAAGAGAATTCATTATAATTTCTGTCCATTTTTCTTAGGTCATTGTGGTGGTTTAGGCTGGGTGCTGGCCCAGATGCCACTGCGCAGGCCACACCTGGGAGGTCCCAAGGGGTGGGCCCAGCCCAGGGGGTGGTCACAGGGACCAGGTATTCCATTCCCATAATGCCCTGCTCCCCTATAAAAAGTCCATGTGGGGTCTTCACTTCCTCTTTCGTCCCCTGCTGCTGCCTAGGTAGAATGGCATGAGCTGCCTCCCTTGGGCCTGCCCAGGCCCAAGGCTGGGTTGGGGGGCGGAGCAAAGAGCCCTTGGGGGGGGGGTTTGGGTGTACCCCCAGGTGGGGATGGGATGTTCTTGGGTATGTCCTGGGATCTCTCTCTTTGTCATGGTGCTTGTGGGTCTCTGTAAAACTTTCATTGTTGTTTATTGTTGTTTTTAAACTTTCCATCACTTTTGCAATCAGTTTGCCTGAGTCGTTATTTCTGCCTGTGGTGGGGAGGGGGTCTGCCCCAACCCATTACAGTCATTCTCCTGCATAACAGAATAGGATTACACATGTTTTCTGTGCAGCCAGAAAAAAAGTCATCATTTAAAAATTACTTTATATCTGGATTTTTTTGTAATCATAAGAATTTTAGCTAGGTTTATAATAGGAAAATAATTTTGGAGAAAAACTTAACCAAACATTGTTATCATAAACTTTTTTTTTTTTTTTTTCTTAATTAATACAGTCAGAGTAATTCATTCTGCACTGGTTAAAATACTCAGAATTAATAATTTCTTCCAGTATGTTTTAAGTGGGTGGTGTGATGAAACTGTATGCATAGCAGAGAGAGCTTACTCCTAGAGTCTTAAGACAAGGTGCCAGCACTTCCTCTTTCAACTTCTTGTTTGCTTGAGTATTGGAGTTCAGAGAAAGGGATTACTTCCAAATGTTACATCCGTGATGATGTAAAATTATGTATTATCCAGTGCTAAGTATAAGGATGTTAGTCATAGTGTATGTCATGGTGATTTTTGCTAACAGTCTGGTACAAACACTGAAAAAGATTGTAAAGGTAAAAATAATAATAATTTATAACACAGCCAAAATTATTCTTCTTGGCTCCCAACCAAAGATAGTTGTTCACTTCAGAGCAAGCAATACATCTGTATGTAAGTGGAAGAGGGTTTGGGAGCAAGTATTCAGAGAATGTAGTAGGTGGTTAGATAGATCCCACTATATTCCTTCCATTCCTTCCAGTTTTCAGCTCTTTTCAGGAGCTCTTTGCTTCCTGAACTACTATGCCTTTCTCTTCTTTCATTGTAGTGTTTGTAGGAATTGTGTTGGCAGGTTTTGAGTGTTACATTCTTTCTTAAAGGGAGTCTGAAGCAAGGTGAGGAAGGAATAAAATGGCGATGTTTTGGAAACTTGCCCCTTCTTTCTACTCTTCTTCTCCAATTTTCCCTGTAACATAGTGGTTTCTTACAATAATGCAATTCAGTTGAAGGGAAAAGAACTTGATGCTTTCATTTGAAAAATGGAAAGACTGCATAGCACATATGAACTGTGGCTGAGGTACTGTTCACTTCCCTGGTTAGAGGGTCAGATACTGGAGTTTAATACCTTGGTCATAATTACCCACTTTTCCCCATCTCCTTGTTCTTGTCAACTGTATTATATAATTGTTCAATGAACTGAGCACAGTTTGTGTAATGGTATGTAAACAATGGAAGTTGAAACATGGAAAACAATTTTGTTCATAGCAACCAAGACAAGATATGAAGTAAACCCTACTGGTTTTCAGTTGAACCAGATATCTCTGTTTAAGTAGCTATACTCTCTAGCCTTTTCTGGATAGTTGTGTTTACACTATGTAGATGGTCTAGAAGTGCTATGTAATCCTATCATTGACACACTACAGTTGATTTCAAATTTCCAGATGTTGCAGAAAGAACACTAAAGTAAAACCCCCAACCCTAACAATAAAATATTTCTGTAAAGGATAAGGAAGTACACCTAGGTTTACAGTTCCAAATTTATTTTGAATGATTTAACTTAAGCACAAACCCTTACAGATCTCTCAGAACCTGGCAATAACTGGATAAAAAATATGAAAGAAGTTTAAGTAGCATTATGTATTATAAAAGGTTACAAAGATTTACTATGTGTTTTAATTAAAAGATACTAATTTCTGTTTATCTTGCCTTACTAGGGTTCTTCCCAAGCATCTCTGAAGGATGCAATGCTTTTCTTCGCCACAAAATTACTCTAATTTCTCCAACAGTATTGAAAAACTATGGAATTCCTTTTGACAAGGTACATTGTTTATTCCAATTTTATACTTTCACATATAGAATTAAATAGTGTTTTTACTGTAAGGATTGTAGCAAAGGTGAGGGAATGAAAATAAATGCTTGTAATATTAGGAATTTTATACAGTTTAGCTTGGAATTTTCTCGCAGAAAACACTTGCAGCCATCATAATACTTATTCTAAAAGATTCTGTGATTTTTTAAGACATTACCAGTAATTTTGGTTTCTCTTTTATTTCCACTCAAATTTGAATGTGATTTGCTGTTGTATAATTTAAAATATTTAATATATTTGTCTGTATATAGTTTATCTTTATTTTTATGCAACTTTATGCAATTAAATGTAACTTTATTAGTTATGATTGAAAAAGTGTCAGGAGTAGTAAAACGAAAATAAAACCAAATACATTTAAAAAGCTATAACATATTAGAGTGAATGAAAGCAGGAAGAATAGCTGTCTTTTTTGTGGATGAATTTAATACATAGCTGCTTTCAAAGGCAGCTGGAGTATTCAGTTACTGCTATCCTAGAAGGTTTTCTAATCCTTACTGTTTTCAACTTCGAACTTCCTGTAGGTATCAGCTAATAATAACATTTCTCCTGCATTGCTTCTTTTTAAAGTATATTTATTCTATATCCTAAATTCTCTTCAAATTTATAAACTCAAGACTTTGAAGGCCTATTCTGAAGGCTAGAGCTTGATTTGAAAGGTTCCCTGCCTGAACATCTGCTGATGTTATACAGAGTTTTTAAAAGCATTTTGATCATAAAGGTGTTATGATTCTTGCCTTCCCACTATGCAGACTGCTTTAAGGCATTCAAAAGAACCCGGCTATATATGCTACTTACTGTATTCCCACTGCAATATAGTCCTGTCAGCTGTCCTTGCCACACTCCTTTGTTACTGTGGTTTCTTTTTTAGCCTATGATGGTGTTTGTTTATTGAGATCGTGTTGGCATGTACAGACTTAGTTTATCATGTTCCCTGGCCTAGAATATAGCACATTGGAGTACTTTCTCTCTGTTTTAGCTGATACTTTTAGAACAGTATGAAACATAATCCATATAGTTTTTAAGTGAATGTTGTGATACAACCTCAGTTGGCAGCTAAGCACCATACAGCTGCTTGCTCACTTGTCCCTTGTGATATGCAGGAAAGAATTGGAAGGGAAAAAGTGTAAGAACTTGTAGGTTGAAAGAGACAGTTTAATAGGTAAAGTGAAAGATAGACATCCAAGCAAAGCAAAACAAAGAATTCATTCACTGCTTCCCATCTTTAGGCAGATGTCCAGCCACCTCCAGGAAACCAGGGCTCCGTTATGTGTGATAGTGGCTTGGGAAGAGAAACACTATTACTTGAGGCATTCTCCCATCCTCCTTCTTTCCCCAGCTTTTGTTGCTGAGCACCACATCATATGGTCTGCAACATTGATTTGGTCAGTTGAGATCACCTGTCCCGCTGTCCCTTCTCCCAGTTTCTTGTGTACTACCAGCCTATTTGCTGTCAGGGCTATGTGAGGAGCAGAAAGGGTCTTGATGCTGTGTAAGCACTGCTCACAGTTACAAAAATACCTACTCTGTTTTCAGCAGAGGTGGAATGAAGCCAGTGATTGATTGCATGCCTTTTGGAATATTACTTCACTTTTCGTGTCTAAATCAACGTATGTATAAAACTGAAGAAATGTAGGCATTTAGAATGATATTGCCTGCCATGGAAGGCAAGCTTTTTTAAATAAATTACTTACCTAAGAAGTAGTTTGTTTTCTGAATGATATATTATCATATGGAAAGTAGTTGCTGAGTTCAGTTTGTATAATATATAGGTAAATACTGATTCCTGTCATAGCCTTGTGCTTTATCATGAAGTGTCAGATGAAAACTTCTAGATTGAAACATATTATAACTAGATTTATAGTTTGGGATTTAAAGAACATTACTCTGAACAGTACATTTTTCAGTGGCTGGTGTTTAAAGCAGCGTAGTACAGAGTGCTAGCATACTTGTTATTTGTTTTCAGATTTGAGGTGTGTGAGAAAGCAGATGTTCTTATTTCAAGATCTTGATTTCTGTATTTTAATGCTGAAAGCAACAACAACAAAAATAGCACCCCCCTAGAAATAGTTAAACATTTAGGTTTTGTGTCACCTAGTCATGGGAGGAAGCAGGCTGTACCCAAGTGTAATTATAATTAATGGGATTCAGTGAGAAAGCGAATAGAGAGAACCAGGCTGTGATGTCTCATGGCTCAAAGTGATAGAAGTGGAAATGTGCTGAATGCTGATAAGTCAGCCTATGCCTACCGGGTGGTAGCTGAACTGTGGCTTGTTGTAATAGAACACCTGCTAAACTGTCAGCATTGGGAGGGTGTATTGAGATAAATTTTGGAATTGTTAGTATTGAGAATAATCTTTCTTAAACATTCCCACAGCGATTGTTGCAGTGCTACAGTAGCAGTTACAATAGATGCACCTCTGTGCATTTGCATGCATATGTTAAATATGAACCCACACAGAATTAACCTTGCAGAGTGCAAATGCAAAATGTTATTAGCAAAGTATATTTTTTTTTTCTGTTTTCCTTCTTCATCCAGAGGGGATACTATCAGAAATACACATCTTGAAGTACTGTCCCTGTGTATTTCTTCTCACATTGAGGAAAAAAAAATGCACACAGAGAATTCATAAAACTATATAATGAGAATTTTGAAGAAGAAAGGAGGGATTCTGAAAGCAAAAATTGAGTATAAGACAACTATGCCAGCAAAAAGCTAAGATTTAAGACATAACATAATAAGAAGCATTTGCAGTTAAGACTTAATTTTGGTGATTGTTTAAAATTTAACTCTCCCTTTTTGTGATTTCAGTCATAAGGGCACTTCCCTAGAGAAAGCTGTATTTGTTCTTCCAATTTTTCTTACTTTATTGCTTATGCAAACCATTGTGACACAATGAAAGCAGCCTATTTAATCTCTAAGAATTCTCCTATTTTCCTGTGATCAGCAAATGCATTTTACTGAACAGTCATCTATCATTGCTCAGATGATTTGCTTCATTTAAATAGATCTGTTTGCTTTTTAGTGGGCCTGCTGTCTGATGCGTATTTCATGTAAAAAGACTTACCAAGCAGAATATGGGAAATCGCATTTAACTGTTTAATTCTGAATCTTCTAGTTTATTGATTAAGGCTTTTTGACACTGTCTCCCATAACATTCTCATAGGTTAGCTTAGGAAGTGTGGGTTTGATGAACAGAAAGAGGGGTGGATTGAGAACTGTCTTGAGTGATGGAGCACGGGTGGTTGTGGTTGGTGTCACAGAGTCTTAATTGGAGACCTGTAGCTAGCGCTGTTCCCCAGGGCTTAGTACTTGGCCTAATCTTGTTCAGCATCATCAATGACCGGGATAAAGGGATGGAGTGTACTTTCAGTAAGTTTGCTGATAATACAAAACAGTAAGGAATGGCTGATGCACCAGAAGGCTGTTCTGCCATTCAGTAAGACCTGGACAGGCTGGAGAGTTGGGCAGAGTTGAACCTCATGAAGTTCAACAAGGGCAAGTGCAGAGTCCTGCACCTGGGGAAAAACAATGCCAGGCATCAGGACAGGTTAGGGGTGGACCTTCTGGAAAGCAGCTCTGTGGAGAAGGGAGTACTGGTGGATAAGAAGTTCACTTGCTCTTGTGGCAAGAAGTGCATTAAGAAGAGTGTGACCAGCAGGTCAAGGGAGGCTCTCCTCCTCCTTTTATCTGTCCTGGTGAGGCTGCACCTGGAGTATTGTGTCCAGCTCTAGGCTCCCCAGTTCAAGAGGGACAGGGCTATACTAGAAAGAGTCCAAAAAAGTCCAGTGAGGGTGATTAGGAGACTGGAGCATCTCCTATGAGGAGAGGCTGAGAAACCTGGAGCTCTTTAGCCTGGAAAAAAGGACTAAGAGCAGAGCTTATAAATGCATGGAAATACCTAAAGTGTGGAAAACATAAGGGTGAGAGTTCGGCTCTTTTAGGTGGTACCCAGTGATATGTCAAAGGGCAACAGGTACAAGCTAGAACACAGAAATTTTCAGTTGAACTTAAGGAGAGACTTCTTTACTGTGACTGTGACAGGGCACTGGGAGAGACTGCCCAGAGAGGTTGTGGAGTCTCCTTCTCTGGAGACTTTCAAATCCTGCCTGGATTCATTCCTGTGCAGCCTGCTTTAGGTGTACCTCCATTATCAGGGGAGTTGAAGTAGATAATCTTCAGAGGTCCCTTCGAACCCCTACCATTTTATGGTTCTTGTTGGATTGATACTGTCTTTGTAGGTTTGACTTTAAGAAATTAAAGCTATCTCTGAGTGCACAGAGCATCACAGAAGGTTAGGGTATGTATGTATTTCATATTAAGCAAGATTGTCTGAAGTATACTATTACTGCTTGCATTAAATTGCAACTGTGTGCAAGGTGTCTTTGTAGGTGTTTGCAAATGCAAAGACAGTTTTCATTGCTTCAGGAGTACAACTACTTTTGCATTGTGATTCATTTAGTGGTTTGGGATTTTATTATTATGTTTATATTTTTTTATTTCAATTTTGTGCTACAGGTTACACAGGAGGCAGGGGAATTTGTGATCACTTTTCCATATGGATATCATGCAGGATTTAACCATGGTTTTAACTGTGCAGAGTCAACAAACTTTGCCACCGTCCGATGGATTGATTATGGAAAGGCAGCGAAGCTGGTAAGTCATATTGCAGAAGATTGATGCATGAGGAGATTTTTCTGTGGTTGTTTCTTTGTTAGAATCTATAGAAGCTGTTTGGGAGACCTGTTGTATCAGGTGGTACCTTACACTGCCATTAAAATGTTAATTACAGGTGTACTTTTTATATTGGATATTACACTTCCATCAATGTGTATTCCTCTCAGTAGTGAGTTTTGTTTACATCTTAATGCATGTGTTGTTCTTCAAATCTCTTTTTATTTACATATTTTTTAAAGTGGAGCTATGTATACTGAGGTTATTATATTTTAAGACAATAGACTTCTGCTGTTAAAGATCCTATAAGCTCTACTGTTTGTGAAAGGACCTTATTAATCTAAGAATTTTGATACCTAGAGAGAAACATAAATAATTAAACTCATTAAACACTTGGGATTGGAAGTCCATCACGAAAAAGTTCTCAAATAATGGAAATGTATGATTCTAGAGACTAATGATGATTACTGTTAGTGAGTTTGGATATATTTCAAATGGGACATGCTTATAAAAAATTTTATAAGTTCTTACAAAAATATGTTGCTCTTTTTCATAAAATGCAGTCAGTAATTACTCCCGCATTCTTCAGTGGTAGATGCTTAGCATCAGCATGCATCTCACTCGTACAGGCTGGTGGGAAAGTTGCATTTTAGTAGCCAACAGTAAGGTCTTGACTCTAAAGTTAATTAAAAAAATTCGATATCTTTGGTAGTTTGAGATTTGTATAGTTAATTATTGTATAATTAGTGAAATGAAACAAAGTTGAGGGGAGTACAGGCATAGAAATTTATTAGTTTAAAACTATTTTGGATTTTAAAAGGTATGAATGTGCTGCAGCTCTAAAATTGATTGATCTGAACTTCAGGAATGGCAAACCTTATCTTTAGATGTAGCAAAGATGAGTTAATGATACCTGCAGTGTTATCCCTTTCAGTGTACAGGCTTCATATTTCTTACATTTTTAAAAATAATGATCTACCATTTGGTGTGTAGCTGCACCAGTACAAACTTAAATGTTTCATGCTTCCAGCGTGCATCTCGGTTATTGTATGCTTAATGTCATAATTAAATTCAGCAGAGTTAGAAGATAATTTTTTAAAGCTAATGAAATTTTATTCCCTGACCCCAGGGAATGCTTCTGGAAATGTTTCTGAAAATTTGAATCTAGGAAGTCTTGGCATTATACAGTCCTACATACAGTTTTATTTAGTATATGAATAAAGCTTAAAACACTGAATTTCGTGCTTTGTGGTGGTTGCACATGGGAGCAGTATTGTTCATTTAGGGTATAAGAAAGTGAAGTAGTTTAGTGGTGTCTGCAGTTGGATTTAAGTATCTGAAAGTCTGGAAGTGGCAGCTGAAGCAGTAACAACTAGTCTTCCTCTGCAGAGAAATCTTAGAAATCTTAGTCAAATGCGAGCTCCACTTTTTTTGGCAGGCTGTCAATGTGCTTAATGTTACCTGCTTATTTTTTTGTTAGTTATTACCACAAGAATTAGAATTCAAATCTATTTTTCAAATGAAGAAATAATATGCCAGGAAATGCTAATAGTAGATTTACAAAGATTTTAAAATGGAAAGATGTAAGGAAAGAATTAGTGGAATGGTGGTGAAGTAATTCTTTATAACACTTACCCTATTGCACAAAATTAACAAGTAAACAAGTCAAACAGAGAAAGTATTTTAACTGATTATCTATTATTAAGTTGTAATTATATGAAACTTCGATAACACACCCAAGTTACGGAGTTACTGTAAATTGGGTACTCTGTTTCTTGATTACTTACTTCCATAGAAAACACATGGGGGTAGCTATGATTAGTTTTTTTCACAGCCTCAGGAAACTTCCTGGAAATACTAATTGAAAAGGTCATTCTTTGTCACTTTTCAGAGTACTGATATACTTGACTTTTTTCCTTACGTGGTGTGTACAAGAATTTTAATTGAAAAAAGTATTTTAGATCCCCTAATTCTTCTGTATTGTACTGCAGAAATTGCCTGCATAAGCAAAATCCAGGTCAGTTTGCTGATGTGCTCTCCTTAGAGAATATTGTGTCCTGATGAATGATTATTTGTCTTCCTACAGCAGCACTTTTATTTTTACAGAATAGTTTCTAATTGATTACAGGTGGATTTTTCTGTCAGGAAAAGTTCTGAAGTACGGTAGTCATTCTTCACTACTTTTGCAAGGGGCAAAAAAGAATCAGGCAGAGATTTCCATTAAATAAATCATTAGGCTGTGTGACAATCTGCTTTGCTGCAAGAAATACTATGGTGTTACAGATTGTGTGAAATTGATTGCAAATGTTGTATCAGAGATGGTTTAGACTCTGGATATTGGAAAAGAAGGGACTATCTATGCAAATTTGAATTATTTTCTGTCTTCAAAAATGCTAAATTTGCAATCATGGTGTATGCCCTCACAGGGATCAGGGATGTACCCTCCAGCTTGTTTTCTAGAGTTTGTGTTCAGAGTGGGAGTGACATATGAAGAACAATACAAAGTGGCACCTCTAGGGTGCTGTTTGCCACAACTTGGCTGCCACTTTGAGATGTGTTCTCACTTTAGGGCAGAAGTAAATTAAATTGAGCAGAAGAAAAAAGTAGATTAGATTAAAAATAAACAAAAAACCCCAAATAACAAAGGGCACAGAAATGGAGTAATAATAGATGTACTCCACGTCCCCCAACTCCTGGGAAGAAACAGTGTAGGTTTTGCTCTTGTTCCACTGCCAGAGATACGGTGCAGAGATATGTTGGTGAAGTGCTGATACATGATAATAGTGGGACACAGAAAATCAAAGGTAGGTAGTACTCAGCTCTGTTATGTTCTGTGAGGATGAGAGGCACTGTAAGCCTTAGATTTTCCTAATCATAATTCTTTAACATTCATTGAATGCTGTTTATTTCTGAAAAGTACCAAATGTCAAAAAATAGAGGCAGGTAGGGTATTTCTTTAGGTTCCTGTGAATTTCGCCATTTTCCTAGTGGAGCTGCATTCAGTTAGACTGGAAATGTATAGCTTCCTGAAGTACGTTTTGAGTGTCCTTACTCCAATGCATTTCATAACTGTTAACAAAGCAGATGAGCCAGCGAGAATTAGTCTGTATGTTTTGTGGGTATCTACTTTTGATTTGTGTGGAGTAGGTGACTTGTGTGCTGAACAAGGGAGGAAGGATGTTCTGTTGTCAGGTTTGGTGAATAGAAAAGTTTACACAATTCTTTGTTGTCTAATACAAGAAAAATCCTTCTGAAGCAGTTGTATAAAAGACACTTCTCTAGTCACAGAAAAATCTATTTTTCTTTATTAGCTGCAGGCTGGGACACCCTCTGCACCCCTTTCAAATCAATGGATTGTATATGTTTATTAATTCTGTGTTTATGCTTGTTGTAATCGGTGTTTGTAATAAATGCTGATGTTGCCCTCTGCGGCGGTTTAGGCTGGCTGCCTCCTGTTGCTGCCACATCAGTTACACCTTCAGTGTCTGGAGGGTCCAACCCAGTAGGTGGACAGAGGAAGCTGCATATTTCATACCTGTAATATCCTGTGCCCTATAAATCCATCTGCAAAGTCTCTCTCTTCCTCTTTCTTCCTTCTCTGCTCCTGTGGGAGATGCTCCCTCTCAGGTAACGCTGGGGGAGTGTCTCAAGGCCTCTTAGGCCTGGCTAGGCCTAATGCCAGGAGGAGGGGGGTGTGTGCAGTCTCAGACCTGGCCAGCCTGAGACTAGCCTAGCAGTGGCGGGGGAAGAAAGAACCCTGGGGGGTTTGGGTATATCCTCAGGTGGGAGAAGGGAAGTGTTGGGAGGCTTTTGGGTATGCTGTAGGGGATTCTGTATGCTTTGGGTTTCTTTTGTCACTCTGCTTGTAGTTTCTGTGAAACACTTGATGCTTTTCCATTTAAACTTTCCATCACTTCTGCAATTCATTTGTGTGAGTGTCATTCTTTTGCCCCTGTCAGGGGCAAGAGAGGATCTGCCCTGGCCTCAAACCAGGACACCCTCACACATATGATATGGTGCAAGTTCTTTCACTTACAGGTGACAAAACTAGGTTTATCAGTTGAGATCCTATCCAAATTTTAGCTCTGGTGGATAGGTCCAATAAACTTTATGCAGTCTAATTTGATAGTGAGAGAGTGAACTGGAAATAGGTTGGTAGTTTGATTAAGATGTGCTTTTTTTGCACAAGATTCTCTCCTCCCTCCCCCCCTCCCCCCACCTTGCTGTTTTCTAAATATTTGAAAAACATTTAATGATCCCACTAAAGCTTCATAGGAGAAGGTAGTTCACAGAACAGAGAATTGGGTTGAAATGGAGATTCTGTCTAGGAAAGGTCCAGGAGATTTGTGATGTGAGCAGGTTCAGTCTTTATGCTGTGGTGATTACCTTAATTTATTTTCTTCCATTTTCTGCTTTTTAGTGTTTAAGTCTCTGCATTTCCCTGGTCTGGTGCTTTTTTCAATGCTATTGTCAGGGCCTCTCACAACTCTCTGCCACCCCTTGCCCAAATTGGTATGCATACTTTCAGATAGCACTGGCACTTCTGAATATTGCTGTCACTGCTCACTGTCCCTGTTTTGTGGCACCACTTGGTGACTTTCACTCAGTGGGAATGTATGTAAATTTTACTACCTTCTATCAGGGATGGAGTCACACTAGATGATTTTGTTAGTCATAATGATTCTTTTGTATTGCATGTCCTCTTAAGATGTGATTTGTTTTCAGATGTTGGTGCTGGAAAGCTTGTTATTTAGCTGGTCTGTAGGACCTGAGGAGAGAAGTCCAACCTTTTCTACTTGAAACTGGGGCTACTTAAGTATTATTGCTCTCTTTCATAAAATTAAGTCAGTAATTACTCATGCATTCTTCAGTGGTAGCTGCTTAGCAACCGTTTTTTCTGTGATGGGTTAGATCAAAGTGCTGGCCTGCAGGTTGTGTTTTTCCATTTGGTGGGATGAAGTGCAGTTGTTTTGATGTTAGGTTTGATGGATCTGTTTGCCACTGCATTCATTAGCTTCACATCAAAAAACTGACAGGCTGTTAAATGAAACTTTGGCTTAGATTTTCAGCTCGACTGTTTTGAGACCTTTCTGAAGATATTTTGATTTTGTGCTGCAGCAGCCTCAAGCAGTAACAACTGTTTCAAAGGGAAAAAAAAGTTATTTAGTATCCTGACTTGTTTGTGTAAAAGAGTGTCATGGTCTTCAGGGTAGCTACGTCCAGCTCATGCTATCCAAACAACATAGTAATTGTGAAATATATATTGAAAGACAGCTTATGTATGACTTAATTTTATCAGAGAAAAAAATTACACTTAATACACTTTTCCACCTTTCATAATTTATTGACTTTTTTTTGGGGTAAGTGTTAAGTTTATAAAGCAATAGCTGTCTGTTTAAAACTGAAAATTCTGCTCAGTTGCACCTGGTGTTTTTTTTTTTTTTTTTTAATGTTAAAAAAAAATAAAATCCCCCAAATGTGGATGATTTAAAGTTTTAGACTTAAAGTATCATGCCAGTCCCACAGAGTTTTAGTACTGAATGTCAGAATAATTACGCCTGTAAGCTCGTGGTATTGATTTTTTTATCACTTTATTTTATTAGTTGAAATTGGGTGCTGCTGTCAAGGAAACAGAGACACAGCACATGTTGATGCCAGTCTACAATGATAGCAACATCATTCAATATACACAAATTAATGTTTTTACTTGCTGGAAATGATAATTAGACACCTTATATCATTGACCTAGGTGCTAATGAAATCTTTAATGAATTCGGGAACTAGGCAAGCTTTCCATTTCTGGTCCTGATGTTAGTATACCGCTTCAGAGCAAATCTTACACGCTCTGCAGGTTAACATTTCACTTCATAATCACAGTGCTGCTCACAGCTTTATGGTTTTCATAGAATGTGCTTATTTTTTTCTTTTATTTCTTTTATCTTGATCCTTTTTGCCTATCTTATTGCCATTGTCCCAGTTTGGTTCTTACATCACAAACTGAACAATGTGAGGCAATGGTGTTGCTCTTTAAGTGAGAGAGCAACTGGAATATGTCAAATTACCCCCTGGGGGTGGGGGGGAGGTAGAACAGGTGGAAAGCTTGTGGGTAAGAATTAAGGGATGTGGAAAGGGAGGTGAAACTGTTGTGGGGGTCTACTATAGACCACCAAATCACGCAGAAGATGCTGATCAGGCCTTCTACAGTCAGCTGGAGGCAGCCTCTAGTACATTCTCCTTGGTACTCATGGATGACTTCAATGACCCTGACATTTACTGGCAAACCCACAAAACCAGGCACAGCCAGTCAAAAAGCAGTGTGTCAATGATTACTTCTTGATGCAGGTAGTAGGGGAGCCAACAAGGAGAGGTGCACTGCTCGACTTTGTGTTGACTAAGAGAGAAGGACTGGTCTGAGACAATAAAGTCGGGAACAGCCTTGTTGACAGTGACCATGACATGGTGGAGTTCAGTGTGATACAGGGCAGAAGCAGGGTAGTAAGTAGGATTACAACCCTGGACTTCTGCAGGGCTAACTGTGCGCTCCTCAGAGATACACTTGCAGAAATCCCATGGGCTAAGACTCTGGCTCTTCTAGGGCTCTTCTCAGTTGCACCCTGTGATAGGACAAGGGGTAATGGATATAAACTACAGCACAGGAGGTTCCACCTCACTATGAGAAGGAACTTCTTTACCGTGAGGGTCACAGAGCACCAGAACAGGTGTGGATTGTCAGGAATCTTTCCCAGCTCTACCTAGCTTAACTTTTTTTGTGTGATGCTATGATACATGTGACCGAGGTTGTTCATGCATGTTTCTGGCACAGGACTCTCGTGTAATGTGTATTGTTTTATTAAATGAAAATAAAACCAACACTATGGGATTTTTTTGTTTTTGAATATAAATAAGAATTTAAATGTTGGAGTACCTTCTGGTAACAGAGTGACTGGAAAGGATGGAATCTGTGTTTCCCTTTGTTTTCGTTTGTGGCTTGTCTTTTTCCCTAAGTGATATTGTAGAAGTTCCATTTATTAAAATATTAAATGTACCAAGTTGGCATACTAGGTAGATACTTAGTTGTTTCGTAGCAGCTTTCACAAAATGAGGTGGCTTTTTTCATAGAAAAAAGTCAATAATTTACAATAATCTTGCCTTTCCAGAATATAATTAATATGAAATTTTGAGTAAATCAGGCCTGTTTGTCTTTCCTTATTTTTCATCAGAGTGCAGATTACAATTATCCTTGATACACTGAGGAGAAACTATTGTCACTTGGTACATTTCTGTCCATATATTAATGTCACAGCCTATAAGGAGAGATAACTTTTGTTCCAGATTTTTCAGGAAAGAAGAATTTGAACTAGGAAACCGCTTTCCTAAGTATGAGATTCATAAAATAGACTCTCTGGGCTTGAATCAACTGTTGAAACACAGGTGTCCAATGTTTAGGGTAGCTTAAGATATTTGCCTTTTTCTGTCTAGCCAGAGGAGTTCCAATCTCCATAAGTTCAGTGTGATATTTACAGCTCTGTTGATGTCACAGATACCCAGAAGCATTTCAGGTGTCAGGGCATGCCTAGGCAATTTAAGTGAGCCATCTGTCATTGCATTTTCATATTTATACCAAGTGCATAAGTAAAACTTGTCCTAAAAATTAAAGGAATTCTTCTACTGTATGAAGCCAGTTCTCTACCCTTGCTAAAATAATTTCATATTTTGACACTGAGAGGTGGCCTATCCTGGTAGGCAATAAGATGACTTATGTGTTAGGGTTCAATTCCCTTAAAATTACCTCCCCACACCTTTCCTCTCATACACAAAGCCTTCATTCAAGTAAATATGATGATGATGATGATTATTGTGCAACCATTTTTACTCTGAGTTCAAACTAACAGAGTTCATGTCCTCTCAGTTGTAGCAGATAATGTTACTGCTAGTTATTGCTGATAAACAACATGCTGACTAGTGCCAGAATAGTGAGATGCTTTCTCTCTCATGTATTTTCTAATAAATTACTGTTGCCAGGAGGAAGTATGTTCTCAGGATACTAGAAAACATTCTGCTGGTGTTCTTCCACGTAGTTTCTGTTGATCTTTGCCATTGTCTGGAACTCAGATGTTTCAGGGTTTGTTTGTTTCTGTTTGTGTGGTGTGTTTTTTTTTTTTCTTCTTTTTTTCCCCTTTTTTTCTTTTGCCTCGTGTATAGAGAGAAAGCTTTGTATGGTGATGTGTCTTCTACTGGGACACTGCAGGATTCATCTCAGCTGCAGGTGAATCACTCCCGTAGCTGGTGTTATACTCAATAGTTTACCTCAGGCCAAATACACCACAAAGATAAGCACGTACTTTCAATTTTAGCTCTTTCTCTGGAATATTATGTAAAAATCAAGCAGAAAGGCTGAGTCAGTAAAATGGAGTTGAAGCTCAAAGGGCTTATTTACATACTTGATCACAAACAAAACACTGTAAATATACATACCTAATTCAAAATCCTTCACTTGGTACAGTGAAGAAGGCTTCTATCAGTGAAAAAGAATAAATGATATACCCACTGTTGAGGTAACTACACTAGGGCAAATCCTGTAGTGTTACTGTGTTACTTCTAGTACCAATGAGTTTATGCAGGATAACAGATATATGAAACAGGAGCTGAGCATGGGAAGATGCCTCTGCTGCATGTTTAGTGTCCCCATTGTGCTTTCTGCTTGAGTGAGTGGGTGCAATCAATCAGCTTGAGGTGTCGTGTTTCTCTGAGGTTATGTACTGTCACCTCTTAACCCAGTAACAATATAACACCAAAGATGTGTTAATTTTTATGTGAAATACATTCTGTGTAGTTCATTACAACACCTGGTGTACATTCTTAGAGTGAAATGAACAAATTAATTCTTTTGGATGTTTCTAACCAATACAGCCAAATAAATTTAGCTAAGACTATTTGTTCTGTTTATGTGATACGGCCTCCTAAATTCAGCATCCTCATCAGATAAATTACTAACTTTCAGATCTTAACAACAAAATCACCTGATCTTACCTTTGCAATGTGACATCCCATACGCTTGGTATTCTGTGTGAGATTTTTTTACCTGAATTTTCTGTTGCAAATATTTACCTACATGTCTATATATAAAAAGATGGATTGCTCCAGGGAGCTGCTTTTAGGGGCAGACACTTTGCAATAAACAGCAAACATAAGAATGAAAGAAAACACGCTTACTTTTATCTTGGTGTCATTTGTGCTTATAGCTGGATTTTCCCAAGCTATTCCAATAAAAGCTATATACTTCTGAGTACCTTAGTATGGGACAGTATATGCTGTGTTTTTGTAGCATTTTCAAACTACATTGAGAGCAGTCACAATATGTTGGAGAGGTCTGAGTATTTTGATGCACTATTATGAGCACGCTGTGGGGAAAAAAAGGCTGTGGATGTAGTCTTCCTGGAATTTAGCAAGGCATTTAGCACCATCCCCCACAGCAAATGCCTGGCCAAGCTGTCAGCCCATAGCTTGGACAGCAGCACACTGCGCTGGGTTAGGAACTGGCTGGAGGAGCAAACCCATAGAGTGGTAGTGAATGGTGCCACATCCAGCTGGCAGCCAGTCACTAGTAGTGTGCCCCAGAGATCAGTGCTGGGCCCCATGCTCTTTTAATATTTTTATCAATGATCTGGATGAGGAGATTGAGTCCATCATTAGTAAATTTGTAGATAACACCAAGCTGGGGGCAGCTGTTGATCTGTTAGAGGGTAGAAGGGCTTTCTCTGCAGAGGCACCTTGAAAGCCTGTACACATGGTCAGAGTCCATTTAATGTATCTAAGTGCTGGGTTCTACACTGGCCACAACAACCCCATGCAGTGCTACAGGCTGGGGTCAGAGTGGCTGGAGCATGGCCAGACAGAGGGGGACCTGGGAGTACTGGTTGATAGTAGGCTAAACATGAGCCAGCAGTGTGCCCAGGTGGCCAAGAAGGCCAGTGGCATCCTGGCCTGTATCAGGAACAGTGTGGCCAGCAGGAGCACGGAGGTCATTCTGACCCTGTACTCTGCACTGGTTAGGCCACAGCTTGAGTCCTGTGTCCAGTTCTGGGCCCTTCAGTTTAGGAAAGACACTGAATTGCTGGGATGTGTCCAGAGAAGGGCAACAAGGCTGATGAGGTGTTTGGAGCACAAGCCCTATGAGGAGAGACTGAGGGAGCTGGGGTTGCTTAGCCTGGAGAAGAGAAGGCTCAGGTGAAACCTTATTGCTGTCTACAACTACCTGAAGGGAGGTTGTAGGCAGGTGGGGGTTGGTCTGTTCTCCCAGGCACCCAGCACCAGAACAAGAGGACACAGTCTCAAGCTGCACCAGAGGAGATTTAGGCTGGATGTTAGGAAGAACTTCTTCCTAGATAGAGTGATTGGCCATTGGAACGTGTTGCCCAGGGAGGTGGTGGAGTCACCATCACTGGACGTGTTTAAGAAGAGACTGGATGGGGTGCTTGGTGCCATGCTTTAGCTGATTAGATGGTGTTGGGTGATAGGTTGGACTCAATGATCTCAAAGGTCTTTTCCAACCTGTTCTGTTCTGTTCTATTCTATTCTTAATTTGTTGCTCTAGAGCTCTCCCTCTGTCTCCTTCACATGCTGCCTTCTCAAATTGATGATGTTGTTCCTACAGTGATGTCAAGTTTTAGGAAACTGGGGGAAGAGTTCCTCTACCATTACCTGGACAAACTGTTCCTGACATTGTGGAAGTTGTTGTCTTGTTTTGGAAAAAATGGGGAATGGTGAATTCTGGACAAGCCAGTTAGTATTCTGACTGAATTGTATAAAATCCTGCAGGTTTGATATTTAAAGCTAGGGGTTAGGTGCTCTATGCACAGGTATGTTCAGAGGGCTTTTCTTCCCATAATGCTCTTTGCAGTAGCTGTTATAAAGTATAGGTGGTTTACTTCTCTATTTTAAGTTTATACATTGCTTCAAGGGACTTCTAATTGAATTCCTTATTTTCAGAAGAGTTTTCTTTTCAAAGTAATTGCTTTATTCATAACTTTTGTCAAGCAGCTCTCTCTTTTCTGTTCTAAAAAAATGAAATGCCATGTGCATATACGTGGAATAGTCAGCCATCAGCAGCTCCTCATATATGACTCTATTTGAGTGGTGATAGTGCAGTATAGTTCCTTAATTTTTTTTCTCTTACTTCCTGAAAACTTAATTAAAAAAAAAAAAAAAAAGGGGCAAACAATTTAGAGCATCTTGCAAAAGAGAATATAGCACACTAGTGTCTTTCTGTACATTTCTACCCCTTAAGAATCTCAGAAAAGTTTTTTAATCTTTACTGCAATGTACTATAGATGTTTCTCTTTTGAAATACAGTGTTATACCCTCTGTTGGAGAATGGAAACAGATCTGCTTTTAACCAGTTAGCCCATTGCCTATGGGGTGCATGGATATTTTAAAATAATTTCAATGCTTGTTTCCTGTACATATGACAATCTGGGGAGCATTTCCTATATATTTCAGTGAAGAATTGAAATGTGTGCTATTTTCTTTGCTTACCATCATAGAATCACATTCTATATATTCTTCAGATTGTGTCATTTTCTTCTTGAAACTTCATTTTTTCTTCCTTAATGGGATTATCTGCCTGGAAAAGAGTAAAATCTGGCATCTTCCCCTTGTCGCTGTGGCCAAAGTGTTGACAGCTTGTTGGTTTCTTGATCTAGCAGACCTAGTCTGCTATAGAGATGCTGCTTATAAGTGTAGTTACTGAATCTGATGTTCAGAATTATGAGATCTTTGTTTTAGTTGGTGTACAACTAAAATCAGAGGGGATTTTTAGATGAAGAATATTTTTTAACAAAGTCATGCTGTTGAATTTCATGTCTTTGCTTGGGCTAGAAAATGGAAATAAATACCAGAAAATCTGTTGCTGCAGCATTTTTTACCTGAATAAATTAAATGCTGCCTTTTGGATACAAGATGATGATGATGATGATGATGATTTTAATTGCTAAGCTACTTTGGCATAAATGTATTTTGACATTTTCATTTCTGACTTTTGTAAGGTGCTGAGCACATTCAGGTCCTCTTGACCTAGCTAGCATAATTCAACATCTTTAAAAAGCAAGTAACTTTCAAATTAATTTCAGACCACTTTAGTGTTAATAGTGAATACTAATGGGCCTCCTGCATCTCCTTGGCTCTGCAGCTTCTGTGGGAATGCTACATATATTTTTCTATATATGCTACATTATTTTTTTAATAGGCACTGTAATGGGTTGGGGCAGACCCCCTCCCCACCGCGCGCAGAAATGACGACTCAGACAAACTGATTGCAAAAGTAGTGGAGAGTTTAAATAGAGAACAGTGAGTGTGCACAAAAGGAAACATAGTGACAAGAAAGAAACCAAAGTAAACCCAGAAAGATCCCAAACCCCACCTGAGGGTGCATCCAAAACTCCCAGGGCTCCTCCTTCCCCCCCACCTACTATTAGGCTGGTCTCAGCTGGCCAGACCTGAGCCTGCCCATCCCCCAGTGGCCTTGGGCCCAATCAGGCCCATGGCTGGGAGATCTCTCCCCCAGTTACCAAGTCTCGGAGAGGGAAGGAAAGAGGAAGTGCCAGACCCCACTGCAAAATTTATAGTGGTGCAAGGGATTATGGTAGAAATACCTAATTTCCTGAGTCCACCCACTGGGATGGACTTCTGGACACAGGAAACACCCCTGTAGCAGAGGGAACCCAGCCCAAACTACGACAGGCACATTCATATTTTCTGAGAGACAGCTTTTCTGCCCTTGACTCACCAGCAAGTATTTGGCTTTCAAATGCCAAGTGGTGATAACTTCAACAGAACTGTTCAGTTGCTTTGTGTGACATAGGTCATCGTAATCCAATGGACAGTGATGGTGTACTGCATTTGCAGAGAACCAGTCTGAAGAGTGAAGTTAGTTTTTCTTCCTCCAGCTTTGTTACTAAACTCTGACACGTGACAGAATCTGTGTTTTGTTTCATAAAAATGACATGTCTAGCATATAGAAGCTATTTTAGAATGATGTGAAATTTTATTGACTGCTGTGCTGCTTGTAAAATTGTTACAAAACAGCTTGGATTGGAAAAGCTTTGAATCCAAAGAAAACAAAATTTATGAGTGCCTTTAATTAAGTTTTGCTTAATTTAAATAATATAATTTGTATTGATTATGCTCCTCAAGCTCACTTAGATTTATATTTTTAATTAAGATTCAGTAGGCTTCTTTCACCTTCCAGAGCTATTCATAATATGACAGTGAAGAAAATGTATTAATTAAATTGACACCTATATACATTTATTAAACCAAAATCAGGCCACAACTTACTATCTTTTTTCTTTTTTCCTCCCCCCCCCCCCCTTTGTGAAAATGCGTTATACATGTTGATATTTCATAGGAGGACAATCCTTTTTTTTTGTTTTGTTTTAAATTAACAAATCCATGTAGTCCTAATACTATGCAGGTGTATCTTTTGGTCTAACTACCTGAGAAGCTACCAGCACTACCTTCAGGAACTGCTGACATGATTGCTAAATTGCAGCATAATCCTCTTAGATCCTTCTACATCCTGTGATTTGTGCCTCTTCTGTATTAGCTGGTGTCAGTGCAGCACTGAAATACAGCCTCAAACTCATCTCTTACATAATTTT